>NC_067153.1:28089750-28389750 GCF_903995435.1 Acomys russatus | reverse complement strand
TAGGTGTTGCCCTCATCTGGACAAGTGCTGTGAAGAGAAAGAAATAATTTCCTTTATTAATCTCCATGTGAGAGACAGTTTCTCAGTGAGAAGGCATATTATTTCTATACTGCTTCTACTAGTTCTCCTGTCTGAAGATTATGAAAGTATGCACAACACACAATAACTTTGTTTTTCCAATGAACCCATTATAAAGCCAGTTGGTGGGAAAGCCTTTGAGGCTTGCTTAGGCTTGAGCTGAGGGCATGCTGACAGCGGCCATGACTGGTCTCCGTCCCTCTAGTGCAGTGTTTGGTTAAGCTATTGTAGCTGAATGAAGTCTTTTAGGATGGCCGTGGCTTCGAATCCATACTTGGCTTCTCTCTCAAAGTCGTATAAGTTCTGAAAATGACTCTTCAGAGAACATGGAAAACCCCCGGGAATGTGAAAATTACCACTTGGCTTTCAGAATATCAGTGTCTTGTTTGCTTCCACCTAATTCAAAGTAGCAAGCAAAGAGGAAAGGGCATTCAGAGAGAAGTAACACCCCTTGACTGTTGCTGGCGGTGTTTGCTTAGCTTTCCCTTGGCGAGAGAATATTAGACATCTAACATTTACCTCCTCTAAATTTAGTTTTCTGAGAAACAAAAACATTTTAGACACTGTGTAATTCCGTCTTAAGGAGTTTCTAGTTTGTTGGTTGGAAGCATAAAAATATTGTATTATACCTGGCCTGAAAGTGCTGGTCTTTGGTCCAAGTTCTGCATGCAATTTTAAAGCCAACCTGACTATGTAGTGAGATCCTATGTAAAATAAAAGACTGAGACGGTGGTGTAGAGAAAACGCAATCAGTGCAAGTCCCCAGAACTCTGCTTCTGAGAAAGGGGAGGAGGGTTGAGACCATAGCTCAGAGAGCATTCGCCTAACAAGTGAGAGAGCCTAGGTTCAATACTTGCTTACTACACAAAAATTAGCAGAAACAAGTTGTTTCAAGCCTGGTGCTTTAATTCCAGCACTTGGGGAGGCAGAGGCAGCCAGATCTCTGAGTTTGAGGACAGCCAGGGCTACACAGAGAAACCCTGTGCCCCACCTCCCCAAAAAAACCCCCAAAAAACCTGATCTCTGTGTAATGGTTCACACTGTACCCTACATTCTTGGGAGTCTAAGACAGGAGCATGGCTGTGCTTTCGAGAATAGCCCAGGATACATGGTAAAGTCCAAGACAACCTAGGTAACAAAGTGGGACCCTACATATATCTATGTGTGTAGAGGAGGAGGTAGAGGCCCACCCAATAAATGTAGGAGAAGAACCATTATTTGAAGGTCAATTTTTTTCAAGGTATTTGGTGTTCTAATGTTGTGTTTAGAGAGACAGAGTGAAAGCCATGTAGGCTATTTCTTAGTTTGGATACTTTGATAGAGACTTGAGGACTTAGCTGGTGGTAGAGAACAAGATTCCACAATCCACTCACTCAGTCCCTTCATCTGAGCCCGCCTCCCTCCACTCCTCTGCCCTTTCCTTCTGGTCAGTGCACCCTCCCTCTCCACAAAGCACTGGGCATGAGCCCCTGGGCCTAGATCTCAGCCCCCCTTACCCCCAAGTGCAGTTTCCTTTGTACAGTAAATATCCTGCATCATGGGGCCAGCCATCCTTCTGGCTTCTTTTTGTTTTGTTTTGTTTTCTTGAGACCGAGCTTCACTAAGTAGTCCTGGTTGTCCAGCCTGGAACTCACCATATACCCTCAGCTGGTCTCAAACGCATGAAAGTAGTTCCACTTCATTCTTGAACGTCAAGATTACAAATGTGAGTTGCCATGCTTGGCTTTAGGAGCCTTACTTGTAAGGAATAGTTGTGATTTTTTTTTTTTTTTTTGAGAAAAGGATGGAGGGAAGAAAGCTGGAAAGAACAGGGGGAGTGAGATAGGAAGGTGAGAGTAAATATGCTTTGTCTTGTGTGGTGCACGGAGCTGAGATGTTTTGTCAGTGTCCAGTGCTATCTGCCCCCATTCCTTCCCCTTTCCCAGTAGGCAGTGCTTAGGCTCATAAGTATTAATGAAATAGTGTTCTGTCGCCAGTTCACAACCTAACCATGAGCAGTATATCTCTATACAGAGATATTGATAATAGCAGAGTACTGAAAACTTTCAATGCCTACCTAAGCACTTATCCCCAGTTATATTCCTAATCACACAAGTTAGTAAGAATCATGCATTCCAAACTGTGGAAAACGCACACATATAAGTTATGCCTAGGAAACTAGCTTATACAGGATAGTAATATAAGCATTTTTTTTTTTTCTGGTAGTCAAGCATCTGGTGAACCACAAACCTAATTGTAGTTTGAATTATTCGTTGCCTTGGTTAAAAGTGTTGGATAATGCTGGGCATGGTAGCGCACGCTTTTAATCCCAGCACTCGGGAGGCAGAGGCAGGTGGATCGCTGTGAGTTCAAGGCCAGCCTGGTCTATAAAGCGAGTCCAGGAGAGCCAAGGCTACACAGAGAAACCCTGTCTCGAAAAACAAAAACAGAAGTGTCGGATAAGTGCTTTGGGGGAGAACCAGAGTTATAGAGAATCATGTCAGGATAAAAAGAACTCATTCCTAGCCTGTCCTCAGAGATGACTCTATTAACATTATAGTTAGTAGATTTTTAATTTTCAGTCACCGCTGTGATGTATGTTAACCATGTTAACCAATGACTTTATTTTATTAAATACTTTCCCATCTTGAGGCCAGGTCTTACTTTATAGCCCAAGCTGTTTTGGAATTTGCTATCTAGCCCTGGCTAGCCTCACCCATGATGTTCCTGTCCCAGCATTGGATAGGTCATGCTATGTATCCCAGGCTGGCCCTGTATATTTCTTTTAAAGCTTCCTTCCTAAGTTCCTCATACCTTTTGGGCCCATAGCCTCATGGTAATTTTGACTTTACTATTTGCTTGTTTCTTTGTTGAGACAGAATCTAATGTAATTAGGCTAGCATCAAACTCTTTCTTTTTCTTTCTTTCTTTCTTTCTTTCTTTCGATTTCCTAGACAGGGTCTTATTAGGTGGCTCTGACTGTCCTGGAACATAGTGACATGTAGATCAGGCTGGCCTCAAACTCCTAAAGATCTACCTGCTTCTGCCTCCCAAGCACTGGGATTAAAGGTGAGCACCCCTACCCCTGGCTTGGCCTCAGACTCCTTATGTAGCAGGAAACAGGCTTGAATTCCTGATTCACCTGTCTCTGCTTCTGCTGGAACTAAAGACATGCACCACTGTGTCTTGCTTGCCCCAACTTTTGGCCCTGCACACAATTCCCATATACTTCCACATTACACAAGGCTTGACTGACCCCTTTGAATTTTTTTTTTTTTTTCAGTGTGCGACAAGATTGCTATCAGCCTATTTCTGTTCCTGTTTGGGCACCTGAATGGGGCAGTTCCTTCTATTGTACAGCTTTTCCTCTGGGTTAACGTGAATCTGGGAAATCTGACTCAAATATACACCAGGAAAGGTGGAAATGAGCTCAGAAACATGAGCTGACTGACCCTGCTGAGTGTCGGCAGTAGGCAAGGCTCAGCCATGCATCATCGTGTCATGGACTGTGGCTTTGTGCCATGATTATGGGCCAACATATAAACAGCTTTACTAAAAATCTATTTGCGTTATAAAAGGGACGGTGTTCCAGACCAACAGTCATACTTCAGATTACCAACCAAAATGGAATTAATGTCCTTGTTAGTAGAACTATATAAAGGATCTTAATTTTGATGCAATATGGAGTTTGAATTTTCCCCCTCTATAGTAGCTGCATAGCACTTTTATTGTAGTCATCATCATCCACAGGGTTAAATTTTTCAGGGTTCTCATGTACTAGGCACAATGATGGGAGGGAGGGCAGGATAGTTCTTGAAATAGAATCTTATGCTGTAGCCCTCACCAGCCTGGAACGTATTTGTAGCTCAGACTAGCTTCAAACTCATAGTGATCCTCCTGTGTCAGTCTCCTTTCGAATACTGGGATCACAGGCATCCGCCACTGTCTGGCCAGCCACTGACTGATGTTTGTCTGTATTATCACATTTAAACTGCATAAAACTGCCTGCAACTAAGCACAGTTTTTTTTTTCTTAATTATTATATTTTAGTGTGAGTGTATGCTGCACTGTATGCAAACATGTGCTATGGGGTACCTGTAGATAGATGAGAGGATAGTTTGTGGGAGTCAATTTTCACTTCTACAATGTGGGTACCAAGGATCAAGCTCAGACTCTCAGGCTTGTGTAGTAGGTACCATCACCCGCTGAGCCATCTCTCTGACTCTGGACATCATTACTAGCCCCATTTTATACATGGGGAATTAGTCAAATAACCACGTGAGCATCTTCAGTACTTGCCTGATTTTAGGTCACATACTTTCAGAAAGTGCCATGTAGATAAGTAATATATGAATAACACAAAACTGTGGGTGAGCTATGGATGTTGAAAGTACCATTTGGTGACTAAAATACAGCAACTGCACTTATTCCCTTAAGATGGTCCCAAGTGTTTCCACCCTTCTGTCTGAGCATGTTTCTGGTTCTCTAAAGAGGTGGCTGGTATGTCACCTCCCCCTGGTATTTTCCGACTTTCAAACCTAGGCAGTTAAGGCTGCCATGGTTGATTGGTATTTGACCTCTGTGCCAAGATATACAATAGGGGAAAAATAATCTTCTGGTGCTGAGACAGCTGGATAGCCATGCAAGAATGAAAATGGCTCCTTACCTCACACCTTATGTAATTAAGTCAAACTGTGTCATTGAACTAAATATAAGAAAAGGGAACATGAGGGTGAAAAAATCTCTCATGTTCTTGGCCAAGGCAAAGGCAAAAGCAGCCAAGTAGAAAAAGATACATGGAATCACATTGAAATTAAATCCTGTGCCATGAGCAAAACTCCAAATATGGGAATTCATGGAGCACTATAGGTAAAAATATTTAAAGACGGTATGTCTAATAAGATGCTCGCCTTTAAACCACACGGAGAATTCATAAAACTCAATAATAAAGAGTCGTGACCAGCCAGGTATAGTGGTACAGGCCTGGAACCTCAGCATTTGGGTGGTGGAGGCAGGCAGATGGGGACTTCAAGGTTGTCCTTGGCTATAAGAGACTGTATGTCAGAAAAACAACACAACACACAAAGGACCTATACGCCATTTCTCCCCAAAGAGATATTGAAAATGGACAATAAGTGTATGAAAAATTATCAAAGTCATTAACCATCAGGGTCATACAAATCAAAGTCTCAATGTGATACAATTTTACACCCACAGGATGATTATAATGAAAGAGAACAGATGTGTTTTTTTTCTTTTTTCTTTCTTTCTTTCTTCTTCTTCTTCTTCTTCTTTTTTTTTTTTTTTTCCTAAAATATGGAGGCTTTGGAAAGCAGTCTGGCAGTTTCTCAAGAGCCTGAACAGTTTCCATATGGCTGAACAATTACATTTATAGGACAAAATGAAATACACACACACACACACACACACTCCTGGTACCGACATGGATCGCTTAATGACACTGTTGGAGCAATCTGTGACTAGGTGTGTGTGTTGTTGTGTGAACATTATACAGTCCACTTTACAAATCTAGATAGCATATGCTATATTGCATGTATGTGTAGCTTATTGCTTTAAAGCTGAGACTAACGAAAGCTCATATTAAAATATAGAGGCGGAGACCTATATTTACAGCATTTGGGAGGCAGAGGCAGGAAGAAGCCTTTGCTAGGCCACTCTGGGCTATATAGTCAGTTAAAAGCTGTGAAGTTGTTTGCTGTTGTGGTTTTGTTTTTGTTTTTAGTTTTTTGAGACAGGGTCTCTCTGTGTAGCCTTGGCTGTCCTGGACTCACTTTGTAGACCAGGCTGGCCTCGAGCTCACATCGATCCACCTGCCTCTGCCTCCCGAGTGCTAGGATTAAAGTTGTGCGCCACTACCGCCCAGCGTGGTTTTTGTTTTTGTTTTGTTTTTTGGCATCTGAGGTGGGGGTTGCGGGGGTCAAGACAGGGTCTCTCATTGTGGAGCCTTGGCTGTCCTGGAACTCGCTTTGTAGGCCAGGCTGGCCTTGAACTCACAGAGGTTTGCCTGCCTCTGCCTCCCAGAGTGCTGTGATTACAGGTGCTCACCACCGTGCCCAGCTGTTGTTTGTTGTTATTGTTTTAATTGGGGGAATGAATGTGCTTTAACCTGTATTGTGGGGATTGCCACATAGTAAAAATCATTGAATTGCACCAATTAAGTGAGTTATTGAATGGTATATGAATTTCAGCTGAATAAAGCCACAGGAAGGGAGGAGAAGGAAGAGGCGAAATCAGCATCCTGTTAGTAGCCTACTTCCTCTTCCTGGAGCCCTGTTTCTTTATGTGTGTAGCTCAGGTGCCTTCCTGGACAGAGGCTGTATCAAGATGTAGTGCAGGGTTGAATATTAGCTCTGACCACCTCTTCACACCCTTGTGTGAGTGGCCTCCCAAGCAAGAGCCACAGAGGGGACTACCAAATTAAATCCCAGGCAACCCATGGAATACTTCAGGGACAATTACATGGTTGTTCGTTTCAAGCCACTAAGTTTGAGAGTATTTTTTTACTTAAAAAAAAAAAAAAATATATATATATATATATATATATATATATACATATATATATATATATATGTATATATATATATATATAATTTTTATTGTGTTTGAGTGCTCTGCCTGCATATATGTCTATGTACCATGTGGAGTGCCTGGTACCCATGGAGGCCAGAAAAGGGTATCACATCCCCTGAGGCTGGAGTTACAGGTGGTTATAAAATGCCATGTAGGTCCTAGGAATTGAACCTGGGTCCTTTGGAAAAGCAGCCGGTGCTCTTAACCACTGAGCCATCTCCCCAGCTGCTGGAAGTAAATTTTTATAAGCAGAAGGCAATATCAGAAGTCCAGTACTCACTTTAATGTAGAGACTTCAAATAAATACTCAAAGTCAACCCCAGGAAAGACTTGGTCTTGAAAAGAGGAACCAGGATGAGGATGCTCCTGGACTGTAAGGGGAGATGAGCAGGGATGAGCTGAGGGCAGACCAGCCTGCCATCTGGCCCCTTTCCTGAAGCCTTGGCAGGAACAGGTAGCCAGGCACTTGTCCACCACAAGGTACTTAGCAGGAGTCCTAAAGGACTGAGTAGGTCATGTTTCTGGTTGTGAGCAGCTGCATGCTATGATCCTGTGTGCCTGTCCTCTCGGGACCCCAGAAGGCAAGCGGCCGAGCTGGAAGAAGCTGAAGTGGAGCTAAAGGCTAAGAGCCTGCACCAGAAATAGAGAGAATATTTAAAAGTCATTCTAATCACGTTATTTATTTATTTTGTGTGTGTGTGTGTGTGTGTCTGTGTGGTTGTGCATGTGCGTGCCACTACACAAAATGATGTTCAGAGAACAATTTTCAGCAGTAGGTCCTGTCCTTCCACTATATGGGCCCTAGGGATAGAACTCGATCGTGGCATCAGGCTTGGAGAGGAAGTGCGTCATCTCACTAGTCTATGGAGAGATTGTGTTCGTTTGTTTATTGAGAAAATTTTGAGGTAGAGTGTCACTGTGTCGCCCAGGCTGGTTATGAAGGAGAGAGCCTTCCATCTCAGCCTCTTGAGCATCAGGGATAAACGACATGTGTCACCACACCCAGCTTTGTGAGGACATCCTTTTTTTTTTTTTTTTTGGTTTTTCGAGACAGGGTTTCTCTGTGTAGCCTTGGCTCTCCTGGACTCACTTTGTAGACCAAGCTGGCCTCGAACTCACAGAGATCCACCTGCCTTTGCCTCTTGAGTGCTGGGATTAAAGGCGTGTGCCACCACGCCCGGCAACCTCCTTTTTAATACACATTTGCACACTTGGATGTGGTGTAGCAAGAAATAACACGAAAATGAGCTTAATTTATTCATTCAGTAATTTTTGTTGTAAACCTTGAGATAGGGTTTCTCTGTGTATCCCTGGCTGTCCTTGACTTGCTCTCTAGCTTTGACTGTCCTGGACTCACTGTGTAGACCAGGCTGGCCTCAAACTCACAGCGATTCACCTGCCTCCGCCTTCTGAGTGCTGGGATTAAAGCTGTGCGCCACCACGCCCGGTTTACCTGTTGTATTTTAGAATAAGCCTTATTTAACCTGGGGCTGGGCAGATATTAACCCCCTAAACCATCTTCCATTATCTCCCATCCATAATCCCCCAGTGCTTGCTTATGCTGTTCATCTGGACCACTTCTTTCCCTGTGGAACTTCGGAGTTCCTCCTCCTGACCCATGTCCTATGCCATGGCGGTTCCGCTCCCTGTTTCTCCTCAGGTACCTCTCTCCTAGCCAAGATCCTTCTGTCCTCAAAGCCTGTAAGCCTTTGCCCGGCCCCTTCCTTCTGCCCTGCGCAGGGGTAGGCCTTTATTTGTCAAACAGCGCAAGGCAAAGTTGTACAGCAGTACTTGGGGTATGTGATAGTCTGCTCGTAAACAGTAAGAATCTCAGGGGCGAGCAGCTAACAAATACAAAGCTCCAGGCCACGCCTTAGCCGGCGTGAATGTGTGGCTCATTTCATTCCCATCGGAAGGTAGATGCTTGAGGTTGCGTAGAGGGCAGGAATGGATGCGGGATATAATTCAACTAAGAAAATACTGTGGTTGGCCAGGTTTAAAATGTGGGTGTTTTAACCTAAAGTGGCAGCATTGCCACAGGTAGGAGGCCCTAAGCATAAATGAGAGAGATTCAGGAAAGGAAATGTGTAGTTCATCTAACAGTTAGCTGGGTGGCTAAGACAGGCATCTCAGCCAGGATTTTTTTTTCCTCTTTCTTTTTTTGCCAGATAGTGGAACCTGCACTAATACAGAGCCATATTTGGATAGAAAACAATGTGTTCACTTGTTTTGTTCTTGTTGATTTTGATGTTGCAGTTTTGGCTAATCTGGAACTCACTATCTAGCCCTAGGTGGCCTCAAACTTATGGAGATCCTTCTGTCCCAGCTTCCCAAATATTAGGATTAGAGGTGCCACTCGAGAAATACGTTGGGTACAAAGGTGTGGGTAGGAGGCATTGCTTTCCATAGCCTCCATAGTCTATGTCCTTTATGAATGTAGGTGCCCTCTACGTGAGGGCAGTAGTCAGTAGCCACTCACTAATGATACTGATGTCAACATAAATGAAAACTGGCATGTGTCCCCTGGTACCATATATAGATTCGTAGGAAGATGCTTTCTACTCCAGCCAGGTATGTTTTAAAATAAACTAGATAAAATAAAGGCTCTGAAGGTAGAGTGTGGAGGGACTAAGAAATTTAGGGGAGGTGTAATGACAGATGCCTGTAATCCCAGAATCTACCTGCAAGTTAGGGGCTACCCTGGCAATAGCAAAACCAAGGACAGAACTTCATAGACGGCCTTGTGTCAAAGAAATCAGAGAAACGGAGAGGGGGGGGGTAGTGAGAGAGAGAGAGAGGAAGTGAGGAAGGGAGTAGGAGGGAAGAAAGGAAAGAAGGAATGGAGGGAGGGAGGGAGAGAGAGAGGGAAGTGAAGGTCTGCTGGGGAAGGGAAGTGTAGGAGCAGGCTGTGAGGCAATGTGAAGATTGTAGAGGGATCACTTATGCAGTTGTGATAGTCAGTTCTAGCTGCTGTAACAAAAATGGCACTAGCTAGGCGGCTAAAACAAGAAACAACAGTTTGTGAAGTCATGATCAGGGTGTCAGTTGACTCGGTGGGTGCTTGCTTCTTGTTTGCACGTAGATGGCTCAAATTCTTGCTCTATCCTCACTTGGAGACAGCAGAGAGGGAAGATCTTCGTGTGTGTCTTCCTTTCGAATCTTGAAAATACTTATTTGTTGGTGTGCGTGGAAGGCGTGTGTATGTGAGTGTGGGCATATGCACATCACAGTGAACGTGTGTGGAGGTCAGAGGACAAGCATGTGGTTCTCTCCTTCTACCCTTACCGAAGTCCTGGGAGTCAAAGCCATTGGGCTTACGTGGCCAGGGCCTTTACCTTCTGAGACATCCACTGGCTGTCTTTGCTGTCTCTTCTAATCTCACCATAAGGCTTTCAGTCTGGAAAGCTAATTGTGCCCACAGTCCCCATCTCCAGCTACCGTCACATTTAGAGAGTGAATGTGTGAATTGCAGCAGGAACACACGTAGTCATTCCGCAGTTATTTTAACACAGTAGTCTAGGAAATGGAATTGAAAAAAATATTATGAGCCAACTAAGAAGGAAGGGCCAATGCGTTGTAAAAATCCTGAATAACTTCTGTGTAGTGGCTGTGAGGAACCAGGCTCAGGGCAAGTGCCATGCCACCAAGTCAAACCCCCAGCACTGCCACTGCTTTTCAACTTGAAGGCTCGATAGACTTGTAGTTTGTGTTTCCACTTCTGGTCTAATTACCAGGACAACTGGCATCTTCTTGGGGGCTGGAGAGATGCTCGGTGATTAAGAGTGTTTCCTGCTCCTCCAGAGGTCCTGAGCTCAATTCCCAGCAACCACATGGTGGCTCACAACCATCTATAATGAGATCTGATGCCCTCTTCTGGCCTGCAGGTGTACGCGCAGACAGAACACTGTATACATAATAAATAAATCTCTATAAAAAATGCTACCCTTCAGTTTATTTTAAACTTGCCTTGATTTATGTATTTCATTTTTCTGTAAAGCTATAAAACTTCAAGAAAATGCTTCCACATCAGAAAAAAAAAGACGGCTTCTTCACTTCTAAACAGATCTTGTGTTGGAACTGACATTTGTAGCAGCATATGACAGCTACGACTGTCTGTCTGACAGCCCTTCTGTGACACTTCCCGGAAGCCGGTGGTGTTGGACTTCAAATGAGCTTTTCCTTCTGTTTATATTTGCTCTACTTTTCCTGTTTGTTTGTTTGTTTGTTTGTTTATTTATTTTTCTTCTTCCCAGACTGATGAGCCCTGAAACCACACTCCTCCAGCCTAGGGAAGAGGAAGGGGTGAAGTACGAACGAACCTTCATGGCATCAGAATTCCTGGACTGGTTGGTTCAGGAAGGTGAAGCCACAACAAGGAAAGAAGGAGAGCAGCTTTGCCACCGGCTTATGGACCATGGCATCATACAACATGGTGAGTGTGTCAGTCAGTGTTTGCTTCAATGACAAAACAATCTCATAGCCTGTGGTTAATAGCAACATACATTTATCCCTCATCCCTGGGTTCATAAGTAGGTGTACCTCTGGACAGTGCGACTTGCCTCTACGGAGAGAATCAAGGTCAATTCTTTGTGGGTTTTGTTTTTTTGTTTGTTTGTTTGTTTTTTGTGGGTTTTTTTTTTTTGTTTTGTTTTGTTTTTGTTTTTTGGGTTTTTTTGCCTTGACCATTTCATTTGAGATCAGTTTAAAGAGATACATTGTTATGCAGATGTTGCAGCAGACCCTAAAGAGGAAAGGCAAAGTCTTCTTTATTTTTAATTTTATGTCTATGGGTGTTTCACCTACATGTGTGTGCGCACCATGTGAGTGCCTGGTGCCCACAGAGGTCAGATGAGGGTGTCAGATCACCAGGACTGGAATTACAGATGGGGCTGTGAATTGCCATATGGATGCAGGGAGTTGAACCTGGGTCATCTTAAAGGGCAGACATGCTCTTAACTGGTAAGCCATCTCTTCAGTCAAGGAAGGCAGATGCTTACAGAGCTATCAAAAGCTCTGCTTGAGTATGGTATCCCATCACAATTTCATATAAACCTGGCCTTCACAAGTCATACAGTCACTCTGAGTGCGAAGGCAGGAAGATTGGAAGTTCAAGGTAATTCTTGACTATGTAGCAAGATCAAAGCCAGCATGAGCAATGTGAAGCCCTCTCTCTCAAAGACAAACATTAAAGTAATTCATAGCTGGCTGTGGTAGCTGTAATTGCAATACTCAAGGAGGCAGAAGCAGGTCGATCTCTGTGAGTTCAAGGCCAGCCTGGTCGACAAAGTGAGTCCAGGACAGCCTGTCCAAAGCTACGCAGAGAAACTATGTTGTTTAAAAAAAAGAAAAGAATAACAATTTTGCTTGTCAGATCTACTGTCCATGACCTTAGGTAAGTAATGCTTGAGACACAATGAGCCATGAGACCAGCTGCCATGGTGAAGAAGTAATACCAACGGGCTTTATAAATGTTTTATTCCTGATAGGATAAATTATAATAATGCAATGTAACCTTTACTTAAAAACTTTATTGCATAATAAATAATTTTAAAGCTTAGTTGATGAAATACCACGTTTGGCCCTGTTGGTGTAGAAGAAGGCTAAGTATGAATGGGATGTCAGGAGTCAGGATCCACTAGAGACACCTTGCAAGCTGGCTGTCGCAAGAACACAGCCTCTGGGATCCTGGCTCCACCAGGCTCCGCCAGTTACTTACTTTTATCTGGGAAGTAAGGATGACCTCATTGGGTGAATGTACAAATAAAAAACAGTAAACATAGAGCTCTCGTTTAGTGGTCCTGCTCTTAGTTAGAACCCACTCAATTAATTTCCCTGGAAGGTGTAGGCTTGGGAAACAGGAGAAGGTTGGAAGCCTGTGGCCATCTCAGCCCAAGTCCATCTACAAGGTAATATTAGAGTCTGTGGGCTCCTTCCCCTAACCCCTACATTCCAAGATGAGAATTTCTGTCACAAGAATACGACCATGGGATTAGAAAGATGAAAAGAACTTTAGACATTTAGACCAATGTCTCCCTAACTCTAGAATGCAACCCTCTAGTGGGTCGTGAAATAATTATGATTGCATTTAGTGTCTGTGCGCGCCCACCATGCACCATGATGCATATAGACAGCAAAATCCAGCTTGCCAGAGTCTGTTCTTTTCTTCTACCATGTGGTTCCCAGGAATCAAACTCAGGTTGTCAAGCGTGGCAACAAGCACCTTTACTCGCTGAACTATCTCACTGACCCCGTGACATAAATTCAGAAAGCCATTTCCAGTGTTAGAAATAATCAATTGTGCCCTCTGTGGACCTTCACTGTGACCTGGGAGCATGGTGGAAAGGCAGAAATGCCTATCCTAACCATGGTCTGCTGACTTGCATTTGCATTGTGCCAAGATCTCCCATGACATCAGGATGCACATACGGTGCTGAGCATGATGGCCTAAGCCTGTCATCTCAACACTGGGAGGTAGAGGTGAAGATAAGGAGTTTAAGATCATCCATGGCTACATGTCAAGTTCACTATGTATGTGAATGAGTGTGTATGTGTGTGTGTATGTATCTGTGTTGAGTGGGTGTGTCTGTGTGCATGAATGTGTGTGTGTCTGTGTTTTAGACCTTTGAAAGGTCCTACTCTTGGCCAAGTTGTCCCAAATTCACCCTAGGCTGGCCTCAAACTCATAGCAGTCCTCTTGCCTCAGCCTCCTTTTTGGTTTTGTGTTTTGTTTTTTGTTTTTTTCTATTTTGACACATGGTCTTACCAGGTTGCCTTGGCTGACCTTGAACTCTTTTTTTTTTTTTTAAAGATTTATTTATTATTATATATACATGCATATCTGCAGGCCAAAGGAAGGCATCAGATCACATTATAGATGATTGTGAGCCACCATGTGGTTGCTGGGAATTGAACTCATGAACTCTGGAAGAACAGTTAGTGCTCTTAACCACTGAGCCATCTCTCCAGCCCCAGACCTTGAACTCTTAATAGCTCAGGTAGACCTTGAATTTACAATCCTCCTGAATCAGCCTCCAAAGCAGCTGTGATTACAGACTTTCCGGCACCAACAGGCCCACTTCTTTCTCACTTCCTAACATATTTATATTTACTATATACTAAGTACAGGGCTCAATGTTTTGTAGATTTTAATGTATTAGGTAGCTAATACATTATATTACATATATTAATATATATGATTCTGTGTGTGTGTGTGTGTGTGTGTGTGTGTGTATCTATATTTCACTCAAATTGTAAGTGGTTTTCCGGTGCAAGGAAATCTTGGCAGTTGGAAACCAAAGGATGCCTCAAAGTCACACCACAAAACAAACTTCACACAAGAGATGTATTGGGGAGAAGAAGAGGATGGTGGCTGTCTCTGAAGGAGAAGAGAAACAGCAGAGGTCGGGACAGAGGGGAAGGCTTTCATAGGGTCTTTGGAGCCTGCACATGGAGCTTAGTGGGGAAATATAGGATGATAAAAAACATTCTTTGGCCATTAAGTCTGAGTTAATGGGGTAAGACCTTCCAAGTGTAGGAGCTCTGGGTCAAGCCATGCATGGGCAGGGTGTTCATTCCTTGGCTTTTTTTTTTTTTTCAAGACAGGGTTTTTCTGTGGAGCCTTGGCTGTCCTAGACTCACTTTGTAGACCAGGCTGGCCTTGAACTCATAGGGATCCACCTGCCTCAGTCTCCCAGGTGCTGGGATTAAAGGCATACACCCCCACATCCAGCCTTCCTTGGGTTAGCATGTGTCTGAAATAGCAGTTCTGGGTGGGGAGGAGATGGTGACTGAAGCAGGAAGGGTGGAGGACAAGTGGGCCTACACAGTAGGTTTCAGATGAGCCTGGCCTACAGAGTGAGACTTGGTCTCAAAGATATACTGTATGCCTAAAATAAAAGTTTATTTGAGCTTTGAGTACAGCTCAGTTGGTAGAATACGTGCCTAGTATGATCAAAACCCTAAGAGTGATGGTCCACATCACAAAAACTAGGCACGGTAGCACATCTATAATTTAAACACTTAGGAGGTAGAAGCCGGAGGGTCAAAAGTTCAAGCTCACCCTTGGCTACAGTAGCGATGTTGAGGCCAGCCTGAGCTGGATATAACCCTTACTCAAGAGGAAGAAAAGGTGCTGGAGCGCTGACTCAGTGGTGAGCACTTGAGGCTCACGCAAAGGACCTGGGTTCAGTTCCCAGCACCCACACGGTGGTTCACAGCCATCCATCACTCCAGTTCCAGGGACTATGTGTGCAGTCAGTTTACCTCTGGCATAACAGCATGAGCTCCATGGTGGGGGATATATACAGCCTGGCTTTTGAACCTAGCTCTGTCTCCTCAGCAACCATCTTTAACGTCCCCCTCTACAGATTTATTGCACTGTAAAGTTAGCATCTAATTTTATCTTCCTGAGTCCTCCTGACCAGAGAGCCACTGAGCGTCTATGTGGGCAGCGTTGGACTAGAAAGAAGAATCGTATATTTGTGCTAATGGCTAAGATAGCTTACAGTGCGGGAATACACCCTGCAAGATCAGCAAGTGATTGTGTGATCTGGAGAAATGGCTTCCTGTATGCTCTCAGGGCACTGGCGTCTGCCTGCCATAAAGGGCAGTAACACATATCCCAAGCCTCTGCCCAGAGAAGTCCTTCCAAGACTCAGAGCCCAAGTGTTTTCCGATGGACCATTCCTATCCGCATACCACCAGCTCCGCCAGCCATGACAGGTAGCATTCCAAATTCATGGAAAGAAAGCAAGTGCTCTCCTGAAATCACACCACCCTAGGGTATAGTGCACCTTAGTGCTGCAAGTGGGCACAGTGGCCTGATCATGGGACAGTGACTCAGGAAGCCTTCCAAAAACCAGGTTTCCAGAATCTAGCCATGGCACAGCCACAGAAGCAGGCGCTGCTGTTATCTCTACTAGACTACTTGTTCCCGAATCACCTGACAAGCAGAATTGACCCACAGCACTTGGGGAAAGCTCTCCACACAATATGCAGCTCTGGCGGCCTCAAAGATCGGCTTCTGTGTGGGATCCGCTCACGTATACATCATAGTGACCATGTATAGAGCTCTTACTGCCTTTGAGCTTCTGTGGTAGCAACTAGTCCTTTTTCATTCTCGTCTTGCTCAATGACTGTTAAGTTGGGCAATATATGCTGTGGTGGTTAGGAGAAATGTCCTCCACAGGCTCCCGTATTTGAACACCTGGTTCGCAGATGGTGATGCCGGTTGAGCTTTATGTAGTGCATGTAACCTTGCTGGGAGAAATATGTCAGTGGGGTAGAATTTAAGATTTTAAGCTTCACCCTACTTCCAGGTTGCTCTCTCTCTGCTTCAGCCTGCATTTGAAGACGTGAGCTCTCAGCTTCCTGCCCTTGACTGCTGGTGGCTGTCATGCCTCCATTCTGCCACCATGTACTTTTATTCCCTTGCAGCTATAAGACCAAAACAAACAAACAAACAAACAAACAAACAAACAAAAAACCAAAAAGCAAACCATTCTGTAAGTTGCCTTGGTCACGATGTTTTTCACAGCAAGAGAAAAGTAACTAATACATGCATATTCTCATTATTTGTCTGTTCATATGATATGGTGGGAACAGAAAGAGAGAGAGAGAGAGAGAGAGAGAGAGAGAGAGGAGAGAGAGAGAGAGAGAGTGTGTGTGTGCGCACGTGCGTTCGTGGGTGCATTCTGGGCATTGAACACAAGTCATCAGGCTTCCATGGAGGTGCCTTTGTCCATGCTGCCATCTCCCAGGCCCACGCTGTCTCATTTTAAGATGGTTAAGTAACCTGCTAAAGATGAGACCTAATCAGTTGTAGAGCCTAGGCTCAAATGAGGGCAGGGAGGTTTGAGAAACCACCTTTTACCCACTGAGGAGGACCAGATGCTAATTGTTAGCCCCACTAGGCTAAGAGAAAAAATTGTTCGCTCATAAAATCTGAACTGTGTTGACTATATCGTAACAGCTCCTGTGGCCTGGCAGATGCTATAACTTATTTTTTTACAAAAGAAAGAAAGAATTGTTAGCCCATAAAAATATACCTGTTTTTTTTTTTTTCTTTTCTTTTCAAGACAAGGTTTCTCTGTGTAGCCCTGGCTATTACTCACTTTGTAGACCAGGCTGGCCTTGAACTCACAGCGATCTGCCTGCCTTTTTTTTCCCCAAGTGCTGGGATTAAAGGTGTGTGCCACCACACTCAGCTAATATACCGTTTTGTTTTTTAAAACACTAACAACCTTGGGGGTTTTGTGTAACTTTTGCAAGTAGAGTGGACACACTTTCCTGATACTAAATATTTCTCCAGCTGCCTTAGCTGTCAGCTGGGTACCTTAGCTCTAAGTGGGGAGAGAAGGAAGCCAGATAATCTCAAGGGCAAATCACTCACAGCGCCACAGCTGACCCTGGGTAATCAGGGTCCTGCTGCTGCGTCCACACATATCACTTCCACCCTTTCCACTTTGGCCAGGGCACTTTAGCAATAGCAAAACTTTATAAAGCCTTCTGGCCTTTCCTTTTAAGGCTATAATCATAATAGACCCTGACATACACAGAAGAGCAGCTTTATGTGTCTTATCTTTCCAATCCTCCCAGCTCCCCTAGGGTAGCTATGATTATACCATTTTAGGGGAACATGGTCACTGGAACATTTGCTTGAGAGCCGAGAAGGATGCCAGGTGCAGATAGAGATGGGTGACACGATTCCAGTAACAAGGGACATTGATGGAGGCCAGCCTAAGGTTGCAAACAATTGGACAAAAATAAATAAATAGTTAAAAAAATATAAAGAAGGAATGGGAGAGAGACGGGTTAAAAAAATAAAAAGATAATCTTCTTTCTACCCTTCTTGAGTTTGTAACAGAAATCCCCTCTGACTACAGGTAAGATAGAAAGTCTGTGAATGTGGTTCAGTTAACAGAACACTTGGCCCGCATGCACACAGCCTGAGTTCACACACCTGCACTGTATAAGCCAAGCTGTTTACACAGTGGATATGAGGGGGTGGGGTGGGGGGTAGGGGGAGGGTAGCGGGTGGGGGGAAGGGGGCAGTAAAAATCAGAAGTTTGAGGTCATCCTCGACTGTACAGTTTGAGGCCAGGCTGAACTGCATAAAACTCCATCTCGGGAAGAAAAAAAAAAAAAGTCAACCAAGGTTAATAAGACATATGCCTCTTGTATACAAGAAGATAGCTCAGAGAAATAAGCAACCCTGAAAAACCTGCGTACGGTTACAGAAGCCCATGGTGAAAAAGAAGAGCAGACTCCATCAGGTTGTCCCCTGATGTCCATATGATTGTGTGGTAGCAAGTGAGCACACACACACACACACACACACACAAACACACACACACACACACACACACACACACATACACATGCACACATACTAAATATAAAGGAATAAGTGTAAAACAAAACCCTAGCGCTGTGATTGATTTTAGTGGCTTTTGAAGTTGCATTGCTTCAAAGCTTTAAGGATTAAATGTGCTCTTCCTGTTTTTATCTAATACGTCTCTCTTTTATAAATAAGATTTTTTTGAGGTTTATTGTATATGCTTATAGGCTGAAAAGATAAATACAAATTTTTTTTAAATGGGCAAGGAATTCTTATTATACATGGGTCTCAAGAAAGCCAAAACATATTTTGACTGTAAACATGGTCCATAATTCTGCTCATGAAATTTTCTTAGTTCTCAGCCATCAGGGGGCTTTGTGTGCTTGTGTGCAGACACACATGCACATATGTGTCTGTGCTCCTTGCCCATCCCATGGCACTGATTTTATTTTGCCTCATGATTGAACTGTTCTTGTTTTCTCACTGAGGGCAGGCCAAAGACATTGAAAGTGTGTGTGTGTGTCTGTCTGTCTGTCTGTCTCTATGTCAATTGCTCTGTGTGCATCAGTGAGTACTCAATGAGAGAGTACTTGTCTAGCATTCATGATGCCCTGGCTTTGATTCCTAACACACACACACATAAATATGAGGGCTGAAGAGCTTGATCAGACGTTAAGGCGAGTCAGATATCAAGGGCAGGAGGACTGTTCTGAAACGATGTAGCAGATTTCTTTGCTAAAACTAGGCTTACAGGATGGGCCACTGGGTCATAGCAGCCTGGCTGAAGTACAGTCAGAGAGCTCTTGGAGAAGCTAGGCTGTCCTTGCTTGGCCCTCCTTCCCTGTCATAGTGAGTGCTTTACCAAACGCTATCACCAAAAGCAACTGGGGAAGGAAAGGGTTTATTCGGCTGCTTCTTCCACCTCACAGTTCCTCATCTAAGGAAGGCAGCACAGGAACTCAAGGCTGGAGCTGATGCAGAGACCATGGAGCAGTGCTTACTGGCTTGTTTCCCACAGCTTGCTCAGCCTGCTTTCTTGCTGCACCAAAGATCACCAGCCGAGGCTTGGTACTACCCACAATGGGCTTGGCCCTCCGGTATCAATCACTAAGTACGACAGGCTTGCCTCAGCCTGATCTTATGGAAGCATTTTCTCAATTGAGGCTCCTTCTGAGATGACTCTAGCTGTGTCCAGTCGATGTAAAACTAGCCAGCAGCACATTTCCTTTTCTTTAGGGTGCTTACTTCCTTTTACCTGCTAAGCCATTTCCCAACCCACTCCATTCTCCTTTATGCTTAAGTAATAACGATATCATTTAGATATACTTTCTTCATTCTCTGTAAATGACACTTACACTAGTTCCATATTTAGCTATTTCAAATAGTCCTTATTTTATATGCTGACTTCATTTTACCCAAGACAGCTAAGTCATGATAGATCTGATTTTAGGTTTTTGAGAAATACCAGTGGTTCTTAACCTTCCTCGTGTTGTGGTGCGCCCCAAACATAAAATTATTTGTGTTGCTACTTCATAACTGTAATTTTGCTACTGTTATGAATCATAAGGTAAATCTCCATGTTTTCCAATGGTCTTATGTGACCCCTGGGAAAGGGTTGTTCAACCCCCAAAGGGACTCACTGCTCTATGCTATATTACCCAGTAGCTGTGTTAGTTTGTATTCCACCAATAGTTATAAGTAGTCTTTTTACTTCAATTCCCTGCCAGTGTCTGCTATTTGTTTATTATTATAACTGGGCTAAAATAATATCTTGTAGTGGCTAATGATATGGAGTGACTTTTTATATATATTTGAGCCCTTTTTCTTTTTTCTTTTATTTATATTCCTGAGGATTTATTGTTTTTAAATTACCAGTATTACCAGTATGATTAGTAGGTCCGGCTAGCAATCAATTAAGACACAGACACTTGTTATATTTTAAAATTGCCTTAGTTAACCTAGGGCAGGGCAGATACTAATCTTTTAAACTACTTTGCATAGTGGGGCATAGATAGGATCCCTGTCTCAATCCCATGTCATCTGTTTTTATTAATTTTTATCAAGCTAACTCTCATCCATAATCTCAAATACTTGTTAATGTTTTTTTTTGGGGGGGGGCTGAATTTTCCATCCAAGCCAGTATATGTTTTTCCTCCATCTAACCCCATGGCGGCCTTCCTCTCCTCCTCCAGTCTTTCTCCTTCTTTTTTTGTGGCGGTTTCTCTTCTTCCCAGGATTTCTCTCTCTCTTTCTAAGTCCCATCTATCTCTTTTTCCCTGCCCAGGTGGGATGGCTTTTTATTTATCAAAAGGTGGGTCACAGAGACAGCAAGCAGTAATTAGCGTCAAAATGCATTAGACCATTCCCCCAACAAGGATTGAACCTAGGGCTTTGTGCATGCTGGGCAAATGCGACATCACTGCTGGCTTTGAACTCAATTTGTAGCCTAACTAACCTTAAACTTGCTGTGCAATAGGAGCCTTAGTCTTCCCAGTAGTTAGGATTGACAGGCTGGTACCGGAAGAGACAGCTTTAGGTTTTTGTTTGTTTGTTTGGTTGGTTGGTTGGTTGGTTGGTTGGTTTTGGTTTTGAGAAGATGTTTATTTCAGATCATCTGCTCATTTTAAAATTTAGTTTCTTCAGCCAGCCATGGTGGTGCACGCCTGTAATCCCAGCACTCTGGGAGGCAGAGGCAGGAGGATCGCTGTGAGTTTGAGGCCAGTCTGTTCTACAAAGCAAGTCCAGGATGGCCAAGGCTACACAGAGAAACCTTGTCTCAGAAAAGGGAAAAGAAAAAAAGGTTTCTTCTTGATCATCTTCCTCCTCCTCCTCTTCCTCCTCATCCTTCTATTTGTTCTTTACCATCCAATATAATCTTCTCCGAAGCCATAATCTAATATAATGTTTGTTTTCTCCACTTAGAATACTCAGGAATTTGGGCTGGGGTACAGCTCAATTGATGAGTGTTTATCTGACTTGTACAAAGCCTAGGTTTCAACCCTAACGCCACAGGAACCAGATGTAGTGGTACATGTCCAATCCCAGCCTTCTAGAAGTAGAGGGAGGAGGATGAAGTCTAGGTCATTTTTATCTACATAGTGTGGTTTAAGGCCAATCAAAAAATGCCTTTCAAAACAAACAAACAAAAATCCCCAAGGTGTATAGGTGCAGAAATCTTCTAGTGCTATATGCTTTGGCTCTGTTTCCTACTTTATTATAATTGAATCTAGACGAAGAAAAAATTAGACACAGTCAGAAGCCCACTGCAATGTCAAAACTGGGGGGACAACGTTGCTTGGTAGTGTCATATGCAAAGATGTTGGCACACATCCTGGTGTTGGTTTTGGTCAAACTAGGCCTATAGCTGCACCAAGGCTTAGCATGATCCAAAGCACAAAGGGAAGAGGAGACACTAATTTGGTGCCGTCTTCCAAATGACAACTTGGTTATGAATGGAAGATCTTCTTTCTTGAAATGTTATCACTATATTTTCCCTATCTTTCTGGGCACTAGTATGGTGTCTTCCAGGTGAGTGTTGCTTGTTCCTCTTGATCCAGACTGCGTTTAGGTAGTAAGTGAACTACCCACAGTCAGCCCACACTGAGCCTCGTGCCCTCCTGACAGTATGTCACCTTTCATCTCCTGCTTAAGTCCTCAGTTTATCCACACATAACTTCTTCACACTGTAGCCTAGGCTAGCCTGGAATTCACTACACTACCAAGACTGACCTTGGATTCACAGCAGTCCTCTTCTGTCTGCCTTTTAAGCATTGGCTCACAGGCATAAGCCACCCTGTTGGCGCTGTATACTTTCTGCGTACTTTTTACTAGAGCATGAGAACACATCCAAAAATATAAGCACCCAGTCTTTGTGCAGCTGATGTATATTGGCCCCAATATGTGCAGGTTCTGCATTTGGAGACTTGACTCACGATAGATGGAAATATTTAGGAAATAAGATTGCATCAGTTAAAAAAAAAAAAAAAATTGCATCGGTACTGAGCCTGAACTGGATTTCTTGTCATTGTCTCCAAGACAATACAGTAGCAACAGTCTCACATTTACATTGTATTCTATATTGAGACTGAACTAGCGGAGAGTTGAAATTTACAGAAGAACATGTAGAGGTTATGTACAAACGTGGGGCTATTTTATATAACCGACTTGAATACCCATGGTTGTTGGTATCTGGGGGTCTTGGACTCTATCCTGTGGATACCAAGAAAGGATTTATGGTAGAAGTTTATAATCTTCTGCTGATTACGCAGCTTGAGTTTTCTCTGGTAATGTATTGGCTGGCTTAAGTGATGGTATTTAGTGGGACACCCATGCTGGGCCCTCAGTCTCATTAACATAGCGCACCAGGATCACCACAGTGTGATGGAAAGCTCAAAGTATGGATTATGGGATGCCGCACCCCTCTCCTCCCTTCAGTGTAAACATCCCATGACTGACAGGCATGGGCTTGGCTGAACCATTCAAGCTGCGGGGAGGGTGGAAAAGAAGCTTGCTTGCAAAGAGTGCATTAGAGCCAGGCATGATAGTGCACCAGGAGAGTCAGAGGCAGGAGGCTTGGGAGTACAAGGCCAGCCTGAGCTGTGTAGAAAGGTCCAGAACAGACTGGGTTACCCAAGATCTAATCTAAAGCAAAACAAATGTAAGAGTATCCATCTGAGGTGGCCCTTTCCCTGGTTGAATCAGTAGGTTCCTTGTGTCAGGCCCTCCCAGCTTTGAGGCTGGGAAGTTCGGGTAGGGCTTCTTTCTATCTGTGACGTAGGCCCACCTGTGTTGTGGTAATTCCATCCATAGCATGTCATCCTTACTATTACGCTATGTCTCACATGCATCCTCTACAAAGTCTCCCAGGAACCTCTCTGGCTCTTGATTCTAAATCTGTATTAGTCAGGGTTTTCTAGAGAAACGGAACTGATGGAAAGTATCTATTTATATGTAAACAGGATTTATTAGAGTGGTTGTGGTCCAACTGTTCCTACCATGACTGTTTTCTGACAGTTAAAGAATCCAATCGTTGTTTGGTTCATGAAACTGCATGTCTCAGCTGGTCTTCAGTGTATGCCAGAATCCCTAAGGTAGGCTGGAAGGCCAGTGAAGGAATGAATTTGCCAGCAAGAGTGAAGGCAATCAGGCAGAGACCAATAACTTATTTCTGTTTTTTTTATATAGGCTGATACCAAATGTGTGGCCCAGATTTAAGGTGGATCTTCAGTCAACAAAAATATTTCATGGTTGTACCCAGGAGCTTAGGTTTTAATTATTAACACAGCAGTCAGGTTGACAACCAAGGACAGCCATCATAAAGCCCCTCATTTCAACTCAGTTTTCTTGGTTGACATTTCAGTGTTAGTACATCTGAACTATTCAAGCTCTTCCCCTTCCCTCCCCTCCCCTCCCCTCCCTTCCCCTCAAGTTGCTTTTGTCCAGGTTTTTAAATCACAGCAATAAACACCCCATGTTCAGGCTGTTTTTTAATCTGACTTTTCTTGTAGAAAGAATTAGAAGTAGCAGAAAGCTTTACAATGTAGTGTTACATTTTGATTTCTCTCCTATTATCCTGGCTCACTCCTAGCTTTTCTTCCCTTATGTCAACTAAACAATTATAAGTGCATCCGAACTTGGAGCCTTCAAGTGTTGTTTTGTTCTAGTAATGTCAGCTAATAAGATTCTGTGCCCTAAAATCAATTTCCTGCTTTCACATCCTCTTTGAAATGTCAGGGCTGAGGAAGTTAATTATTTTAGCCTGTGACTCACTGTTGTTACTGCCTCTTGGAAAGCTTTCCCTCCCGAGTACCTAGCACCATCATTCAGAGGAGTCGGAACTCAAACACAATGGCTGATCTTCTTGCATCAACGACTTCTGCTGTTTTAGGAAGTGGAGTCCTTCAACTGCCTCCTTGAGAGGACATGAAGTGGGTGGTTATGGCCTCAAGTATATATAGCTCAAAATATCTTTAAAAAAAAAAAAAAAAGCTAAATCAGGCTGGAGATGTACAGGTGTCCTTGCCTAGCAAGAACGTTGTGTGTTCAGGATCCCAGTGTAGCACTGAGCCTTTCTCAGGATGAGCTTCGAAGCACAAAAACCATGGCCTGGCTTGACATACTTCAGTTAACAAGAACAGTTAACCAGAAGCAGAACCGCAGAAACTTAAAAAGCAAAGGTTAGTATATTTTGAGACTTTCCCAGAACTATATGGACTCTGATGGATTAGGCGTTTGTTTTAGTTTTGGCAGGCGGTGCTGTCTCTGTGCTGAGTTTTACAGTCTAAATGGTACTTCCTGAATGGAGCACGGAGTCAGTTGTGCTAAGGTCTGGGCCCTGTTACAATATGCTGCACTAGTCATGTGCTTGTTTTGAAACAAAACATTGCAAATCCCTCCCTGGATGTTTTACATTTGTCCTTAGATCACATGTGTGGGTAACATAGAAACCAGTATCCCTGGCTGTCCCGAAACTTGATTGGGAGACCAGGCTAGCTTTGAACTCACAGAGATCCACTTGCCTCTGTCTCCCAAATGCTGGGATTAAAGACATGCGACACCACTCCCCACCTCATTTTTACTAGTTTCTAAGGGGGAAAATGTAGGCTCATTATTCACTCTGAAAAGAATACATCTGCCCTGTCAGCATTACATCAGTAGGTCAAATGGAACATCCCACCTACTTCCGAAAAGTAATGGTACTCGGTAAGCAGGTCCTTAGCCAGTAGATTAGTGTTTCTGCAAGCATCCTAGCTTCCATCTTCATATGGCTCCACCTCTCTGGTCACATCTTCTTTTCCTCTTTAATATCTCATTTGATGCCAGAGCGGACTGAGGGTGTGGCTCGGTACATGCCTGTCATGCCCAAGACCCTAGGTTTAAGCCCTAGAACTACCAAACAACAGCAAAGGTTTAGGTGAGTGAATGCTCAGATATAAAGAAAAGCATCCAATGTCCAGCCAAGCCATGCACCTGGGGAATCCCACCAACGTGAGAAGACATAGAGTCCCAGAAATTAGAAATAGGGACAGTGCAAATTGTGTTTTGGGGCTAGAAGTGTAGCTCAGTTGTATAGCGTTTGCCTACCCTGCTGGAAGCCACTAGGTTCAACTCCCATGACTTCAAAGGGAAAAGGAAAAAAAAAAATCTTCTGTCAAGGACAACTATTAATAAGATCAAAATTAGAAAATGTATGTGGCTAGTGAGGTGGCTCATGCCTTTAATCCCAGCACTCGAGAGGCAGAGGCAGAGGCAGGCGGATCTCTGCATTTGAGTCCAGCCTGGTCTACAAAGTGAGTTCCAGAACAGCCAGGGCTGTCACTCAAAGAAACCCTGTCTCAGGCCTAGGGGGTGGGGTGGGGGGGGGGGAGAAAGAAAGATAGGAAGGTGGGGGAGGGAGGGGTCATCAGAAAGGCTCCCTCCTGCAGCAGACAGGAACAAAATGCAGAGACACACTACCAGACCTTACACAGACACACCTTGGCGCACACAACTCTAAGAGCCCTCAGAGCTCATCTGACCCTGTAGAAGAAGAGGCCAAAGGGCATGGAGGACATCAGGAGAACAAATCCCTCCAAATCAACCAAACAAAGCTCATGTGAACTCACAGAGACTGAAGGAGCGAGCAAAAAAGTGGCCTGCACGGGTCTGCACCCGGTCCTCTGCTTATGTACTGTAGTGTTCAGCTTAGTGTTTTATGGGCCTCCTGAGTGTGGGAACGAGTGGGTCTCTGATTCGTGTGCCTTTTCCTTCTTCGGGGGGCTCTTTCTCCCGCTGTTGGTGTCACTTGCCCAACTTCAATGTGATGGGTTTTATCTTATTGTGTTTTATTTTGTTATGTTTCGTTGTTATCTTTTGAAAGTCTTTGTTTCTTTCTTTGCTTTGTTTTCCTAATGAGAGACAGAGAGTGGATTCAGAAGAGAGAGGAGTTGGGGAAGAACTGGGAGGGGTAGAGGAAGGGAAAACTAATGAGGAATCATTGCATAGGAATTTGTTGTTGTTATTGTTTTGGCTTAGGTTGGTTTTTTTGGGGGAGGGTGGCGTGGGAACAGAGTTTCTCTATGTGGCCCTCGCTGTCCTAGAACTTGCTCTGTAGACCAGGCTGGCCTCAAACTCCCAGAGATCCACCTGCCTCTGCCTTTCGAGGGCTGGGATTAAACGCATACACCACCACAACTAGCCTGAAGGGAATAATACATAGAAAGAAAAAGAAAGAATAAAGACCAGTCAAGGGGACATGAAATAAAAAAGTAATAATAAAGAATCAGCTGGCAACAATATTGCTTTGGCTTTAGAATGTAGCCTGGTCCTCTTGGGACTTAACTGTTGCTCCTTCCCATTTATTCCACAGTGAGCCCCACCTGCCCTTCAGGCTAGCTCAATAAATATGGTTAGACTGGAAAAAAACAAAGAAAAAGAAAAAGTATATGTGAGCTTTGAGCCCGATCTCTTCTCATACCCTCCCCCACCCCTTTAGAGGAACTGCCTGATACAGGCCTGCATGTTCAGAAGTAGATAGGTGGAGGTAAGAGGGTTAGGAGTTCAAGGCCAGCCTGGGAAGGATACTTACATACATACATACATACATACATACATACATACATACATACAACACACACACATGCACACGCACACATACACGAGAAATGAGTAGGCCTAAGGAACAAATGCCTCAAGCTCTGAAATTGAGAGTTACAGTGACTCTTTCTCCTCCTCGATCCTTTTTCTACCCTGTCTTTTCTCAGACTGTAGCGTATGCTCTTCTGTGTTTTATAAACATCAAGAGAAGTTGTGCCAGGCCGTTGTTAGATGCCTTCAATCCAGCTGTTTGGGCGGCTGAGGTCGAGGGATTGCATGTTTGTGACAGGCCTGGGAAAATGTTTTTAAACCGCATTCCAAAGTACGATGATAAAAACAGCTGAGGATGTGGGTCAGTGATAAATGCTTACCTTGCCTGGCATGCGTAAAGCCCAGGGACAAGTTCCTCAGCAACACAGAGGACATGACAAATGAGCAAATACTTAGGGAGGGTCTTATATGACCTTGAGCTCTGGACCCCCAGCTTCAGTTTCCCTGTTGCTGGAATTACAGGCGTGTGTGACCATCCCCAGCTCTGGCAAATGATTCTTGGATCTGAAATGGAAAAATGCCACGTGCAAGTGTGGAAACAATTTGCTTTTCTTTCTTTAGAATGGAAGCTTTCACATTTAGCTGTTATTTCTGCAGATGTTACTTTATGGATAGCTATAAAAGAGACTTTTGAGCTGGGTGTGGTGTTGCACACCTTTAATTCCAGCACTTGGGAGGCAGAGGCAGGTGGATCATTGTGAATTTAAGGACAGCCTGCTCTACAAAGTGAGTCCAGGACAACCAAGGCTAACATAGAGAGACTCTGTCTCAAAAAACAAAAAACAGAGAGAGACAGAGAGAGAGAGAGAGACAGACAGAGAGAGAGACACTTTTGGCTTCCTTAATATAATTATATCTTAAAATGTACTGTGTCTTAACACACTCCTTTATTTCATGTTGGTCTTTGACTTAGATTTAAGTGTCTTCAGTGAGGCTATCAGTAAGCTTGATCCAGGTTTCTGGCTCAAGTTCATGTTTCTTAGTGGGTGAAAGGTAACAGTACTGCCCAGAAGGCACAAGTCAAGGCTGGTATCAGTCTTTGAAAGTTTATGACCACGAACTCCTCAAGGGTCAGGCCCATGCCAGATCTCTGACATGAATTACCCATTTGTTCTCACATCGAAACTACACAACAACCAACCAAGACAGGAGATGGGTTTTAATGACTCGTTCAGATCACCCGATCAGGCTGTGGCAGATTATTTAGCTCAAAAACTGGTGCCCTTACTGGGATGTGGGAGAAGGAAAATCATTCAAGGTCATCCTCAGCTACATAGCAAGTTCCAGGGCAGCCTGGACATGAGACTGTCTCAAACACACCACATCTACCAGCAAAACAAAAGGAAGTCAGGGTGGATCCAGAATGCCCTTGTCCCACCCACGTGCCTGTTATCCAGAGTTCAATCCACAGAACCCATGTAAAGGTAGAAGAGAACCAACTCCATAAAGTTGTCCTGTGACCTGCACACATACCATGCCAAAAAAACAGGTACCAACGCGCTCACAGTCCTAGCACTGGGGAAGTGGGAATGCAAGAGTTGCTGGGGCTTGCAGGCCAGCTGGTGTAGCTGAATTGGCAAGGTCCAAGTTCGGGGGCGAGATCTGCCTCAAGAAAAGGGAAAAAGAGAGCGATTAAGAAAGACACTCAACCACGAAAGCCTTCACTTACCAGGAAACTGGGACAGAGGAGAAGGCATCCTATTGGGACTCTAAATGAGAGACGCATGGGAGAATAGCAAAATAAAAGGATCCAGATGGTCCTAGAAACCTACAAGTAGAACAATATGATAGGCAGATTTGGGCCCAGGGGTCCCGCTCAAACTAAGGCACCAGCCAAGGACAATACAGGAGGTAAACTTTAAACCCCTTCCCAGATCTAGCCAATGGTCAGAATATTCTCCACAGTTGAGTGGAGAGTGTGATATGACTTTCTCACGTACTATGGTGCCTCACATTTGACCATGTCCCCTGGAGGGGGAGACCTGGTGGCACTCAGAGGAAGGACAGCAGGTAGCCAAGAAGAGACCTGATACCCTATGAGAATATATAGGGGAAGGTGATCCCCCTCAGGAACAGTCATAGGGGAGGGGAATAATGGGAAAATGGGGGGGGAGGAATGGGAGGATACAAGGGATGGGATAAACATTGAGATGTAACAAGAATAAATTAATTTAAAAAATTAAAAAAAAAAAAAAAGAAAGACACTCAAAACTTAACCCCTATCTTCCCCATGCAGACACGAAATGTGCACCTGTAGCCACACATGCACATATGAACATACACAAAAGCCTTGTGAATGATTCGAAGCTTGTGTTCCTCCTTGCAGGCTGGATCTTATTTTCTAAGAGTCACTTAACACCAAAGCATTTCCGTAAAGCCCCAGATTGTTTGTTTTTATAAGCCATGATGTCTCTTTTAGCAGACTGTGGAACTGGTAAACTTTCCAATGAGCAGATGGTGCCATCTGCCCATGCCAGTGCTAAGATAGATAATCTGGGGCCAGGCTTGACACTTAACAGGTGCACTATTGCAGAATAAATGTGTGTTACTAATGCCATCACATGACCGGCTAGCTGTGCTCATTTATTTATTTATTTATTTATTTTGGCTTTCTCTTTTGGCTGCTAGAGACAAGGTCTTGCTGTGTAGCTCAGGCTGGCCCTGAGTTAAACTCGTTCAGCTTTTAAAGCTGTAGCCACGTGCATTATATTTAGAACCACACTCCCCAAAACAAACTTATAAAATTCAGTGTTTATGTCATTAAACATTTAATAAGAAAGAAAGAAAATACCTTTCAAGGCCAAGTAGTATCTTAGCAACAATATAGGTGGTAAAAAAAAAAAAAAAAAAAAAAGTACCTCTTAGGTTTATTTAAAAGCAGGCTGTCTCTATATCCCATACCCCTCTAAGTTTTCTATTTAGACCAGATTGGCCTCAAACTTGCTAAAATTCTGCTACCTCTGCCTTCAAGTACCGGAACTTGATGACATTCGCCATCATATCTGGCTACAAGTTGACTTTAGGTATTTTCATTAGTTTGAAACTTTCTTAGAAACAGAGATCAAACAAGGACCCTACACATGTGAGGCCAACACCCTACTACTGAGCTAGGGCCCCCAGGGCCTTGTCAATGCTAGGCAAGTGTTCTACCTCTGAGCCGTACTGAAAAATACTTCTGATGGACTGTTGCGTGACCTCCCTGGGGAGACAGAAAAGAAATAACCATTTATCTCAAATAGAGAGGAAGCACAGAAACCTAAGGAAGAATTTGTCGGGCCTACCTTGGTGAGATAAGTGGACTTGTTGGGGTTACAGGAGCCTGAGTGACCCACAAACTACTACCCCACCTAAAAGGTCCCATGCCCATTGAATTTCTACCCCCTACATTCTGTAATGTTTTTAGGGTTCCACATGTGTGAACGGGAAGGAATAGCACCTGACATCTCAGGAGAGAACCAGAGGCATTATGAAGATCTCATGGCTCTTTCCCTAGAGCAAGTGAACTGGACTCCCATCGGCTAGCTAGCTGTCTGCTGTGTAGTCATCAGAGATGCTGTGCCCATGATGGCAAGGGTCATGTCAAGCGCAGAACAAAGAATCCCCATAGGGTACTGTTACAACCTGTTACAGAATCTGTTGTACTAACACTGCTCCCCGGCTGTATTCAGACCACAGCCAATGCTTCATATAACTCATAGTGCGAAGGGATGGCAGTAGGTATTAGTAAACGCATACAGAGTTGTATATAAACATATGTGCAGGTCGTAATTCAAAATGCTGTTTTGGGAACTGTCCTGGGGACTTTTTAAGTCCTCATACTGAGGACAAGATGACACAAAATGACTGATCTACAGATTTATGCAAAAACGTGGCTATGCATGGAGAAGCCAGGAATTTGGATATTCCTATAGCTTATTTGGTTTGTTTCTCAGTCTGCATTGCATTAGGCTAGCATCGGATGAGTCAGAGACCATGCGGAGCTACCAGCCAATCAGTGTGCTTGTATGTGTGTGTGTGTGTGTGTGTGTTTCATTTGGGGCTTTGGCAGCGTCTGTTAATTTAATTCAGCCTTGTGTGTGCTAGGCACACCCTTTGCCATAGATGTGGATTAGTTGGCACAGTGTGTACCTAGCAAGCTTAAACTGTGTGCAGTGTCACAGACCTATAATCCCAGCACTCAGGAGATAGGCAGAATGATCAAGATTTCAAGGTCATCCCTGACTACGCATAATGAGTTCGAGGCAAAGCCTGGGCTACAGCAGACTCTGTCTCAAAAAGAAAAGAAATGAATTGAAGTGTTGGTATGCAGCATACACATACATTGTGCTGGGTCCTGGGTACACATGTTTAAATGAGGCTGTGGCCACCTCTCCGAGAGCCTAGTGTTTATTTAGGCAGGAAAACCAGGAAAGTGAACAATGAGGGTCTGTGGTATAGTAAATGATCTGCAGACAGGACACTGGAGGCAGCAGGATGCTGTAAAGAGAAGTCGGGTTGGGACTGAAGTCAAGAACTGTCTCACAGAAGAGCTGGCTACCAAACTTTTTAAGGGCATGTCACGTGAAAAGAATTTGGGCCTGTGCGCGGGCACTCCACGTGGCATTTGTGGAGCCTCGTTTCTTGGGACTTTTGCCCCTGTTGGCCAGAGTCTTCCGCCTGCGTCGCTCTCTGGCCTGCATGCCACACATTCTTCATGAGTTGTTCTTCTCCTCAGTGTCCAACAAGCACCCATTTGTGGACAGCAACCTCCTGTACCAGTTCAGAATGAACTTCCGCCGGAGGCGACGGCTGATGGAGCTGCTGAATGAGAAGTCCCCGTCCTCTCAGGAGGCACACGACAGTCCCTTCTGCCTGAGGAAGCAGGGCCACGACAATCGGAAATCTACCAGCTTTATGTCAGGTATGCCGGTTTCGTTGTGTGCACGGGTACATCTTGTCTTTTGAGAACTGATAAAGAGGGGAAGGGGGCTGAGAGTGTGACCCCTTTGTTATGTATGCTGCTTGATAGCGTGCAGGGAGCCTGGGGTTTAATCCCTAGCAACCCGCCAGGTGTGGTGGTCCATTCCTGTGAATTCCAGAGCTCAGGAGGAGGCAGGGGGATTAAAAAATCAAGCTCATCATCCACTGCTGTATTTGAGGTCTGCTTGGATTACATGAGACCTTGTGTTAAAAATACACACACACACACACACACACACACACACACACACACACACACACGCACGCACGCACACACACACACACACACACACACACACACGCACACACACACACACACACACACACACCCCACCCCACCCCAAATACAGATGATTTTAAAATGTGAGATGCTTAAATGAGCCTTCCAACTCCTTCTAAGATTGGCAACAACTCCGGTGACTTAAAGTTCAGAAGCGCTGGGTGGGCGTGGGCCACCAGCCTGTAATCCCAGCAATTGGAAGGTAGAGGCAGGAAGGCAGGGACAGGATTGGATAGATAACTTCTTGAGATCCTGCCTCAAAATAAAGAAGGGAAGAGAGGGAATGGGAGAGGAAAGGAAGAAAGTAAAGAAGGAAGTATGAGAGAGAGAGAAAAGGAAGGAAGGAAAGAGAAAGTAAGCATTGGGCTTGCCTCAGCAATAAATGTATTTGTCATGTCTAGTTTATGAACAGGGCGTGACAAGGACACTAACCCCTGTAGGTGGAGACATTTCTGTGCGTTGGCCTTGGCTGCATGATTTTCTCACTTGATTCTTCCTATAACCCTAAGGACATGACTGTGCCTTCCCTCATTTTACAGCTGAACACTCTAGCATTGGAGTGGCTTACAGTTCCAAGTGGCAGACATAGCTTCGCACCAGCAGTTCTGCTCTATCCTGCCCCCTTCCAAGTCCCATATTTTCCTAAGTCCTCGTACACAGCCAGCCTCAACATAATGAAGCAAGAGCTGCTAAGTAGAAAGTAAAAACCAGCTGAAGGTCAGCAGGCCAAGCTTGTGCTCCAAGGTCATCTTAGGAAACACTCTGCAGTCTTCTGCAGATACCCAGAAGCCATCCATTCTTTCTTTGGGACAGGGGCTTGCCTGCTTCTTGAGTGGGTTCCGTAGACATGAGGAGAGGAGAGTACAGTAGGGCAGCCCTGTAGCCCAGCATCAGGTGTTTGCTTGTTTGTTTTCTTTCCACACTCCAGTCAGTGGCCAGACCAGTCTCTCTCTGTATTTCCCTCACCTTCAGCTTTCAGAACCACCCTATTTTTGTGGCAGGAAGAACCAACCTGAAAACTGAAGACTCTTTCTCTCCTAGCAGTCTGAAAGCCTCCACATGTGCTGTCTTAAGCTTTGTCTTCCGTGCTTCCAAATGACTGCTGGCTGCCATTAAATCAGGGCATTTACTGCCACTGTGTAGCAAGTATTGCATTGGTGGCCAGCACTGGACTGGTACCCAGGAAGGGAAGCCCTGGCTGAGGTATTCATGTCCTGCAGAAGTTGTGGAGATAGTCCAGTTGGTACAGTGCTCAATGCTCAAGCATGATGACCTGCGTTCGGATCTGCAGCACTCAGATAAAAGATGTTAAGATTTTAAAAAGGGATAAAAAAAAAGATATGCCATCATGTGTCTACAGTCCCCCGGCGCTAGGGAGACAGGGACAAGATAACTGGGCCTCGCTGGTCAGTCTGGCCGAGGCATCGAGGTCCAGGTTCAGTGAGAGAAATCATGTCTCAAAATATAAGACAGAGAGCAACTGGGGAAGCCTCTGGATATTGACCTCTGACCTCTACATGCAAGAATACACATGATAATGTGCAAATACACATACAACATACACATAAATTGGTAAGTGCGTGCACACACACACACACACACACGAACACCCCCAAAAAAGATACCTTGTAAACTTGGCACAGTGTTGTGCCCTATAATTCCGGGACTCTGGCAATTGAACCTAGCCCATAATGAGCCCAATTTTGAAAAGAAAGGAGAGGTAGAGAGAAAGATGGTTATATATATCGATGATCCTCTCCTCACACCTATGAGGGAGTAACGGCTTGAATCACGCTTTCTATGGCTACGCGGCAGAACCGGGCCTCAGATTTTTTTCCTTTGCAGCTGATAGCCCACCCAGGAGTTCTAGGTCCTGAGGCCACCTGCTCAGCAACTGTGTTTGCTTCCCTCTCTGCAGTCAGCCCCAGCAAGGAGATCAAGATTGTGTCTGCTGTGCGGAGGAGCAGCATGAGCAGCTGTGGCAGCAGTGGCTACTTCAGCAGCAGCCCGACCCTCAGCAGTAGCCCCCCTGTGCTCTGCAACCCCAAATCTGGTGAGTGGAAAGAGGAGGCGCCGTGCTCCCATCTGGAGGCGTGGGGCCCCGTATGCAGGCTGAGTTCCCTGGGAAATAGAAGTCAGAGGATCAGGAACCTTATAAAACCAAATTCTTGAGTTAGCGCCTGTTGCACGGCTGGAGAAGACTAGCGCATGCGCTGTGCGCAGGCTCCTGGAAGGTTAATGCTCACCCATAACATAGTCCAGTGCTACGATGCCCTGCAAAACTCCATAAGCCGAGCACCTTCTTCTTTTTGGTTTTTCGAGTCGGGGTTTCTCTGTGTAATAGCCCTGGCGTTCCTGGACTCGCTTTGTAGACCAGGCTGGCCTTGAACTCACAGTGATTCACCTGCCTCTGCCTCCCAAGTGCTGGGAAGCACTCCGAGGTGCCCCGCTCTGAGCACCTTCTTGTTGACCAGTCATTCAACATTGATGCCCCTGAAAGGAAGGCCTGACTGCTCAGGACAGCTCCCCTCAGAGAGATGGCTCTCAGAGTCAGCTGAGGACTATCCGACACCAGCACTCCTAGCAGCTGGGACCGGGAGCTGAGAGGAGTTCCCTGGCTCTCAGCAACTTGTAAATGCAGCACAAAACAAAAACAAGACCCTCCAAAAAATGCTTTCCCAGACTATGGCGAGCAAAGATCTATGTGGACCTTGTGTCCTCCAATCCCACCCCATCTGTTTGGTGAGACAGGATGTTATGTAGTCCTGCCAAGCATGCTTTGTATTTATTATGATGCCCAGGATAGCCCTGAACTTGCTACAGTCTTCCAGCCGGATGCTGGCGTTACTGGCATGAGCCACTACGCTCAGTTTTGGTGCCTAGCACTCGTAAGGAAGAAGTGTGGGTATATGGAAGCCCACCTATTGGAATTTACTGGTGTCTTAGGGTTTCAAAACATATTCATCGGCCTCCATGGAGACTTTTAACCATCATAAGGCTGGTTTTTAGAACATAAAAGTGCTTGCCATGCAAACCTGGCCACCTGAGTTCAGTCCCCAGAATTTACATAAAGATCAAAGGAAAGAGCTGGGCGTGGTGGCGCACACCTGTAATCCCAGCGCTTGAGAGGCGGAGGTTGGACGATCTCTGTGAGTTCGAGGCCAGCCTGGTCTACAAAGCGAGTCCAGGAAATCCAAGGCTATACAGAGAAACCTTATCTCAAAAAATCAAAAACAGAACAAAACAAAAAAGATGGAAGGAAAGAACCCATGGCCCAAAATTCTCTGTGTGTCTGCCTCTGTCTCCATGTCACTCTCACAGACACAAACTCCTTCTCTAATAAATAAAAATGTAAATATTAACCGTCTCTATGTATCAGGATAATATATATTTTGTAGTAGCTATAAATATCTGGCCTCGCCACTCTCCTCAAGTGAGAACAAAGCCAGAGTTGCTGCCATAATCCATGTCATGGTGGTGAATAAGAAGGGAATCTGCAGGGGACTTCCCTAGGTTTCAAAGTTCCTGTTTCTCAACACAATAAAAAGAAAAGGTACATTAAAATAAACAGCCAGCCTGCTGCTGAAAACGTCATCAATTTTTCATAACCCCTGAGGAGTCACAGGCATATCGAGGAGCTTGTCTGCTAAGCCATAAGGTCTGAGCCCCCACACAGTCTCTGGCTTTCCTAACTCCTCTGTGTGGCCTGAGAGGTGTGTCTCTTATCTTCATATTTGACCTCCTCCTCCTCCTCCTAGCAAACTCAGCTTCCCTTTCAAAGCTTTCTGAGAAGCAAAAGTTATAATCCCAGCCACCTGTCCCTTTCCCTAGAAGCCGTTCGGTTCGTGGCTCTCCGCTAAGAGAGTGCTTCTTAAGCCTGGGCCTCACCCACTCAGCAGGTGGGCCCAGCTGTCTGGGGCTTGTGCAGTCCAGTCCCCAGTGCTGTTGTCCACTTGTCCAGACCAGTGTCTGACCTCTGAGTGAATGCCACTGCCAAAGGGAATTGGAGGTGGGCATTTTTCCAGATGGGACCATGGCCTTGGCTCCTTTCATTTCTTTGTGGCAATTAAATCTCTGCTGTGTGTGTATCTGTGTTAGGATGGTCCCAGTGCCCTAGCCTCATCAGCTGCCCTGGGACTCTAGGACAACCCCCTCTCCAGTTCTGAGTTATCAGGGACAGATGGGAAATTCATTACCCGAGGCTGGATGAACTCCATTACTACAGGGGTTTCATGCAGCTGTCTTCTGTTGTCGTCTTAGGCAGCAGCAGTGAGCTGAGACTAGACAGACAAGGCTCCACGTTGTTACTGTCCACAGTTCCTGAGACAGCATAGCACAGCAAGACAGGGTGACACATCAGTTCCTAAGAATGTGGGCCCCAGCACCCATGCCTGAATGTGATCTTAATTTTACTACCCACATTTTAGCTACAGGATCCTGGACACACACAAAATCACTTTTTGGAACCAGTTTTCTCACATGTAAAATTAATGGCAAAAGGAAAAAAAAAGGAAAAGAAAAGATATAATACTTGGTATTGTATCTTTAAGTTGTAAGACTATCAGACACTTCTGTGGTTTTACTATTTTCTGTTATGAGTTACTTATATCTAATTTCACTTTCAAATGGAACAAGCATGCTGGCACATAACTGCAATCCCAGCACTGGAGGCTGAGGTAGGATTACAGTGAGTTTAAAACTAGCCTAGGCTGGTCTTTTAAAAAAAGGTCATCATCATCATCACCATCATCATCATCACCACCACCACCACCACCATCATCATCATCATAACAACAACAACAACAGTACAATGATGAGCCAGACTCTTTGGTTCACTAGTTCCTAACCTTCCTCACGCGCAACCCTTTGATACAGTTCCTCCTGTTGTGGTGACCCACAACCATAAAATTGTTTCCATTGATACTTTGGTTTTGTTTTTGTTTGTTTGTTTGTTTGTTTGTTTGTTTTTCGAGATAGGGTTTTTCTGTGTAGCCTTGGCTGTCCTAGACTCACTTTGTAGACCAGGCTGGCCTTGAACTCACAGCGATCCACCTGCCTCTGCCTCCCGAGTGCTGGGATTAAAGGTGCGCGTCACCACCGCCCGGCTCCATTGCTACTTTTACTGTAATGTTGCTATTGCTATGAATCTAATGTAAATATGTGATATACAGACTATCTTAGGGAACCCCTGTGACACCCACAGGTTGACAATGGCTGCTTTAGCTCAGATTAAAGGAGTAATGGATGTGAGGAGATGCAGGGTCGTGGCCCAGCCTGTGGAAAGTCCTCCGGAGAGTTTCCCAGTCTGGCTTCTCAGTGTTTGAGGTAGCATTCTCATGTTCTAGGTTAGAGAAAAGAGCAACGTTTAGGAAACGGGAAGTGTGCAGTATGCTGGGGACATGGAGTTGGATGGAGCTGGCACCTGCAGCATGGCCATCGGCCTGCCGGAGTTTTGACGCATTTAGATGCGTATGAACACTAAGAAGAAAGACTGAAAGAACTGGAAACACGTCGGGCATGGTGGCGCACGCCTTTAATCCCAGCACTCGGAAGGCTGAGGCAGGCGGATCTGTGTAAGTTTGAGGCCAGCCTGGTCCACAAAGTGAGTCCAGGACATCCAAGACTACACAGAGAAACCCTGTCTTGAAAAACAAAAACAAAAAACAAAACAACAACAACAAAAAAAAGAGCTGGAAACACAGCCTTTGCCTTTTTAGGAAGATTCTATTCCCTTAAAGGATCTTAGCTCCTTTACTCTCACTCTCCCTACTCTCCCTGCATCCTGGCTGGTGTTACCTGTTTGCTCAGCTAAAGGATGGGTGTGATGTGTGGAAGTCTTTGCCACTTTTCCTGGTTGCCAATCAGGAGGAGGTAGTCAAGATGACTGAATGGGAGAAGGGCTTAGACGTGTGTAGTCTCTGACACTGTATCTGTCTCTTAGTGCTGAAGAGACCTGTCACTTCTGAGGAACTCTTGACTCCTGGGGCTCCGTATGCCAGGAAGACATTCACGGTAAGCCCAGCTCCTGCACACACCAAGTCTGTCAGGTTGTGGCTCAGGGACCAAATCTCTCTCTCTCTCTCTCTCTCTCTCTCTCTCTCTCTCTCTCTCTCTCTCTCTCTCTCTCTCTCTGTCTTTTTGAGACAGGGACTCACTATGTAGCCCTGGATGGGCTGGACCTCACTATGGAGACCTCCTGCCTCTGACCTCTAAGTGCTGGGATAAAGATGTGTGTTGCCACACCCATCTGCACATTTTATTTTTCATGTGGTTGTAATAGTAGACTTTCTGAAGTCTAATGCAGTGAAATGCATTAGAACTTTCCTTGATTTGTCAGACATGTAATGTTTTAAATTTTTTTTTGAAATTTCTCCTTGTTGGTATCCGCTATGTACTTATTCCGATGTAATTATGTACTTTTAAGATATATGATAGTATAAAACAAGCAAACAAAAACCAACAACCGTGAATGTCTTCTTCATCATAGTTAGTTCTAAAAATCATTAGCATGTTAGAAAATCTTACAGAAGAGAAAAGAAATAAAATGGAAGGGCAAATGGCTGCATGTGTTGAGTGCATAGCCTGGCTTGGGAGCCCTGTGTAGCCCTGTATAGCTGAGGACTCACCCTTTCTTAGTGTCCTACATGGGAGCCCTGTGTAGCCCCAGGTAGCTGAGAGGACTCATCCATTCTTAGTGTCCTACAAACTTCTTCCTGCCCTCCTCAGGCCCTGATAATTTTGTTCAAATGGAAACTAAGTTATTTTTCTGAATGATCTCACATAGCCCCAAACTATTTGTAGCCAAGGATGACTTTGAATTTCTGATCCTCCTGCCTCAGGATGACTTTGAATTTCTGATCCTCCTGCCTCCACCTCTGAAGTACTAGGAATGCAGACCACATTGGGTTCATGCAGCTTTGGGAGATCAAACCCAGAGCCTTGTGAAGGTTAGGCAAGCACTCTGCCAAGGAAGAGACATCCCCAGGCCCATCCACGTGGTCTTATTGGTACCCTCTCCCCTATTCCATTTGCTTTCTTCGCTTGGCCTGCAACATGTATATCAATAAACCATAGAAGGACATCTCTCTTCCTCTGTTTCCCAACAGATTTTATTACCCTAAAGAAGAGAAGTTTTCCCACTCATTCATTCACACCCCAGACTCTTGCTGAGGACCCTTCCTGTGCTGAGCACTGGGGAGTTAACATGAAACAGGCTATTGGGATATGTCTGTGTCAAGTAGAAAGACACATCGCACATTAGAGAGTGAAATTAGAGATAATAAACGCATGGTAACAAGTCTCCAAGCCGCAGAAGGTCCTGATAGTCTTAGGAATTTCCGCCAGAGTTCCCACTCTCCCTCTTGCCTTTCTTCCCCTAGTCTCCAGCTTTTGAGAGATGGCTGTTTTGAGAGTGTTCATTTCACTTTGTGTTTAAGTGCCAGCATCACTAATATGTGCCTGTGAGGGCGTTTCATGTGCACTCCGGTTGGCATATGTGCTAAGGATGCCTCTGAAGCCATCCAGAGAACCTTCCTGCCAGTTCTGATTCTTAGGGGGGAAAAAAAGCAGGCTTTGGTGCCAAACAACGTTTGGACCAGGCTCTGTTTGTAAATTGTAAGCTTTATCTGCATTTCCAGTTGGTTTTCTCGGTGTGGAAAACTGTCTTTCAAAAGAGGCCAAGACCCCTCCCATCCCCTACCACGTGTAGTTTAAACTGTTCTTCTGGGCTTTCATATAGCTAGGTCAAAGTCTATCATTTGGATATGAAGGAAAGATTATATTAAGATTGAGAGTGAGGGCTGGAGAGATGGCTCAGAGGTTAAGAGTACTGGCTGCTCTTCCAAAGGTCCTGAGTTCAATTCCCAGCAACCACATGGTGGCTCACAACCATCTATAATGAGATCTTCTTGTGGTGGGGATGGGTGCACATTCGGACAGAATACTGTATAATAATAAATAAGTCTTTTTTAAAAAAAAAGATTGAGATTGAATCTAGAGAGAAAGTGCAGCGATCTTTTTAAGATCTTCTCAGACAGCCAAGCATGATGGTGATGGCATGGTGGTGCACGCCTTTAATCCCAGCATTCAGAGAGACAGAGGCAGGTGGATCTCTGTGAGTTCAAGGCCAGCCTGGTCTACAAAGCGAGTTCAAATCAGCATAGATTACAGAGCAAGTCTAGGGTAGCCAAGAGAAACCTACTAAAAAAAAAAAAGAAAGAAAAGAAAAGAAAAAGAAAAGGAAAAAAGAATCCCTACCCCAAAAAATGAAAACAAAGATCTTCTTAGACTAATGCCCCAGTGTGATATGAAATTGGCTGGCAGCCCAAGGAGGAGGTATGTTGCCAAAGAGGTTACTAGGGAGTGACACGTCCCCCCAATACAGCTCCCTTCTGCCAACAGGTTATGTGTCTCCACTACATTTTCAGTCCCCTGACACATAAAGATGAAGTGAAGAAAAAAATACAGGTCAAGATCTATACGCCGGGCGCCTTTAATCCCAGCACTCGGTGAGGCAGAGGCAGATGGATCACTGTGAGTTCGAGGCCAGCCTGGTCTACAAAGCAGTCTAGGACAGCCAAGGATATACCAAGAAACTCTGTCTCGAAAAAAACAAAAACAAAAAAAGATCTATAGTTAATCCTGGGTCAGACTTCACTCCCTTGGAAAGACAGGCAAATTGCCCGAGACAGTCTGCTGTTTGCTAAATGTGATTTTCCTTTCTAGATTGTTGGTGATGCAGTTGGCTGGGGCTTTGTGGTGCGAGGAAGTAAGCCATGCCACATCCAGGCTGTGGACCCCAGTGGACCTGCAGCTGCTGCAGGGATGAAGGTACAATTGGTTGACTCCTTGATCACTCTTCTATTTGCTCTGGCTTCTTCAGGGAACATTCATTGATTGTGACTTTTTCCTCCTTAAATTTCACATTTCTCAGCTTTCCTCCTGTGTATTCCCTCCACTCAGAAAGAGTCTTATCTGTAAGGCATAGTGTCACACAACTGTAGTCCCAGCACTTGGGACACAAAGGCAGGAAGATCCTCATAAGTTGGCAAACCAGCCAATCAGAAATTAGTTGTTAAAACAAAAAACAAGACAAAAATAAAACCAGGTGTGGTGGGTTATGCCTTTAATCCCAGCACTCGAGAGGCAGAGGCAGGTGGATCGCTGTGAGTTCAAGGCCAGCCTGGGCTACAAAGGGAGTCCAGGAAGCCAAGCCTAACACGGAGAGACCCTGTCTTGAAAAACAAAAAAGAAAACATCAGAAATTAGTTGTTACCCCCCACAACACTCATGCCATTATTGCACAAGTAGACACACTAGACTTCAGAGTCTAGTACTATAGCATATGACATATAGATTCCCCCACTGGACAAGTCTAGTGATAACTTTTCTTCTCTGTTCCAGCTTGATTTCTCTGTGTCCTGCTTCAGCAATCATACACATGATACTGTCTAGCAATAGTGGACTTGCAGGGAACCTGTGTTCAAATTCCTTTTTTTAAAAAAAGTATGCTCTTAATTAGCGTACAGAGCAGTTGGTTTCCATAAGGGCCTCTTATAAAATCTTGATTTTGGTTAATGCACCTTTCATCCCCTCTTCCTGTGATCTCCCTCACTTTTTCTCTGCTAAACCCTTAACCCACAATATTACCCACAAATGTGACTATCTGAATTAGTTTTGTTTGTTTGTTTGTTTGTTTGTTTGAGGGGCTTTTCAAGACAGGGTATCTCTGTGTAGCCTTGGCTGTCCACTCTGTAGACCAGGCTGGCCTTGAACTCACACAGATCTGCCTGCCTCTCCCTGTGATTTTTTTTTTTTAAGCGTCTTTATCTAGCACAATTGTGTTCCGTCTTCTGAGAAACCTCTCAAAGAGAATGTTGATCTTGGATGATCTGGAATGATGGGAGGACTCGGAAGATTGGAACGGTCCATCATGCCTCCCGTATAGTCACTCAACACTCTCATCCTCTCCATCATATCCTTGCCTAGTTCTGTAAACCCGGGCAGCCGTGGCAGCATGTAGATCTCCACCACTGTGTGGCTCTGGCTTGGTTCTCACACTTTTAAAAGTGGCACGACTAAGCACGGCTCAAAGAAGCAGAGAGCAGCTTACCCCTGGGCTAGTATTAAGGTCTGACTCTACCCCCTCCCCCATTTGAAGAACACATCTCACAAGGTCCTGTGCCCCAAACGATGCCAGCCTCCTTGGGTAAGGTAGCCAGTGTTAGAGACCCTTCCTACAATGGGCACAGGACCCAGGAGCTCGGTGGGAGAGCTGGCTAAGGTCTAAAGAGCAAGAACTTGTTTCTCAGCTGAGGCTGAATTTTTCCTTTTCTTCCTTTTAAAAAAAAGATTTATTTATTTATTTATTTATTTATTTATTTATTTATTTATTATATACATAGTACTTTGTCTGCATGTACACCAGATCTTCTTATAAATTGTTATGAGCCACCGTGTGGTTGCTAGGAATTGAACTCAGGACCTTTGGAAGAGTAAGCAGTGCTCTTAACCTCTGAGCCACCTCTCCAGCCTGAATTTCTCCTTTTCTAATGGAACTCTTGGCTAAAAGAAGGATTTTATATTTTGCTTTCACAATGAATGCCCAGTATAAATTATTTTTGGCACATTCCTCCTGAGCATGCACTCCCTCGTGTGAGGAAGGGTTTGGCTTCAAACACACTTCCTATGAGGAAGAACGCCATGGATTCTCTTGGCAGCTGAAGACCTTGCTTGGCAGCTGAAGACCTAGCCAAGCAGACCGGAAACTTAATTGGGTTTAGTTTATCTCTAGTGACTAACAGTAGCATAACCTTCTTCAGCGTTAACAACTGGCTAGTTAGCTAACTCTTTATATACCTGGGCAGTTGCTTTCCTAACTCTTCCTGTTTTTATAAACTAATAGTTTATTTGGCTCATATTCCCATCTTCTCTGGAGCTATATGACAGTTTTCATGTACCACAGAACATGACAGAATTTATCAGAGTGGCTTTTCTGCAACAGCACTGTACAGCATCCTAGCTCAGCAACAGGTCCTGCCCTGAGCATTCCTGCTTAAACACCTTCTATCCTCTTCTTGGAAACCAAACACATTAAACACATTAGCATATACATGGCTCCTCCAAATCTGGTGGGGGAGGAGGATTAAATTATATAACCTATGACTTTATCATATAAGAGAGATGCCAGGACATACCTGTAATCCTGGGACACAGGCAGTAAGAGCAGGAAGATTGTGACTTCAAGGCCAGCCTGTGCAACATGACAAGACACTGATGAGAGAGAAGGTGGGAAGGAACACAACACCCACATAAGAAGAGCATGTGTGTGTGTGTGTATGTATGTATTATACATTATTTGTATGTATATTTATGACTATATATGTATGTGTGTGTGTGAGTGTATGAAGGTATGTATGGATGTATATATTGTTTTTAAAATGATTGTCTCATGTACCCAAAGCTGGCCTCAAACTCATGATCCTCTGGCCTCTACCTTCCAAGTGCTGGAAGACGTGTACCCTACTCCCAGCTAATCTATAAGAAGGTATGACATTCATCATCATTTTCACTGCAACCAGCATCATGATTCAAACACATATGATGTACACCTTTAATCCCAGCATTTCAGAGGCAGAGCCAAACAGATCTCAGGGTTCGAGGCCAGCCTGGTCTATAAACAGCCAAGGCTGTTAGAGAAAACCTGTCTCGGGAAGGGGCGGGAGTTAAAGTGAGTTGTATAATCTAATATTTATAGGTTGTTTTTACTAACCTGTCATATTAATGTTGGCATCATATAGGAGGACTCAGGGTTTTAGCTGTATAATATTGGGTTTGAAACCTCAACAGGGTATCCTTGCAGAAGAATTTATAGACCTGGATATTTATTGACCTTGGTTGTTGGGGGTGGATATTTTCTAATGTGACTTAGGTTAGGTCATTTGCCAAGCATGTGTGGTGCTCTAGGTTTAAGACCCATACCGGGGGTTGGGAGAGGGACAGTGGAAGTGGAAGAAAAAAATGAACAAATAAGAAGTTACCTTATGTTTTGGCTATAAAAAATGCCTCTTTTAATTTTTAAAAATTTATTTTGTGCGTGTGTATGTGTGTGTGTGTGTGTGTGTGTGTGTAAGTGATAATTGCTCATTTGACCCACTCTAGAATGACCTGGAAACCTACTATCAGTGTGAAATTTAGGTAAGATTGGCCTTTGGGCACGTGTATGGGGGATTTATTTGAGTTGGTAACAGCTGCCTACTGTGGGCGGTAGGTACCATTTCCTAGGCAGGGGATTCTAGACCATGGAAGAGCAGAGAAAACAAGCTGAGCAAAAGTATATATGTAGGTGTTTATTGCTTCTGTTCCTGGTTATGGATATGATATGGCGAGCTCCCGGCAGCCGCTTCTTCTCTGGTCTGGAACCTGGAACTGTAAGCCAAAGTAAGCCCTTTCTCCCCTCAGCTGGCTTTTGTCAAAGTGTTTTATGAAAACAACTGGGAAAGAAACTGAGATAGTGTATATGTGTTCTGGTAGGGTAGTTGTGTGTGATGTCTAGCATACTCATGTGTGTATGGGTGTACATAGCTATGTGCATGAAAAAGAGGCAGAGGGGCGCATTGGGTGTCTCCTATCACTCTCTGCAAAAGTCCTTTAAGGCAGGATTTCTCCCTGAACCTGGTGCTCCCATTTTACATCGAGGATAGCAGGCTGCAGGCCCAAGGGATCCTCCTGTCTCTGCTTTCCCAGTGCTAGAGTTATAGCTGTGTGTGTGTATCACATCTATCTTTTTGTGGTTTGTTTTTTTGTTTTGAGACAGGATTTCTTTGTGTAGCCTTGGCTGTCCTGGACTCACTTTGTAGACAAGGCTGGCCTTGAACTCACAGAGATCCGCCTGCCTCTGCCTCCCAAGTGCTGGGATTAAAGGCGTGCGCTACCACCGCCCGGCTATATCTAGCTTTTATACGGCAGCTGCCATATGAACTCTGGGCCTTCTTCTTGCTGAGCCATCTGTCTAGCCCACTACCTTTTTGGATTGTTTGTGACAGGGTCTCTTGTGCCCCATAATAGCCTTGAACCCTCTGTGTAGCCAAGGGTGACCTTGAACTCTTGATCTTCCTAAGTGCTGGAATTACAGGTGAGAGCCATCTTGCTCAGTTACTGTGTACCTGGTGCCGGGGATCAAACCCAGGGCCTCCTACAAGAGAGGCAAACAGTGGAGAACTGAGGTCCCAGCATATCACCGGCCCCAGATGTGTCTTTCAGCATCTCTGATCAACAAAAGCTGCCCTAGCATGGATAAAAGTGACCGTCTTAACCTCACTGACCTTTCTACATACAGTAAATGCCACGATCACCTTCTGTTCTTGTTTGGACCTGAAATGTTTTGAATGCTCACTTCCTGGCTTGTAGTTGGGGTTTTTAAAGTTAAACCTTCCCCTGGCTCCAGCTGTAGCCTCTACTTTCTGGTTCTTTGCATTGTGAACAGCTCCACTGCCTTAAATCCTGCCATGCCTCGCCTTCCCATGAGGAATGGACTAAGGTCCTTGAAATTTTGAGCCCATTTCAAGACATCCTCCAGTGAGTGCTTGCTTTTGGGGATTTAACAGTAACTAGTCACCATTGTGTCAGCTCGCTGTCTTTCTCTTTCTGTTTAGGGTGATAAAGCCTTACATCCAGCTGTCGTGACTTTGCTAGGCAAGGAAGTTTATGTTCTATCTCTGGAGCCACATAGTGCCTAGAGCAGAGGTCATCGACTTCTCTCTCCATCCCTTCACCTTGTTACGGATACCAGAATGCTTTAGGGTATAGGCCACCAATATGAGGATAGGACAGGCCCAGGACTTTGGTTAATACTTCAAGATCCTTCCAGCCAGCAACTTTTAATTTGAGCTTCTCCAAGTTTATAGTTTCCCCCTCCCCCGTACCTCTGCTGCTTTCTTTCTTTCTTTTTTCTTGAAGCCGGATCTGATGTAGTTTAGCCTGGCTTTGAACTTGCTATGTAGCCAAGGAAGACCTTGGTTCTGCTACTTCCGTTACCACCCCCAACCAGTGCTGAGATCACAGGGGTTCTGGTCACCATTCTCTGTTTAGAAAGCGCTTTGTGAGTGCTGGGCAAGCACGCTACCAACGGAGCCACATCCCCAGCCCCGCTTCTTTCACCTTTTGTTTTGCCACTTTCCTGAGGAAGGCAGTTCCTTCTCTCTTGCCATCTCAGAGACCACAGTCTAATGAGTTATACTGTGGACCCGCCTTTCATGTCACATGCCACTGTTTTTGTTTGTTTGGTTGGTTTTGGTTTTTTGTTTTTTGTTTCTTTGAGACAGGGTTCCTCTGTGTCACCCTGGCTATCCTGGACTCACCCTGTAGACCAGGCTGGCCTCGAACTCACAGCAATCTACCTGCCTCTGCCTCCCGAGTGCTGGGATTAAAGATGTGTGCCACCACGCCCGGCCACATGCCACTCCTTTGCTATCACGCCAGTGCTAACCTTGATTCTAAACCGCACTGAATTTATGATCCTTTGGTAGACATCCTTGGCTCCAAGTTGGGTCCAAGTATTTACATTTCACAAATGCCTCATGAGGGCTTCCTGTCAGGCTCCTAAGTAAATCCAACTAAGTAGGTCTGGCACTTAATACACACTGTTGGCTTCCTGGTGCCAAGAGATTAAATGCAGATGTAGCTAGCTGTTCCTTTGTTGTGGGCCCTACCCATCAGAACCTTATACCCTGCGCTGTGTTGCTCACAGTCCCACTGCTTTCTATGTGCCTTCCAAACACAGGCCTGCTCCTGCCCTGGCTGAGTAGGCTGGAACCACTGTTGTCCTTCAAGTCTCAGATACTATGTTAGTGGCTCAGGGAAGCCTTCCTTCACTGCACTGTCATTCTCCACTTGCTCTGTAGTGTATAACCCTGCTGTTTTAGTCATCTCAGGCGATTAAAAAAAAAAACAAAACCCAAAACCATAGACTAGGTAGTTTAAACATCAAACATTTGTTTGGAAGTTCAAGATCAAAGTTCTGGTCAATGCGGTATGTGGTCAGGGTCAGCTTTTTGGTTTACAGGTCACTGTCTTGTTTCTGGGTTTTGTGGGGTTTTTTTTGTTGTTGTTGTTTTTCTGTTTGTTTGTTTGTTTTGGTTTTTTGGTGTTGTTTTGTTTTTGGTTGGTTGGTTGGTTAGTTGGTTCATTAGTTTTGTTTTTTGATTTTGTCTTGTTTTTTACTTGTTGGAGCAAGAGCAAGCTTTCCTGTCACTCATTATAAAAAACACGAATCCTGCCAGGCAATGGTGGCTCATGCCTTTAATCCTAGCACTTGGGAGGCAGAGGCAGGCAGATCTCTATGAGTTCCAGGCTAGCCTGGTCTACAAAGTGAGTCTAGGACAGCCAACAATACACAGAGAAACCTTGTCTCAAAAAACAAAAACAAAAGTACGAATCCTATTCAAGAGGGTGCCTTCATGAACTAAGCACTCCCCACTGGCCCTGGCTTCGCATACCATCACACCCTACGTACAGGAATCCTGCATAGAAAATTTGGGAGTAGTGCACAAATATTCAACCCATAATACTTGTCTTATTTTCTATATAACCAGAAATTGAAAATATATATTTATATTTTTTTCTAGTACCTGCCCCAAGTGTCATTATTTATCTAAAGAACTATAGTCCAAGTATCTAGGACAACTTCTGGCATTTAGTAACTGCTTACTTGAAGCAAAATTATTGACAGATATATTTTACAGACAGATGCAGTGGTATTTCCGTAGAAGGGGTGGGGGAACTCATGCACTTAGTAGTACCTGCATCATGCCTACACATATTTTACAGCCATGATCTCTTTTGTTTTTCTAACCACTTATGAAGATGCATGGAAACAGTCTCCCTACTTTACAAGTAAGGAGATAAAAACCCATTTAGTCCCTTTTCCAATGTCACCTGGCAAGTAAATGTCAGGGCTAGACTCAAATTATTATGCTGGTGATTGTCACTGTTGTTGCTGCTGCTACTGCTATTGTTTCAAGACAGAGTCTTACTGTCTACCCAAGGCTACCCAGGATCCCATTAGGTAGCTCAGGCTACCCAGGATCCCATTAGGTAGCTCTTGCTGCCTAGAACTCATTACTCTGCCTCTGTCTTCCCAGGGTTGGGACCACGGTATTACTTCAAGGTATATAAATCTTTGAGGCAGAGCACAGTAGATGATAAATCCCATTAAGTCATTAAGTCCTTAGTAAAGTACTCAAGGATGCACAGCCTTTCATGTCTCCTACAGAAGGGAATTTTTATTCTATTCAAAACACATAGTTATGTAATGGTCACATGGTTCAGCCCTGTGTAGTGGTGCATACCTTTAATCCCAGCACTGGAGAGGCAGAGGCAGATGACTCTCTATAAATTCAAGGCCAGCCTGCTCTAGAAAGTAAGTTCCAGATGAGCCAGTGCTGTATAGAGAAAACCTGCCTTGGAAAAAACAAAGAGAGAGACAGAGAGAAAGACAGAGAGCCAAGGGGGAGAGAGAGAGAGTGGCGGGGGGGGGGGGGGGCTGGGGGGGGTTGGTCACATGTTCACCTGGCGTGACTTGAAGAAGATCAAATAAATAACTTGTTCTTGGCTCCAGCCCCTCACTTGGACCAGGACTAGGTCTTGCAGGGTCACCCAAGGGAACACTCCAGAACACTCCCTTTTGTTAGCTTACTTAAGCCCTTGTATCAAGCCCTTGTTGGAGCAGACTATTGAGCCTCCAGGCTCAAGTGGAGCTTGGGCCATACTTACAAACACAGAGCAAGGGAAGTCCAAGTTCTTCTCTGGAAAATTTCGTGAGTGTGTGTGTGTGTGTGTGTGTGTGTGTGTGTGTGTGTGTGTGTGTAATTAGATCTTGTGAAAAACAGTGCTCAAGTGTCCATGCTGCCCAATGCCAAGTCTCAACAGGCATTTCTAGATTCCTGGCTTGTTTTCTTGTTTCCTGCTGTGGTGAATTGATGGATGTTGGCTTACTGCACCTCATTCCCCTGTCTGCTTGTTTCTTTGTGTGTTTATACAGAAACAACTACCTGAGTCACAATAAGGAATTAATGGCATCACCTCCTCCCACACTTCACAAGCCTTCCTTTCGCCTAGAGAAAACATTTTCAAAACCCTATTCATTGGCCTTCCCTTCCCATGACAACGTTTTATGTTGCATGGGGTTTTCCTCTCAAACCAAGAGAAACCAGGTTCCTACCCAATCAGTCAAGCCAATTAGTAACAGTTGAGAATGACCACCAACCCATATGGAACAAACTACACTGGGCTCTGAACAGCTCTTAAATAAATAGTAATCAATAGCTACTGATTGATGCCATGTGCTACTGGGCTATCATGGGATTCACAGCTGAGCAAAGAAGACATTAAGCAAGTTGTCCAGGACTGAATATATAATTACATGCACATAATGAATTACATATATATTATATATATACATATATATCTGAGATGTTAGCTATGAAGGAGAGAAGAGTGCTTATAATTTTTACAGGGTGGTGGGGGAGGGATGAATAGGAGTGCTTTCCTAGGCAAAGAAGAATTGAGCCAAGGTCTGGAGAATGAAGATTAATCAGATAAATGTGTGTCTATGCACTGTATTGTATACCTGTAAGTCAAAGACTGTGCCTTTAGAGCAGAGCATGTACTTCCCTTTTCTTTGCCTACAAAGATAAACAACGTACCTCTGTAAGTTGTGTACCTCTGTCCTGTAGTCCCAATGCAGTTATGTTGTGTCTAAGCTGACGGGTCCAAGTAACCATGAGTTCATGAGCCAAAAATGAATCTTCCCTCTTGTAAGGTGTTTCTATTGAGTACTTTTTAAATAACAAAACAAAAGCTAGCAGTACAGTTTCATAAATATTGAGAGAATACAAACGAAAACATATCTAAAATATGCATAAAGATTTCTCATAGCTCATCTGGGTATGATGAAACATGCCTGTAATCCCCACACTTGAGAAACAGAGGCAGGAAGATCAGGAGCGGAAAGTCATACTTGACTACATTCTGAGTTCAAGGTCACCCTGAACTAAATGAGACCCCGGGTCAAGAACAAATTTTTTTAAAAGTCATAGCTAATGTGGAATTATTTTTCAGGGTGTCTCCTATGCCCTTTTCTCCTTCTTAATATGAATTAGGGGTTTTTTTTTTGACCATTTATTTTGCAAGTAAATGACATCGTATTTTATTAGCAAGCTGCTGGCACAATGCTGGACAGGTTCTGAGCTATTCCCACCCATCTAGGCTGTTAATACCCAAGTAAATGCCCCATAACTTGCCAAATTGTCCCACCTGGGATGTTCTGTTAATGCTGTCTGACCTCAGGGTGAAATTTTCTTGGTCATGTGCTCATGGTTTATCCTGCCCTTGGTGGCCTCCTTTTCTTCCTCCTCACCTTTTCTCTTTACCTCATGGTCCCTACCTGACACACATCACTGGATCAGAAGTCTAGCCTTCCTATCTCCTCTGCTCAGCCCTTTATTAACTAATCAGAGATAATTGCAGAACATTCTTTCCAGCACATTGGTCATTGCAGTGTCCTTGTTAGAACTGATGTTGGGGCACAGAAATCAACATATGAATATACAGCACATAAGACCAATCCCAACACAGCACATAACTAAAAAAGACAACAAACAAACAAACCAAATACTCTAAAAATAAAATCTATAAAAATCCTGGAGAGATGGCTCAGAGGTTAAGAGCACTGGCTACTCTTCCAAAGGTCCTGAGTTTAATTCCCAGAAACCACATGGTGGCTCACAACCATCTATAGTGAGATCTGATATCCCCTTCGGGCTCTGGCATGGAGGCAGAGCACTATACTCATAATAAATAAGTAAATATTTTTTTAAAAAATCAAGAATGAACAGCCGATAAGTACATGAAAGATGTGTAACACCATTAATCTCATGGAAATGCAAATAGAATGGAATGGTGGTGAAAAAAAAAGGTGATGTATCTACATGTGTGTGTTGGAATGGGGGTGTAAATTCCCTAAAAATAGTAAGACCCCAGAAGGGAACATGGCACCTTGGAAGACAAGAATCAAAGTTATGAGCAGCTGCAGTGTTTGGAGAACTGGGAAGGAGTGAGAAGCTAGTGGCCCTTAGACTAGGGCCATGTTTCTGTACCTACATTTTATTATCATCCCCTAAGCCATTTTCTAGTCTGTGAAATGTGGGTGCAAGGATTCACACTTGCTTTATTCGTTGGCTCTACAGTGTGTGTAACACATGCTCTGTTCTTTAAAAACCAAGGTGAATTTTACATGCCCGAAGAGACATTTTCTCGTCTTTAAAGGGTTCAGATCCCCTCATACCACAACGGAGTACATGAATTAGAGAAAGGAAGTTTGTATGAAAATGTTTACTTGTGTCATAAACTTCGTACAGTAAAATGCACAGCTTTCATTGTATAGTTTGGTTGCTTTGCTCTTTCACACAGATGAAAGGACATGTCTGTCACTCCAAGTTCCTCCTTCTGTCACCCCCTCCACCAATAGCAACTACTGATGGGATTTTTGTTGTTAACTAGGTTCCTTCTTTCTTTCTTTCTTTCTTTCTTTTTTTTTTTTGGTTTTTCAAAACTGGGTTTCTCTGTGTAGCCTTGGCTATCCTGGACTCACTTTGTAGACCAGGCTGGCCTTGAACTCACAGTGATCAGGTCTATTGATGAGCAAGAGATTAATAATTTTCAAATACTTAACTATATGTTGATGTCACTACATGCAACTACTTATTGTGTACACATACTTAGTGGCAAACTGTGATGCATAAATTCATCAGGAAGCTCGCTGACTGCAAGCCTTGAGTTCTAAGACCCAGTAAGTTTGCACTTCTCACTCAACTTCAGAATTAAATGATGAAGACTATATCGTTGAGTGTTTCATTTTGCCTTGTGCTCAGTCTCTTGGTTCTACCCTCGTGTGTGTGTGTGTGTGTGTGTGTGTGTGTGTGTGTGTGTGTGTATGTGCCAGATGAAATCAAATCTTGTGCATCTCACAGTTACAGTTTATGGTCTCCTGAGGACAGTCTGGGGAAGAAAGTGATGAAAGCATTGGTCTGGCAGAGGGTCAGCTGCTCGGGTGGGAAGCATGGGTACTGAGTTGATTGAATGCTTTGTTTTGCAGATTCCTGATCCTCCTCCAGGTCCTTGAGTCTGAGTAAATATCATCTCCTCCCACCCAGTTTCTCAGGCCAGGTATCTATCTGAAGGTCACGCTTGCTTTTCTCTTTTCCCTTCAGATTAAGGAGCTCTCAAAATGCGTCTTAAGTGAATGAACCCCATTTTCATTTTCTAAATAACTGAAGCCTAACACAAGGTACTCGGGTAATGTTTCAGCCAGAGATGGTTGCCGATGGCATTGAACCCGAGACGTTGCTAAAATTGTAGTCTTTAAATGTAATGTTTGGAGCTGGGTGTGGTGGCACATGCCTTTAATCCCAGAGGCAGGTGAATCAAGGCCAGCCTGGTCTGCAAAGGGAATCTAGGACAGCCAAGGCTACACAGAGAAATCCTATCTTGAAAAAATAAAAAAACAAAACAAAACCAAAAAAGTAATGTTTGGAATATAATGTCACCTTTCCAATAAGTTTAAAATGACAGTCGGTGCAGGTTCTAAGAACCATCAAATCCATTTGTATTTTCTTTACCATCGTTTTTTAGTAATATTCCAGGATATGCTTCTCTTTTTTACAAGTGGACTGTAGGGATTCATAATTTCTGAGGTCTAGAGCCTATGCTTTTGTGATTGTTATACATCTATGAAAATTATTTTCTCACAAGGGGATTTCTTTTTTTTTTTTTTTTAAGATTTATTTATTATTTATACAGTATTCTGCCTGCATGTGTACCTGCAGGTCAGAAGAGGGCACCAGATCTCATTGTAGATGGTTGTGAGCCACCATGTGGGTGCTGGGAATTGAACTCAGGACCTTTGGAAGAACAAATAGTGCTCTTAACCTCTGAGCCATCTCTCTAGCCCTCAAAAGGGGATTTCTATAGGCCAAAGGATATAAGGGTTTTGTAGCCAGAAGTGGCATATACATTTGGAACCATTCATTGGCTCTAACTATGCAGCTGTACTCTTTAAGAACATAACACTGGGGAAGTGATACATTCATATTAATTAAAAGTTTAAAATTAAAAGCACTGAGCACTGGGAATGAAAAGGAATACAATATCCCAAGGGTTTGAGCTGCCTAAGCGGGTTGGTATATATGATACTTCAAATATAGCTGGTCTGCTGGGTGAGTAGTTTTTGTTGGTCTGATACCCAAAAGCATGACCTATAGGAGTGCCACAGGGGGTAAGTGTAGATCTGCCCATTTGATTAAAGATGCTGTCTTAGGGTTTTATTGCAGTGAAGAGAGGCCATGACCACAACTCTTATAAAGGAAAACATTTCATTGGGGCTCGCTTACATTTTCAGAGGTTTAGTCCATTATCATCATGACAGGAAACATGGCAGCATCCAGGCAGACATGGTGCTCGAGAAGGAGCTGAGAGTTCTACATCTTGATCTGCAGGTAGCGGAAGGAGACTGTGAGCCACACTGGGCAGAGCTTAAGCATAGCAAATCTCAAAGCCTGCCTCCATGGTGACATACTTCTTCCAACAAGGCCACACCTCTTAATACTCCCTATGGGCCAAGCATTCAACCACATGAGTCTGTGGGGACAAACCTATTCAAACCACCACAGATACCTACATAAGCTCTACTTGTTTCACCCAGGGCTTTGGCATCTGTTTTGTGGTTCTTTTGCTTTGTTTTGTTGTTTGTTTTGTTTTTAATCTTTAAGGGTTCTTTTGCATTTATTTAGTGTCTTTAATAGTGTGTGTGTGTGTTGTGTGTGTGTGTGTGTGTGTGTGTGTGTGTGTGTGTGTGTGTGTGCACTCACACATCCCACAACACACGTATGAAGGTCAGAAAGCAACCTACAGGGTTCTCTGCTTCCACTATGTAGGTTCTATCAATCAGACTCAGCTTCTCAGACTTGGTGGAAAGTGACTGACAAGCCATCTCTCTGGCCCCGGCATCTGTTGCTTTCATCCCGCTGTGTTTTTCCTGATAATGGTCCCAGCTGTGTTCTGGCAGAGTCCCATAGCAATACTTGTCTTCCTTTGCTCTAAAATCTTACTTCCTTCGCTGTCTGTTCTCTGGCCCCATCCATCAGTGCATTCCTTCTATCAGGAAGGAATTTGAGATCAGAATGGACCAAAGGCTTCCAGGCTGCCTGGGATCGAAGTGTACGTAGCCTCCCATCAAGCAGCTTTTCAGGTCTCCTAAGATCACCTTCAAACCAAGTAGGCTTCCTAGACGTGAAGGCAGCTTAGTAGGATTCAGCTCAGCTGAGTTCTTAGCTGTTACCTAGGTTTCTGCCTTGTATAGTTTTCTAAATGTAAGTATGTTGGAGTAAAGATAACTTTGTTAAAAAAAAAAGTAGTTTGAATTCTACTCGTAAATACACCCAAGTTTCCAGACTGTGATCTTTACTCCCAGTAGGCAGAAGCTTAGAACTGGAAAGGTCTCTCTGATTCTCAGCATTGTCTTGTGATCATATCCTTGTTTGAGCATCTACTGAAAGGTACAGAGCATGTTCCCAGAAAAAGAGTTCACACACATGGACATCACACCTCCACAGCTTTATATTGTTCATGAGTATACAAGAAAGCATAGATCATTAAGAGGAGACCCTTCTAGGTTAACCTACTTATTTATACCTTTTTGAAAAGATGCTCCTCACCTCCTTTGGCCAGGTGTACTGGTGTCTTTAATCCCAGGACCTAGGGGGCAGAGGTAAAGTTCTCTATGTCAACCCATGTAGTGATTCCATGCCAGCCAGCTACATCAAGAGAAACTGTCTCTAAGCAAACTAACAAGGTGGATTTTTATTTGTGTGTCTGTGTCTGTGTGTGTGTGTGCATGTGCATGTTTGCATGTGTGTTAATATGCACACAGAGTGTTGGTATTCCTAGAGGCCAGAAGATGGTGTCAGATCCCCTAGTGTTGAAGTCACAAGTCTTTGTAAGCTGCTCAATGTAGACAATTAGAACCAAACTCCAGTCCTCTGAGAAAGTAGCAAGTGCCTTTAAGTGCTGAACCATCTCTCCAGTCCCTTTACATATTTTGAATTAAGTGAGTTCTTTGATGGCTCTATTTTTGTACAGATCCAGTGCCGTTATCCTCAGCTGCTCTGGGTTCACGGTGACAGTGCCTGTGTCTTTCCCAGGAGATGGCATTCTGCCGTCCTTCTCCCTGTTTTCTGACTCTTAACATTCGTTGTAGGGGAGCCACAGCGTTCCTACACTTTGGAAGGGACAGTATAAAATATCTTGTTTTGGGGTGATCCCTCATCTGTCACTTATTCTCAACAGCCATGAGTCTCCACCTTCCTTGCAGTTCACTGGAAAGAAGTTTACTTTGATTAAGACTGAGAATAATGACTCTCCGTGGATATAAACATGTATGTTTAGAAAGTGGTTCAACACTATGTCCATTTCCCTACACAGCAGAAATAATTTACCCCTTAGAGCCTGTGATCATTTAATTGGGACTGGCTTACACTTTCAGAGGTTTAGTCCATTATCATCATGGCAGGAAGCATGTCATTGTCCAGGCAGACATAATGTCAGAGGAGCCAAGATTCCTGCCTCACAATCCAGATCTGGGGTACCCTCCATTTCTGGACTGTAGTTCATTCCAGATATAGTCAAGTTGACAATAGAGAACAGCCATCACAGCTGGTATGGATTTCCTCTTGTGGAGTAGGCTTCAAGTCCAACCATCAAGCAATTGTTACCCCCATAACAGTTTGCCACTATTGCATAAGTGGGTATAAGCAGGCAGGTTGGTATTGTGGTGCCTAGAGTGCATGTCTGTGTGAGATCATTGACTTTTTTTCTCTCCTAAGCAGCCTGCATAGCACCTTCCAGCACTATGGTTGTTTGTTGTTGTTTTGTTTTGTTTGGGGTTTTGTTTGTCTGTTTGTTTGAGAAGAAGCTGCATTCCACAGTGGAGACTGGTCTGAAACTATCTAGCTCAGACTGGTCTCAAATTCAATGGCTATCATCCTGGGTCAGTGTCCCAAATGCTGGGCGTATAGACGTGAGCCACCACACCTAGTTTTAATATAGTCATTTTATGGTTAATTAAAGTGAGGTCCACTGGAGTAGAACTACTTAGCCAGAGCCAAGTGAGATGTCCAGGAGTTGTTGAGTCTGACCAGTCCTGACCAGGATGCTGAGTTAAAAGTGTGAAATAGTACTGGCCTATTAAAAACTCAACTTATTTTCTTATTTTCATCCTTCGACCTCACTCACCTCCACTATCAGAGTTAACCCAGCAACTGATTACCTGGGTTGTTTTAACTTTCTATTAACTTCACTTGGGGTCTTAGTAATAACAATGTCTTGTTGTTTCTTATAAAACATGTCAAAGAATGTTCTACATCTTACCATATGCTCACAACTTCTCCCAAATAGAGCTAAATGTGCTCTGTTTTACACATAAGAAAATTAAAACTCAGGCAAGATGTGGTGGCTCATGTCTGTGACCTCAAGACATTGGTAAGGCAGGCATGAAAGTTTTGAGTTCACCGGGTGTGGTGGCGTACGCTTTTAATCCCAGCACTCAGGAGGCCGAGGCCGATAGGTCGCTGTGAGTTTGAAGCCAGCCTGGTATACAAAGCGAGTCCAGGACAGCCAAAGCTACACAGAGAAACCCTGCCTTGAAAATGAAAGAAAGAAAGAAAGAAAGAAAGAAAGAAAGTTAGTTTTGAGTTCAAAGCTAGTGGGGTCTACACAGGGAAAAAATCTCTTTACAAACAAACAAACAAACAAACAAAATTTTCTGAGGACTCCAGTGAGTCATTCAAGGCCAAGATGCTCCTGAGGTTTAGCTCCTCTCATACCATGAATTCCATTCAAGGTAACAGCCTTGAACATAATCCTCTTGTTTAAAGCAAGAATAAACAACATAGACAACCTTGAAGGAATGCCCAGGCTAGGGTTTCTCAACTTCCACCAAGCATCTGCATCACCCAGAGAACTCATAAGAAATACACAAAGATGTAGACTTATTCAGTCTGGTGGTGGACCCAGGCACCAGGGGATTTGTGTGTGCTGCCAAGAGAGAGAACAGCATCCCAGAGCCCCTAAAAGATGGATATGACACTTCATAGATATTGTGTTATTGGACGAAGGGCCATGTTCTTTTTGTGCCTCCAGTTTTCTACTGAAGGCCATGTTCTTTGGTTTGTTTTTTAACTACATGGTGAAAGTACTTAGATGGTATGCTTTTGGCACTGGACTTCCAGCTTGTAGCATGTTGTTTACACATGCATTTGGAATTTTATAAGCTCCACTTGAATGTCAAAATTCACATGGAGCAATCCAAGCAAAGGGGCTGCCCCCATCTCCTAATAACAGTTTTCCAAAGCCAAATATTGCTCCTGCCCTCAGCTTGCTTGCTTTGAATCATAACAGCTGGGCTCTGTGGCACTTGAGGAACCTGGCCCGCCCTAACTACCAGTGTAAAACATAGCTCTTGTTGTAGGTACCGAACCAAGGAGGCTACCAGTGACCAGCTGGGCTTGTGCATCCTGGGAAGGCTCCATGGGGCCCTAGTTTTCTTCAGCAGCACAAGCATTTTAGAGACAAGGCAAATATTCTCCACACATCCCTAGGAATGTGTGAGGCTAATTAAAGGGGGCTGGTACCTTGCTAACTTAAATATGCTTTAGATCTTTGGTTTTAAACTGTGGGTGTTTCTCTACTGCAGAGGAAATATTGACTTTCCCTACCCCTCTCTGTACCTAGGTTTGTGTTCACTCAGTCTGGGCAGGTGTTTGTGCTGACTGATGAAAAGTCCACAGGGCACTGTTGTAAATAGAGCTCCCTCCTGAGCCAAAGGGAGTGCAGAGTGCCCTCTGGGAAAGGAGAGGGCACAGACCCCTCTGCACCTCGGAGGATAAATCTTTCTCCATAATGGCCACACCTGGCCAGCTGTGTAACCCCTGTGGAGTCCACAAAGGCTATCCACACCTTCCTAGTCTAGGGCTTGTGGGATCAAGTTCGGAGTCAGGTCTAGGCACAGGCATTATCAGTGCCATCTCAGGGATGTGTGTGTGACTGTCCTCTGCTTCAGCTGGCCCAGGGGAGGCTTCTGGTGCTGTGTGTGAAAGCTGGTGTCCTGGGCTACAGTTCATCTGCGAAGCACAGACTTCTGTGTCTCAAACGCTGGACAATCACAAGTCCATTGCCTTTAGGAGGTCCTGGGCTTGTAGAAACAGGTGAGAAAAAAATATATATCTGGAAAAAAAATAGCTTTGGGAAAGAAGTCCAGGTTTATGTGTGTGTGTGTGTGTGTGTGTTGCACATGCCTGAGTTCATGTGTATATGAATATGTATGTACATATGGATGACTTCACTTCTGCATCTTAATTTTGGAGGTGGGGGTCTCTTACCTAACCTGGAGCTCATCACTTCCTCTACACTGGATTGCCCATAGGCTCAGCACTGGGGTCACAGGCACCCTTGGCATTTATATGGGCTCTGGGGATGCAAAGGCAGGCCACCTGTTTGGACAGCAAGCACAGCTGACTGAGCCGTCTCCTCAGTCCTCAGGTTTGGATTTTAAGGTAATGACACTGCTCTGTCTCATAGTGTAACGGTGGGTGATGCCATCATGTGTTTGTCCCTGATTATAGCGTGTACCACAGTGATAGCGAAGCCCAGTTCGACTGTGAGCTCTGGACAGCTGTGCAGGTTCATTGACCCTAACAAATACACCACTCGAGCAAGGGACATTGGAAACGGGAGAGGCTCTGGGGCCAATATGAGAAAAGAACTTTTGGCTCTGGCCTTTTCTCCTATTAACAAAAGGGAAAGTGTTTGGATGTCGCCCGGTGTCTTGTTTTGCTATAATGATTCCAGGCTGACATTCCTTATCAGCTATTAATGACTCAAAGTTGACTGCCCACCCCAAGCTCTCTTGGCAGCCAGCCCATCCCGCCAGCTCGTTTTCAGCATGGTGGCAGTATAGCTCAGCACAGTCATGTTTCCTCCTGTCTGCAAGTCCCTACTCATCTCTGCCGTTGACCCCATCTACATTTCTGCCATAGCATCATTATTATTCTTGCCAGCCAGGCTTGGTAGCTGGAGCTCTCTCCTCTCTGCTTCCTCCACAGGCCTGCCAGTACTGTCCATAAGTGAGGCTACACTTTTTAAAATGTTTATTATTATCATCATCATCACATCATCATCATCATCTGTGTGTATGTTTGAACGTATTATATGTGGAAGTCAGGTGACAACTTTCTGGATCTGGCGATCAAACTCAGGTCATCAGGTTTACAAGGCAAGAACTTTAACCCAGTGAGCCATCTCACTGGCTCTGAGCTTTCATTTATTTATTTATTTATTTATTTGGCTTTTTGAGACAAGGTTTCTCTGTGTAGCCTCGGCTGTCCTGGACTACCTTTGTAGACCAGGCTGTCCTCAAACTCACAGTGATCCACCCGCCTCTGCCTCTCAATTACAGGCATGTGCCACCACGCCCAGCTGAGCTTCCATTTTTATACTTCCCATCAGATACCAAATGCTACAACATTGGTTCCGACTCTCTGCCTCTCTCCAGTCTAGCTCCCAAGGGTTTGTTTGCATTTCTTTCAGAGGGTCTGGCGGTGGGCCTGAGGTACCCCCTGTTAACAGGCTGGCAGGGATGGTCAAGTGCTGGACAGAGTAGGGGAACAAAGGAGCAAGCTGGAGCCAGGCAGTGGTGGCACAGGCCTTTACTCCCAGCACTCAGAGACAGAGGCAGGCGGATTTCTGAGTCCAAGGCTAGCCTGGTCTGCAGAGCGCGTTCTAGGACAGCCAGGGCTATACAGAGAAACCTTGTCTGGGGGGTGGGGTGGGAGGGGTTGCGGGGCAAGCTGGGAAAATCCAGTGCTGCTACACTTAGCTCACAAGTCCTGAACCTACAGGCATCTCTGCACCTGTGTCTGTCGCTTGCTTTTTTTTTTTTTTTTTTTTTTTTAATGTCTTCTATACTTCCAGATCTCCCAGCAAGATTTAGGTTTCTTTTTTTTTTTTTTTAAGATTTATTTATTTATTATTATGTATACAGTGCTCTGCTTGCATGTACTCCTGCAAGCCAGAAGGGGGCACCATATCACATTACAGATGGTTATGAGCCACCATGTGGTTGCTGGGAATTGAACTCAGGACCTTTGGAAGAGCAGGCAGCGCTCTTAACCATCTGAGCCATCTCTCCAGCCCCAAGGTTTAGGTTTCTTACAGATCCCGAACCTCTATCCTCCAAGTCTGTCCTTCATTCATGGTTATTTGGGAGTGTCCATAAAGGAAGTTTATGGCAAAATCTCTCCAAGGCGTCATTGGCTGGGGACTGAATGTGGGAAAGCAGTGAGTAAGGCTAGGCTGGACCCTTACCACAGTGCCCTTTCGTCTCTTTCTCACCTCAGTAGCTATGAGCAGGGGTAGCTGCTCCACTTCCGTTCTCCAGCTAGCATGCACAGCTCTCCTGTGGCCAACTTGAACCTGGAACTCAGCCTTTGAAAGAAAACTATGAAATAGAGCATTTGCCCACTCATGTTAACCCTGCACTGCTTACTTTCTTTTCTACTCTCTTGTTCATGGTGTTCCTAAGGGCCAGTTCAGAAAGGATGCTCAGTACACATAGGGGGAAGGGTGAGCAAATGTGAGACTCTTCTATGAAGCCAGAGGGGAGGACAACCTGATCAAGGGACGGGTAGCTGTCCTAGAGCATTGGGTTGTGCGCGTGCTCCTGAACATGGAAGGAGTGTGCAAGTGAGCTTTCCCACTGTCTCTGTGAGCCCAACCTTTCTCCATCTCATTCTCTGTGGCTTCTTGTACAGAAATAAATAGCTTAAAATATGACTCCTGAGCCAGGGAAGGTGCTACACCCCTAGAATTCTGCTACTTGAAAGGTAAAGGGAGAAGATAGCCTGGGCTACATGACATCCTGTCTCAAAAAGAAAGAGTGCTAGCTCGGGTGGTAGAGTGCTTGCTTGGTTTGCATGAAAGTCTGGGTTTGATCCAAGCACTGCAGAACACTGGCCCGATGGCATGTGCCTGCAATCCCCATAGTTGGCTGCATAGGGAGTCTGAGGCCAGCCTGGGGTACATGAGCATCTGTCTCAATAAATAATAATAATAATAATAATAATAATAATAATAATAATAATAATAATAATAATAATAATAATAATAGAAAAAGAAAAGCTACTTCTGTTTAGTATTTTCCTCTCTGAGCTTATAAAAAAAAATAAAAAATAAATTAAAAAAAAATGGTTTGAGAGACCCATGGCCACGCATCCAACATGACTCATTTCAGTCACTTTGTGAAAGACAGAAGTAATAAGGCCAAATTGAAATGGGCTGTCTGGAAGATTTTCCTGGAAGCCTTTTTGAGTATCCAAACGAAGCCTGTTTTCCAGAGTTAGTCTACAAATTAATCACTTTCTTGCATAAAGACAGCATGGTTCTGGCTAACAGCCCTGTGGTTTAGGTCTGGAAGTAAACGCCGAGAGGACGGGAGCTGTCCTGGAGAAAGTGCACAGGATGGAGCTCTGTATATCCTGTAGGAGCAGAGGGATGCATGGGAGGGAGACAGTCTTTGCTGGCACCGTGCTGGGCACCATGAGAGTTGCCTGGTATGTACAATGTCTTCTCATTTTTGTCACAACTGAGGAGCTGGGTGTGAGCTGCATTTTATTGTTGAGGCTGAATCCCTAAGCTAGACTAGTCTGGCTCTATCTGGCTTGAGAGTTGTGATCATATATCATGTCCTGGGGCCCTTTAAACATGTTGAAATGATTCTACTCTTCTGGTCTTCATTGTCTCCATCTGGGAAAAAAAAAATAGGTTAGCCACTCCTCCAGAGGTCAGAAGACTCCCTCGCAGTCACTACTAGTCCCATACAGTTCCATGACTTGTAGCTAAAGTATACTAAAGACAGTGTGACCCAGGTGACACACTGGCCCATGTCCACTTCCTAAGGGCTAGACAGTGATTTATGCCCAGTCTGAAGCAAACTCAGTATTGGGCTCTCTTATTTTTTTTTTTGTTTGTTTTGTTTTATTTTTACTTTTTTGGTTTTTCGAGACAGGGTTTCTCTGTGTAGCCTTGGCTATCCTGCACTAACTTTGTAGACCAGGCTGGCCTCGAACTCAGAGATCCACCTGCCTCTGCCTCCCAAGTACTGGGATTAAAAGCATGCGCCACCACGCCGGGCTTTTGTTTTATTTTTAAAGAGAGGGTCTTACATGGCCCAGGCTGGCCTCCAGATCACCGAGACCTCAAATTTCTGATCCTCCTCACAAGTGCAAGCATTACAGGTGTGCACCACAGTATCCACTTTGGGTGGTGCCGAGCATTTTGCATACTAAAAGCATCACTCACATAAAGGCACTACACCCTGGAGTGCTCTCTGATCCATCAGCCCAAGTTCTTGAACAGAAACAGTCCCAGGTAGCCTCACTGACAGCCTCATTCTCTGCCTCACAACTTACTCATCTGGAATGTGACAACATACTTGCAAAAGAAAGGAAGGGATCCTGCAGCAGTAGTCAGCTGCCAGGTTCTCTTCCCTGGAAATGACCAGCAAAGGGTACAGAGAATGCTTTCCTCGTTTCTTTTTCTGTTGTGCTAAAATACCCTACCAACAGCAATTTAAGGAAGAAGGGCGTTATTATAGCTCACAGTTCCAGATTACAGTCCAGCATTTCCAGGAAGTCAAGGCAGTATGAACCTAAGTGAGCTAGTCACATTATATCCATAGTCAAGAGAAAGATAGCAGTGAATTAATTCATATATGCTCAAAGTTCAGAGCACCCTTCCTAGGGAATGTTGCCACCCTCAGTGGGCAGGCCTTCCTACTTTAATAAACCCAGTCGCTGGGCAGTGGTGGGAAGCAGAGGCAGGCAGATCTCTGAGTTCGGTGTCAGCCTGGTCTACAGAGGGAGTTCCAGGACATCCATGGCTACAAAGAGAAACCCTGTCTCAAAAAGCAAAGTAGGAGGAGGGAGAAGCAGGAGGAGGAGGAGAAGAAGAAGAAAGAAGAAGAAGGGAATTAATAAACCCAATCAAGATAATCTCGCACAAACATTTTCAGGGGCTAACTTTAATCTATATAGTCCCTCCAAGGTGTGCTCAGCGGTCTGCCTCCTAGGATTTAGGTTGTTAACACTAGCCGCTCCAGATCCTCACCACACAAGAAACCAGACCGTCACGGGGACAGCACCATTTGTAATCTTTTTACTTTCTTACCATGTCACTTCCAGTTAGAGGCTGATGGTGTACTCCAAGTACCCGAGAGTAGGGGGAGGATTAGGAGTTAGCAAGTTCTAACCTAGCCTGGGTTTCAGTAGACTCCGTCTCAAGAAGCCAGGAACAGGTTCAGCATGATGGCTCGGTGCATAAGGGTTCTTGTGACCTGAGTTCAATCATCTCCAGGACCTACGTGGTAGACGGGGCAACCTCTGACCTCTGCATATGTGCAGTGGCACACACGTGCCCACATACACCCAAACAAACAAACAAAAAGGCCACAGAGATTCCTCACACCAGGCACCAAAAATGCACCCAGGTCATATTAGCGAATGAAACCACAGGTTTCCTCTCGGGTTAGTTAGACCAAGAGTGAGTTCAAGTTTGAATTCTCCACTTTTCTCTGCAACATCCGTCTTATCATTTCTGACTGGTTCTTAATCTTTTTTTTTTTTTATGTGTTACACCTGCTGATGTCTGTCTTGTTGAGAACAAGGGCTTGTTCTCTATGGAGCAGCACAGTAAGCCTCACATGAGGAAAGAATGAAGGATGCTCTATAGCCGTCTTTAACAGGGTTTTATAGAGCATAAACCTTTACTGACTTCACATGACCCAGAAGCACTCAAAAAAGCAAACGTAACTGTAAAAACACCATCATCATCAAGTAATATATAAACATGCTGTCTCCAGCATTTATGGCAGGTATTTGTTTTATAAGGTCATTTTTTGGCCTGTTTGCTGTTTTCAGCAAGTCATTCTCATAGCCTCGCTTGTGCATTGCTCTTTCTGGGTCAGGGGCCTGTTAAAGTACATAATTTAAAATAATAAAGCACATAAAGCTATGCAGTAGCTTAGGCTGTAAAAGGTCATTGCATGGGAAACCCAAGGCAAGTAAGGTTGGTTGTTACATTGCTCTCTTGAAGATAAGTCAAACAAACAGGATGAGTATTCTTGGTCCATATGGACATACTATTGTGTTGGATAAGGAACAAGCAATAAAGAAAATAGGATTCATCCATGAAGATCAGCTAATGTCACCAACACCTTGTAGCTTACCCATTATAAATATATGGAAATACTTTGTATTTGTGAAGATAAAGGTATTGTATAATTAGTTGCCTGATGAGTCACCTTAATATTCTGCATCTTGTTTAATAATTGATCTTTTAAACTTCCTCTTATGTAAATTTTGCATTCTTACCATAATGAGAGAAACATTTAAGTACCGGGTCTTAAGCAGTTAGTAAATGAATGTTTTTAAACCAAACTGATAATTGTATAAAACATTCTTATGATAAAAAAAAAAAAATTAGGGAGGAAGACTGACCTTGTGGAGCCTTGTGAAGGCCGGTGAGTGTGTTGAGGATGTATTTCCTCCTCTGCCACATACGCTCATAAAAATGTAGTAAGATTTATTTATTTCCCATCAGCTCGTTTGCCCATTTAGCGTGTGTGAGTGTGGTCATACCCAGCCTTGCATACTAGGGCACATATGTCAATGTCAGAGGTCAACTTTTGGGAGTTACTTCTTTCTTTCACATGGGTACCCAGGACCAAACCTCTGGTCATTAGACTGGGCAAGAACCGTTACCCACTGAACAATAACACAGGCCCAATCATGGGATGTTCTGAGCAACTTCCTGCATCCATGGAGTGAGCCAGCTTGTCTGGGACCTGGGGGCCAGTTCTCACTCCTGCACTCCCAGGAGTCCCCATCAATAGAAGGCTATAGGATCCTGTGGTTATAACGTTCATAACCCTCGTGCATTCTCTTTCAGCCACTGAGCTTTTTTGATTTGGTTTGGTTTGGTTTGGTTTGGTTTGTCAAGACAGGGTTTCTTTCTGTAGCCTTGGCTGTCCTGGACTCGCTTTGTAGACCAGGCTGGCCTCGAACTCACAGCGATCCACCTGCCTCTGCCTCCCGAGTGCTGGCTGGGATTAAAGCCATATGCCACCACCACCCAGCATGTGAGTGAGCATTTTTTTTTTTAAAGATTTATTTTTTATGTTCACAGTATGATCAGATGACATTATAGATGGTTGTGAGCCACCATGTGGTTGCTGGGTATTAAACTCAGGACCTCTGGAAGAGCAGTCGGTGCTCTTAACCACTGAGCCATCTCTCCAGCCCCCACACTGAGCATTTTTTATGCCCTTGGGTTAAACATAACTCAGACTCAGAGTCCTTTCTCTTCCCTAGTGTAAGGGGACCATGGAGATGCTGCTAGCACAGTCATGAGACGCCTACTGGACAGCGACAGGAAACCTCAGTGTGCCCAAGTCCTCCACCTGCTGCCTCACACCTCTAGAAAGAATATTCAACAGGCTCTTGTTTTAACTTTGAGAATCCCAATTTGTGTGGGCTGGGCTCCGCTGGACCCCTTGTCTCCTTTGAGTGTTCCTCAGTCTTCCTGTGCCTGACATCCCGAGGACAGTGGACCAGGAGCGAACTGACACATAAAGCACAGTGACGGCTCGGGCAGGAGGGGCAGATTCTGTATAGATTCAGTGGGCTCTTCGAACTTCTGTCTGAAGCAAGAGAAGGGTTTTCTGTACAGCACCCTGCTTTCGTTCTTGTGTTATTGTGAAAGAGAGTCATCCTTAAGTCTTGTCAACCTTCCTTCAGTGGTGTGGTCTAGTCTCCCAGGAACACCCTGGGGCATGAAGTGTGTTCAAAGGCACAAAGCATAAGGAGACTGGTTCTCTAGAGTGGGAAGTCTGTGTTTGTGCAAGAACTGGCCATCAGCCTCCTCCCACACCAGTCACTCTCTGGCCAGTTGCGTACTTGGTAGAAAGATTGATGTGGCTGAACACGCAGCTGCAAATTTTCTTATCTTGTGTATTTTGGGGCGCGTCCTTGCCAAAGCAAACACAGCTTGTCCACGACAGCAGTGTCCATGAATGTGGTGTTTGTGTAAACAGATGGCAGTCCAGTAGTGTGATGGATTATGACTCACTGGCAAGTCTACACTCTGCTTATGTTTCTAATATTTTGTGGGAATGAACCATTTTTGAGTAAAATTTTAAATTCTCCATTCTGAAGCAACTTTGTTCGTGTAAACACCTAGTGGACAGAAACATGATTCCTTCATGAATTGTTTAGCTTAGTTTTAAATAAAAATTAGGCACACATGCGCCTTTACCAACTGAGCCATGTCAAAGGCCTGCTCTGTTTATTTTAAAAGTTCACTAACAGAAGCCAAGCACAGTGGCTCACTTCTGCAGTCCCAGCACTTAGAAGATGGAGGTCGAGCTAAGAGGATAAGAAGTTCAAGGTCATCCTCAGACTATCTTCTCTCTCTCTCTCTCTCTCTCTCTCTCTCTCTCTCTCTCTCTCTCTCTGTCTCTCTCTCTCTCTCTCTCTCTCACACACACACACACACACACACACCATGGAGAGCTGCGAGAGGAGAAAGAAAATGAAGTTTCAACTTCTACAAAGTTTTACAACTAGTAAAGTGCAAAGTGGGAGTTAAAACAATTTATGATCCATAGAGAGAGATATAAATTGTTAGTGTTTATCTGCAGCCATTACAGTTGAGGGATTGGCTTTTGAACCATCTGTGAATTGGTTTTTGTAATTATGGTGTTAGGTGCATAGCTGTGTAAACTGCTGATAGCTGCATATGGGCCGTGTGTGTGTGTGTGTGTGTGTGTGTGTGTGTGTGTGTGTGTGTAGGTAGACTGCTCTTTTGTTTCTCTGTCCTTTCTTGAAAGCCAGTCTCAACTAGCATTATCTTTTTTTTTTTTTTTTTTTTTTTTTTTTTTTGGTCAGATGCATAGGTTATGTGTTGTTATATCTTCCTGATGGATTGACTCTTTCCTTTCTTTCCTATTTTACCACCTTCATCATGGCAGATGCCTGTGTATAGATTACTTGCTGGTCTTTGAGTTCTTGTACACTTGTCTTTATAAAAACTACACTGCCTTGGGGGATCCTAGCTTTAGAATATGCCCTTTTGTTTTGTTTTGGGTTGGTTTGGGTTTGGTTGGTTGGTTTTTGTTTTGTTTTGTTTTGTTTTTTCAAGACAGGGTCTCTCTGTGTGGCCTTGACTGTCCTGGACTCACTTTGTAGACCAGGCTGGCCTGGAACTCACAGTGATCCGCCTGCCTCTGCCTCCCAAGTGCTGGGAATTTGGGTTTGTTTTTTGTTTTTTTGAGACAAGGTTTCTCTGTGTTAGCCTTGCCTATCCTGGACTTGCTTTGTAGACTAGGCTGGCCTGGAACTCAGAGCAATCTGCCTGCCTTTGCCTCCCCAGTGCTGGGATTAAAGGCGTGTGCCCTCTGCTCAGCAGAATATGGCCTTTTGGCTCTACTCTTTAAAACATATCTAAGTCTACAACACATTAACGCATGGAAGAGCCTCTGATGATCTGCCATTTCCATTGTTCTAAACTTCAGTTTACATTCCTAGGAAGAGTAATGCTGTAGTAAATAAAAGCAGCTAATAATGTTTATTATTAAAACCTATAATTATTATGGCTGCATTATCTAACCTGCTATCATAATCAGTAAAGACACAGACGCCTATTGTAGTTTAGAATAGGCCTTATTTTACCTGGGGCTGGGCAGATATTAACCCCCTGAACTATTTTCCATTATCTCCCAGGCCCCATCCCATGCCATCGGCTTTAATCATTTCTATCTGGGCTATTTCCCATCCATAATCCCAAAATACTTGTTTATCTGTCCATCTGGGCTGCTTCTTTCCATGTGGAACTTCAGAGTTCCTCCTCCTGGCCCAGATGGTTCTTTCGTGTTACAGGGCGATTCTGTTCTTTCTCCTTCTCTGGTACCTCTCTCCTACCGATGATCCTTCTGTCCCCAAAGCCCACAACCTTCACTTTGCCCCTTCTGCCCTGCCCCAGTGTAGGCCTTTTATTGGTCCAGCAGGGAGGCTGCTCCCTTGGGCTGACGCATCTAGGTCTTGAGGGTTAGTAATTAGCATCAGAATACATAGCACCAGACCAACCCCCAACAGAATAACATTTCTTTCACAAACAATAAAAGCAAACACCTGGCCTGTGTCTGGCCCTGTGAGTAATCCACCAGCCTAGAACATTCTTCCTGGTGAATGTGTAGCTCATCACTAAGTACAAGCCTGATTCCTTTTTCCACCGAAGATTTAAAGGCAGAGGCTGGCCATGGCAGGGTCAGCTCCATACCCAGCACTCAGAGGCTCTTGAGTGCTGCATGTTTGAAGCCAGCCTGGGCTATGTAGCAAGTTCTTGCCCAGCCAGCTCTACAGAGCAAGACAGTGTCTCAGTGAAAACTAAATGGGCTGGAGAGATGGCTCAGTGGTTAAGAGCACTGTCTGCTCCTCCAGAGGTCCTGAGTTCAAGTCCCAACAACCACATGGTGACTCACAACCATCTATAATATAATCTGATGCCCTCTTCTGGCCTGCGAGTGTATATACAGGCAGAGCACTGTGTACATAATAATAAATAAATATTTTTTTAAAAAGAAAATTAAACAATAGGATTTAGAGCAGAAAAATGTTCTAAAGTTCTTAAAGATTCAGGGTTTTTGTTGGTGGTGATGTTTGGTTGGTTTGGTTTGTTCCCCATCCCCGCCCTACCCCAGCCCCCGAGCCCCACTCGGTGTATCCAATATGGGAACCTGTGCTTAGAGAAGTGAAATAACATTTGGCTTCAGGGGTACAGGACTGAGACTAGGTTTGAACTCTCTGGTCCCCGCACATGGTTTTGCCCTTGGGGATGCCCCAGTTGGAGGGGGGAGGAAGGACCCCATGTAAAAAGGCCAAGCATGGTAGTATGCCTGTAATCCTAGTCCTAGAGAAGTAGAGATGGAGGCTCTCTGACGTGCTACCCAGCCAATCTAGCTGAACACTGAGTGAACTGCAGGTTCCATGAGAATTCCTGTCTCAAAAGCAATAAGGTGGAGAGTGATTGGGGGAGGCATTTGACATCAACCTCTGGCTTCTACACCCACACACACACACACACACAGAGGGGGAGGCACACACTACTGAGAAACTGCAATATGATCTTTACAAACAGGTGCATGAGTTAAAGATGCATAAAAGCTTGAGCACTTCAGTAGAATTCCCATCACTTCCAGTAGATGGACATCTACCCCTCCAGCCCAGGGGGAGAAATGATGCTCCTAAGGTGGCCTGTCCAGAGGCAGTCATATACTGTGTATTTGTATGGATGTGCTTTTTAGCATGGAGGAGAAGTAATTTTCCCTAGGCTTTGTGCTTCCTGCTGTTACCTGTAATTCCTGTACCAAAGCATTGTGTACCAAAGATACTAACTGAAAGGTGTATCGCCATGGCTTACCTCATGGGTACATAGTGGGGCCTGTGGAGCTACATCATCGGGAACATTTTAGCAACAGGACATAGGAACTGCTCGAACCACAGCAGTTACTGAGGCCACTTAGGGAGAGATGACGTCTTTCCAACAGCTAGACTCTAAAATTACCACAGTAGCTATAAGCACGAATAAGGTTTTGAAGGCTCTTTTTTTTTTTTTTTTTTTTTTTAATTCTGGGGAAAAGTTTGAAATAACATCTCAGTTTATGTTATTGGTGAGAAATGATTCCTCTGCTACGAAGGGGGAAAATGGGAGAATTGTGACCTTGTCTGTTATGTATGGTTATGTATGTGTGTGTGTGCACGTAGGACTGACACACACATGTGAGAAGAAAGCACTAGGTGCCCTGCTCCATCATTTTCTACTCTACCCCTTGAGACAGGGGCTCCCAGTGAACCTGGAGCTCACTAGATATTCTCTCTCCCTCTCTCCTTCCCCTCTGCCCCCCCTCCCCCCCCACACACACACACTCACAAGCTGGTATAGTCAGTAAGACTCAACCATTCTCCTGTGAAGTTACAGGCATGTGTGGCCCTGTTCACCTTTGACATGGGTGCTGGGTCTCCAAACTCAGTCATCCATTCTTTGGCAGTAAGCCCTCTTAACCGCTGAGCCATTTACTCCACCCATAATCTGGTTGTTGAAAGCGTGTAATTGTGATAATTATAAGTAAAGGAAAGTGAAGCAAAAAAGCAAAACACCCCCCCCCTTTTGTTGTTAGTGCTGTTTGTTTGGGTCTTATGTTTGAGATAGGGTCTATCTGTGTAATCAAGATTGGCCTAGATTTGCTCTGTAGACCCAGTAGGTCCTGAAGTCAAATGTTAGAGAAGGTACAGTAATTGTTTCTTATGTGTAGATGGTATGGTTAGCTTTTCCTTTCTTTTTCTTTCTTTTCTTTCTTTCTTTCTTTCTTTCTTTTTTTTTTTTTTTTTTTTTTTTAGATAGGATTTCCCTACGTATCCCAGGCTGGCCACAAATTTACCACCTTCCTGTCTCAACCTTCCAAGTGCCAGATTACAAGTATGTATAATTATGTGTACTGGCTAGTCCTGTATCAACTTGACACACAAACTAGATCTATCTGAAAGGAGGGAACCTTACTGGAAAGATACCTCCATAAGATCCAGCTATAAGACAGTTTCTTAATGAGCGATTGATGGGGGAGGGCCCAGCCCCTGGTGGGTGGTACCATCCCTGGGCTGGTGGTTCTGGGTTCTATAAAAAAAGCAGGCTGAGCCTTTAATCCCAGCACTCGGGAGGCAGAGGCAGGCGGATCGCTGTGAGTTCAAGGCCAGCCTGGTCTACAAAGTGAGTCCAGGACAGCTAAGGCTACACAGAGAAACCCTGTTTCGAAAAACCAAAAAAAAAAAAAAAAAAAAAAGGCAGGCTGAGCAAACCTCGAGGCACAAGACAGTACACAGCACCCCACGATGGCCTCTGCACCCGCTCCTGCCTCCAGGTTCCTGCCGTGCTTGAGTTCCTGTCCTGACTTCCTCCAATGATGGAATAAATCCTTTCCTCCCCAGCTTGTTTTTGGTCACGATGTTCTGCTACAGTATTAGAAACTCCAACTAAGATACCATGCTTATTTTATAATCCAGGCTTACTTGAGTAACAATATTGGTATGTATAATTGAAAGAGCCTCAACGTTATACACTTTAGAATTTTTGTGTTGTTTTGTAAGTTTTGTGAGATAGTCTCATGTGGTCCAGGTTGGCTGTACACTCATTATGTAGTGAAACCTTTGAGCCTCCTAGCTCTGCCTTCTTGGTGCTGGGATTCTTTTTTTGTTTGTTTGTTTGTTTTCCTAGACAGGGTCTCTCTGGGTTAGCCTTAGCTGTCCTGGACTCGCTTTGTAAATGAGGCTGGCCTGGAACTCACAGCGATCCGCCTGCCTCTGCCTCCTGAGTGCTGGGATTAAAGGCATGCGCCACCACGCCTAGCTTGGTGCTGGGATTCTAAGTGTATACTGTTAAGATATATAATGATGATGTGGGGGTAGAGGGCACCATGGCAGGCCCATGCCAAGGTGTGCCCCCCTGAGGAATTATGCCACACGTCAGATCTGGTATAAGGAGGTTTATTGTGGGAGGGGAGAGGAGTGAGGGCCTTGAAGTTGTAGGGCGTGAGTGAGCCATGAAGGCGGGATGGGTGGGGGAGGGAGAGGACAGAGAGAAGCTGTAACAGAATGGGTGGGGGGGGGAGAGAGAGAGAGAGAGAGAGAGAGAGAGAGAGAGAGAGAGAGAGAGAGAGAGAGAGAGAGAGAGAGAGAGAGAGAGAGAGAGAGAGAGCGAGCGCGAGCCATCCAGCCACAGCAGGTGATTACGTAAGCAATTGCCAGGACCCCAAAGGCAGGCCAGCTGAATCGCCTGTACACCAACATATACCACATCGATTGCTTTTTGGATTTTTTGAGCCTGGCTGTTACTATATAGTCCTGTCATGACTTGAGCTCTCAATCCTTCCTCCTCCAGCCTCCTACGTAGCTGCAATTATGGGAGAGTACCACTACACACAGGAAACGGGTGTTTGAGCAGACCCTGAGACTGTCTTAAAGAATGAGATTTCTGCGTGGTGGCGCACGCCTTTAATCCCAACGCTTGGGAAGCAGAAGCAGGCTGATCGCTGTGAGTTCAAGGCCAACCTGGTCTACAAAGCAAGTCCAGGACAGCCAAGGCTACAACAGAGAAAGCCTGTCTTGGAAAAAAAAAAAACAAAAAAAAAAAAACAAAAAACAAAAAACAAAACAAAACAAAAAAAGAAAAGAAAAGGAAAAAAAAAGAATGAGATTTCCACATTGTCTCAGAGAAACCTGAGTGAATCTCTCTAGATTTCCATGTGAAGTTCCTAACTTCCAAATGTGGGCCAGTTAAGACAAATGGTATGGGGCAGTGGCAGCATAATTGTGGTGAGTGACTAATATGACCGCTGTTTGTTTCAGAGACACAAATACTCTCTGAGAGCCTGTGGCCGGTTAGCGGGTTAGCAGGCAATCCCAGCCCTCCAGTGTAGCAACACTAAGGCAGCCCTCTGGAGGAAAGAGCCCAGATCTGAAGTCCAGCGTCCTGGGTGGGAGGGAGTGGCATTCCTCCCATTCTTTGGCAGAAGAAAAGCAAAGAGGACAGCCCAGTTAAGTCAGTGCTAAAATGCGCTCATGGCTCCCCGTTCTGGGTGGGTTGTGATCAGACAGTGTAAGCTCAGGCATCACCACGGCCATGGTTGAAAACTGCTGATTGCATACTAGACATGCCCCGGATTCTTGATGACTTTGAGGATGGGAAAGGAGACAGTGGTGGTTGTGCACCCAGTAACAAAGGTTGAGGAGTGGAAAAGCTGGGGTTCCTGGCAGCAAGAGGAAAGAGTACCTCTGCTTACTCCATGCCACTTCCTACTCAGTTTTTCATGTAGTCATGAAAGAAATAATTTTTTGTTTGTTTCTTTGTTGAGACAGGGTTTCTCTGTATAGCTTTGGCTGTTCTGGAACTCACTCTGTAGAACAGGCTGGCTTCACACTCAGAGATTTACCTGTCTCTGCCTCCTGAGTGCTGAGATTAAGGGTGTATACCACCAAGCACTGGCTATGAAATGACCATTTTTAAAGGGAGAGGAATTTTAAAAAGCCAGTGTCTGTGTGATGTCTTCAAAAACCTTTTAAATTTATTGCGTAATTTGAACTCACATGGATATACATTTTTACCTGTCCATTTTACAAATGAGGAATATTTATTTATTTTTATTTCTTTTTTGAAACAGAGTCTCATATAGCTCAGGCTAGCCTCCAACTCACTATGCAGTCAAGGTTATCCTTTACTTCGGACCCTCCAGCCTTCACCTCCCAGGTGCTAGTATTACATGTGCGCATTGCCGCACGGCGAGCTATAGGTTCTGGGATCAAACCCAGGACAATGCTGAGCAAGTACTCTACTAAACGAGCTACATACATAGCTCCAAATGACAATATTTGTATTCTGAAGCACATGATATAGAAGGGGAGATGTGACCTGCTTAAGGTCATCATCAAAGGGACATAGGATATAAATTCGAGACAAGGTTTCTCTGTGTATCCTTGGCTGTCCTGGACATGCTTTATAGACCAGGCTGGGCTCCAACTCACAAAGATCAGCCTGCCTCTGCCTCCTGTCCTAGGATTAAAGGAGTGTGCCACCATGCTCAGCTATGGGCCATTCTTACTCAAACAACCACACAGGGTCCAAACTCTGGTCCTGATGCTTATGACTGGCAAGCACTTTAAAACCTGAGCATCTCTCTTCTTCCTTCCTTCCTTTCTTTCTTTCTTTCTTTCTTTCTTTCTTTCTCTCTTTCTCTGCCCCCCCCCCCCCGTGTGTGTGTGTGTGTGTGTGTGTGTGTGTGTGTGTGTGTGTCTGTGGTATGTGTGTCTGTGGTGTGTATACGTGTATGTGTCTGTGGTGTGTGTACGTGTGTGTCTGTGTGGTGTGTGTCTATGTGTATGTGTGTGTGTCTGTGGTATGTGTGTCTGTGGTGTGTATACGTGTATGTGTCTGTGGTGTGTATACGTGTGTGTGTGTGTGGTGTGTGTGTGTGTGTGTGTGTACACTCTAGCTAGTGCGTGTGCATCGGAAAGCTAGAGCGTGACATCAAGTACCGTCCTCCATCACTCATCACTCTCTGCATTATTTTTGAGACAGGGTTCCTCGCTGAATCTGGTGCTTACCGCTTTGGGCTGGACTGGCTGACCAGCTCATGGGGGAGTGGTGCTCACAAATGAATGAGATGCTAGTTTTCATGGAAAACAGGAAGTATGTAGAGCTCATCACTAGCCAGACACTCAGGTGGGGGAAGGAGTCACGACTAACAATCATGTGGGTGTAGAGGAGGGAGGATGAATGCCGAGTCCGTAGGAAAGCAGCTACCGCAGCGTGAATCCCCAGAGGCCGGCCCACGAGAGCAGAGGCTGCGTGTACTCTGACTCTCTTAGTTCTTTTTGTTTGTTTTGTTTTGCTTTTTGAGACAGGGTCTCTCTGTATGTAGCCTTGGCTGTCCTGGACTCGCTTTGTAGACCAGGCTGGCCTGGAACTCACAGAGATCTGCCTGCCTCTGCCTCCCAAGTGCTGGGATTAAAGGTGTGTGCCACCACGCCCAGCTTTTTTGACTCTCTCACTTCTTACAACCATATGAGGTGGGTACCACACAATAGATGGAAATAAAACTTGAGAAATGTAAATACCTAATTTAAGCCAATAAAATTCAGAGTTCGGATTTAAGCCCAGTTTTTGTGAAATATTAAAATAAATGCTTTTTCTGTCCTCCTGCCTGTAGGAAAAAAAAATGTGTGTATTTAGAAATTATTGAATCAGAGTTACTAGCTGGTTGGGGTGTTCCACCTTAAAAATGACTTTACTTATTTGGGCCACACACTGTTTAAAATCTATGGAAAATATGAGCAAGTATAAGTGTGTGTGTGTATCTGTCTGTCTATGTGTCATTTTGTGTGTCTATATCTGGGGCAAGATCTCATTTACCCAGGTTGCCCTTAAACTTTTTATGTAGCCTACAATTACCACTTCTGAACCTGCTGTCTTCAATCCTCAAGTGCCGGGCTTATGGGCATGCTGGGCACCGGGCTTATGGGCATGCTGAGCAGGCACTTTATCAACTGAGCTACATACCCAACCCAAACTAACGGTCCCTCTTCCTGTCATTCCATCAGGTCTGTCAGTTCGTTGTCTCTGTCAATGGCCTCAACGTGCTGAATGTGGACTACCGCACTGTGAGCAACCTGATTCTGACAGGCCCAAGGACGATTGTCATGGAAGTCATGGAGGAGTTAGACTGCTGAGCATGGAGACGTCCGTGTTGATCCCCTGTCCCAGAACACCACAGCGATGGCGTGACAAGGCAGCCAGGCAAATGGACAATTGGGACATACAGATCTTTCCTCTGGCCATACACACCTTGACTTTCATACACTGTTTGAATGTGGAAGTACCGAGCAACACATCTTTAAAAAACAAAACACAGCAGAGGTGTGGTTGCTCGAGTCTATAATCCCAGCATTCAGGAGGCCAAGGCAGGAGGAGTGCTGCAAGTTCAAGACCAGCCTCAGCTACCAGTATGAGTGCCAGTCTCAAAAAAACCACATGAGCTCACACACACACACATTTGGTGCTTGCACCAAAACAGATGACAATGGGGAAACAGTCCCCCAATGGGGTGGAATTGCCTTTTAGAGCTCAGTTTGTCATTCTCAATCATTGGTTTTCATATTTGCAAAAAGTTGATGAAAAACCAAAATAGCAACATGGTTAAAATCCCCTATTTAGTAGTTTGTAGACTAGACACTACACAGTTTACACCTTGTCTGTCGTGCTTTCATGGCAGGAATAGCCAAATAGCACCTGCAGTTCAAGCTGCTTAGGAGCTCTTGAGCTCTGGTGGTTGGGCCAGCCTGGGCAACATAGTGAGATCCCTGCATTAACTAAAAAGGTTTTTCACCAAAATTAGCCTGAAACTATTACATAGGTCTGGAATTACCCAGCTTCAAATTAAAGCTACGTCTCATCCCTAGGAATGTGACCAGCTAACAGGAATTTCTGGGAAAATTCTGAAGTGTTCAACACCTTACAAGCCATCATCACAAAGTAACATTCTTCCTCTTTGTTTAGATTGCTTTGGGTGGTGGGGCTGGACAAAGGACGCTGCCTACAACTGCCTGCTCTTCTTTTCTCTCACTTGGCCTGAATGGTTTCCCTCATAAGCCTGCTCCAGCAGCTTTCTGGGGTTCATTTGAAATACACTGGGTGTGAAAGCAAAGAGGTCTGTCTATACCTGTGTAAGACTCAAAGTCAAACCTCTGGCAAGGGTGCACTTTGCAAACGTCCACTTTCAAGAGACTTGGCTTCAGTGCGACCAAACTTGAAACCCCAAATGCCTTCTTAGCTGGGTTTTTTTTTTTTTTTTTTTTTTTTTCTTTTTTTCATGAACCGACGTCACGGGATATGCTGCTCACTTAGGGATCTGCTTGCCACTGCAGTCTCCATCTTGGCTTAGACTTCTTTGGGCTTTTGTTGTTGTTGTTTGAGACAGGGTTTCTCTGTGTAGCCTTGGCTGTCCTGGACTCGCTTTGTAGACCAGGCTAGCCTCGAACTCACAGTGATCCGCCTGCCTCTGCCACCCGAGTGCTGGGATTAAAGGTGTGTGCCACCAACACCCGGCAGGTTAGAATTCTTCATCTCACTTACCCATGCTTCTTTGATCTAAGAAAGATTTCCTTTGAACCAGGTGTAGTACAGTCCTATAATCCCAGCACCCTGGAGAGTGGAGACAGAAAGACCAGATGTTCAGAGAGAGCCTGAGCTGTAGGAGACCCTGTCTCCAAAGGGGGCGGGGGCAGGGATGTACATTTGGGGTATGGGCATATAGAGGACATTCCTCTAAGTACCAAATCAGAGTTATTTTACATAATGAATTTTGAACAGAGAAGCTCCTTTCTTATTATGCATTAACAAAATAATAGTGTTATACCTCAGTGACTTCTTAGCAGGAGGTGATCACCATGTAGTTGGTACTGGTGGAATGGATTTTATTAGCATATATATGTATATGTCTGTATACATATATATGCTAATCCGACTTTTCTACCTTTAGTAAGAAAATAGCATTTTGAAGTGCTATGCAGTGGCTGACATTAATTTTGGCAATCTATGTTTGAGAAAGTCTCTCCATGCAAGTGTGTTTGTGCTGCAAGCGAGGAGGCTCCGTGCTATGGCATTTAATGGCCGTGTTCTCCTTCGCTCCTTATCACAGCCTTTTCAGGTAGATATTATTGCCCTCGTTGTTCAGGTGAGGAGACTAGGTCTGAACAGACTCAGTAATATCTAAGTTCAAGCACCTGCCATGACTACTGTGGAGTGCAGTTTCTTCAGTGCTGAAGCCCCTTTGCCTGTCTGCCTAGAATTCCTATTTACAGGGCTTACATCCAGCGTTCCTGCCATGCTGCCACTAAGACTTTATGGGTGTTCTTGTTGTTGTTCTTGTTGTTGTTTTATTGGCCCGAGAGGTCAATACCGTCCTCACCCATTTTATAAATGAAAAAATCCATTCATGCCGGGCGTGTTGGCACACGCCTGTAATCCCAGCACTCAGGAGGCAGAGGCAGGCGGATCTCTGTGTGTTTGAGGCCAACCTGGTCTACAAAGTGAGTCTAGGACAGCCAAGGCTACACAGAGAAACCCTGTCTCAAAGAACAAGACAAAACAAAACAAAACAAAAAAAAAAAAAAAAAAAAAAACCATTTATAAACAGATTGGGTCATCATATACTCAAAACAGCCCAGCTACTAAGTGGGAGACTTTACCACATGGCTTTCATTTTTCTTTGGGTGTGTGTGTGTGTGTGTGTGTGTGTGTGTGTGTGTGTGTGTGTGTGTGTGTGTGTTTTGAGGCAGTGGCAAGCTCCTGAGCCTTCACCTCCTAAGTGGCTTGGCAGGCACACAGCACCACGCTCAGCTATGATAACCCCTTAAAAGACAAGATGCCTTCTGTCTGTAGGTGTTTCTTGACTGACAAAGGAGCGTGGGAAGCCTGGAGGGCACTGCATTCTTCTTGCTGCTCACCTCTCAAGGCCCTTCGCCTTGAACCCTAGATCCTGCCATCTCCCTTTAGCCAAGCTAGACACCACAGAAGATGCTCTCTGTTCTCCACACGGCAGCATCCTTCTGTCCGCCAGAGAGGGAGTGAAGAACAGTTCTATTGTTTTCTTATGTTTCTTCTCTCTCTTCTCTCTCTCTCTCTCTTTCTCTCTCTCTCTCTCTCTCTCTCTCTCTCTCCTCCCCCCCCCCCCCCGTCTCTCTCTTACACACACACACACACACACACACACACACACACACACAAATACACACAGCCTCATATAATAATTAGTGGCTATTCCGCTGGCCCCTAGGGCCCTTTCTCACTCATTCAGGGTTTGCAACATGGTATCTTATTCCTAGATGCCCCTCTTTGCCAAGGAAATGAATCATTAGCTTCTTTGGTTGTCATCTCCTTAGAGAAATCTTTGCCAGGTCACCCAAGATGCTCCTTTTCTAAATTCTCTAAATCCCATGCAAACCTCTGTTAGAACACAGCAACACCTACAGTGTCATTGCTTGGTCACATGACTGTCTCCCTACATAGGCCCTAGGCATCTGCAGAATGGGGACTGTGCCTTGGTACCTAAAATACTTATTGCCTTTATCTGTTCCTGACTCAGAGTAGCACACTCACTACTCATGACTGTCTGATGAGCAACCCCCAAATTATAGCCCATAACAGCATCATTGATTTGCTCACAACTCTATGGGGCTGTCAGCATTTGGTTGATGTGACCAACCACTACTCCAGAGATGCCCGTAGGTCAGTACACACACATCTCTGTTCTGTGAGCAAGTCGCCAGAGGCCTTTTGCTCATGAAAGTTGCCATTGTTTCTATCTTGAGTGTCCCCACTGAGGCCTGTGTGTTAAGAAGTTTTGTTCACTAGGGTGGCGACATTGGGAGGCAAGAGAACCAGCCACACATCTCAGCACTTAGAAGGTGGAAGCCGGAGGATCAGGAGTTCCATGACAGCCTTGGTAACAGCAAGTCTGAGGCCAAGCTGGGCCACAGGAGATACTGTCCCAGAGATAGAAACGAAAGAGTGGTAGGGCCTACTGAGAGAACCACAGGGGACAGACAGATGGGACTGTGGGACCCCAGCCCTTCCTCTTTGTTTACATCTTGGCCATGAGATGAGCAGTTTGATCCACCATCTGCTCCCACACAATGTCCTAACTTACCATATGCCTCAATGGTAAGTTAGTACAAAATGGGGCCAATCGGTCATGGACTAAAACCTCAAGAACTGTGAGCCAAAGTAGCCCTCCTCTCTATATCAGTTGATGGTCATAGGTACCTTCTTCTAGAGACGGAGAACTGCCTGACACATACGGCCTCATGCATATGTCTCCAAGCCACCTTTGAGTTGCATTGACTCAGTTCCAGGTCATGCAGCCCCAGAGAATCTAGAAAGAATACGCAACCTTCTCCCCTTTGACTTTAAAGCTGAACATTTTGACTTTCCCATCATTTTGTGAACCAAAGCAGCTCAAGGCTGGAGAGAGAGCACAGTGCTTAAGAGCCCAGGTTGTTCTCCCAGCAGACCTGAGTTCAATTTGTATCACTACACAATGGCTCGAAACTGGCTGTCACTCTAGTTCCAGGGGATCTGACACCTTCTTCTGACCTTGGGCACCAGCTAGACACGTGGTGCACAGACATGCAAGCATACAAAACACCCATATACATATAATTAAAATAAATACGTCTTTAAAGATAAGTTTTAAAAACTAGTTCAGACATCACCTTTTCTGAGACCTGCATAGAATCTGTGGCCACTTTTAATTCTCTAAAGACAAATGTGAAGAAGGAGCCATTATTAGTTGAATGTAGTTATTAAAAGCTTTAGGCTCAGATTCTTATCCAGTCAGAAGCCCAGTTTCCAGTGAAGCCTTTAGAGTCCATAGAGCCTACAATGCCAGTTTAATCACTTCATTTGACTAACGAATGGGGCATAAGATGATCTTGTGCTATACCCAGACTCGTGAAGCTTGTCGGTCGGGTAGGAGTGTGAGCCCATTGCCTTCTTTTTTGTTTGTTTGTTTGTTTGTTTTTTGTTTTTTGTTTTTCGAGACAGGGTTTCTCTGTGTAGACTTGGCTGTCCTGGACTTGCTTCGTAGACCAGGCTGGCCTCAAATTCACAGCGATCCGCCTGCCTCTGCCTCCCGAGTGCTGGGATGAAAGGCGTGCGCCACCACCACCCAGCACCCATTGCCTTCTGAGCTTCCTGCCTTCCACCCCTGTTGCAGTAGACCTTTCCGCGGTACAGGGTCATGCAGTTGAACCCAGCCTATGGAATGATGTACTCAAAACACAAAAGTGGCATCAGGTATGTGTGAAGGGAAGGAAGCATCATCTTCTAGCACTGTTTGTTTGTTTCAAACACAAGAGTCTTATTCTAGAATCTTATCCCAATGGTCTTATCCCTAGGATCCCGTGTTGGCCAGGAACTGACTGTGTAGCACAGGCTAGCCTCAAACTCACAGCACTCTTCCTGCTTCTGTCTCTGGAGGACTAGAATTCCAGGACTGAGCTATCATGCCTGTTCGTTCTTCATGTATATTTGTGTGTCTGTGATCTTCAAAGAGGAAGCAATATTTACTGCCCGAGATCATATCTACCTGTACACTTTGGACACGTTCCTTCTTGTTCCCTTAAAAAATATTTTCAAAGCTAGGCATGGTGGCTCACACCTATATTCCTAGCATTAAGGCCAGCCTGGGCTACAGAGACATTGTCTCGAAAACAAAACTAGACAAAAATTCTAGATTTTTTTTTTTGTTTTGATGTTTGTGTGCTGTGTTTATGTTTTGACGATGGAAAGGAAGGTGGGTTTTGATTTTCTTCGTTAACTCGGTATGTGTAAATTAGAAGGCAATCTTTTATTGAAATGACAACTGCCACTGTCTTTTGGGCTGTTTCTGCCTTCTAAAATTTAATTACAACTGAATGTGGTGCCCCATAGCAAGGAGAAGAGTCATGCTAGAAAATGGAGTTTAAGGACATCCTGGGCTACACACAGAGACCCTGTCTAAAAAAACAATGTGTTAGGCCTAGTATCTCACACCTCGATCCCAGCACTGCAGAGGCTGAAGGATCACCACATCAAAGGGTAGCCTGGGCTACACACAGAGACCCTGTCTAAAAAAACAATGTGTTAGGCCTAGTATCTCACACCTCTGATCCCAGCACTGCAGAGGCTGAAGGATCACCACATCAAAGGGTAGCCTGGGCTACGTGTGATACCCAAAAGGCATGATAATTAAGGAGACGAGTTGAGACATGGTAGGTAACACAAGGAAGGAAAGCCATCTTTGTCTAGATGAGGTATGGCTGACTTCACCCCAACATGTGATAGCTGGCTGCTTTGGAAGGCCTGACAGACACCGAACTTGAGGGTATCACTGCTTTTCCATTCAAGTGGGAGTCTTGAGTTTCGAGATCTTCTTTTCTTTCGAATGTATTGTGGAGATGATCAACGTTCAAGTCCTATTTAAAGCCATTGGTACTGACTCTTCTCTGCAGGCTGCTAGGAATTCTGTTTACTTTAATTATAAATGATCAGAATAACTAACTCCACACACTTGGGTGTTGCTGACTGGCTGAAGTTGATCATTGACATTAATCGTGATTTCCTGTCACCTGAACGCCAGGTATGGTGTAGATTTCTTCACTGCAGTACCAAAAGGACCAATGAGCTGGGTGCCAAAATGAAGCTCTCCATTGAAGATCACACATAGGATTGTCAAATGAGTTAAAAAATACTTAATATATAGCTTTATTTTAAAATTTGTGAGAGTGATTCTCTATCTTTATTAAAACTGTACCGTAATACTTAAGATGATTGTATGAAAACACAAGGGTATAGCATGAAATAAATGTTACATTAAAAAAAAATGAGTTTAGAGTTTTGGCTTTTTCCTGTCTTTTAAAACAAATTGACTGCTTTTTGTCCAAAGAAAGGGCTGTACTTCAGGCTGATCAACAGAGGAGACACATGGGGTCCTATCTTACTTGTGAAAAGAACTGAAAGTCCCTTTGTTTGTATGTTCAGATAGGTATCTTCTGATGGTCTTTTGCCTGGAAAACTTCATTAAAAAGTTTTCTCCTTATTTTATGCCACATCACTGTGTCACTTTCCAAGTGACACAACAAAGCACAGCTATTGTGTTTTCCAAGAGGAATAAGATAAAATTTATTCTGATCTGAATCATTGAGTGACATTATCCAGGACATGGATACAAGCTAACCCAAATGACATGTTTCATGGTGGCAAGAGGCTCCATGAACTTTTTATTGTCACACAACAAAAGAGAGGGGGCTGGAGATATGGTTCAATGGCCAGTAGCACTTGCTGCACTTGCTGAGAAACCTAATTCAGTTCCCAGCATCCACACTGGGCAGCTCACACCCATCTGTATGTGATGGTGGTTCCTGGGACCCCAAGTCTTCTGGCCTCTGCAGGTACCTACACATGTGTGGCACACACACACACAGAGTATGTTGTGAGTGTGTATATGTACGTATCAGGTTCATGAAGGTCACTGTAGGCAGGTGCCATCCGGTACTTCTAATTTTTTTTTCAATTGGTAAATACGTAATTCTGTGTTGGGGAATTAAGTACCAGTGCAGGAGAGAGCATCTTTTAAGATGCATTAAGAGGTGTTAGCCAAAAGACATTAGATTTCTCTGCCGTTCATCTACTTCATTTATTCATTCATTCATTTTTTTTTTTTTTCCAAGAAACTTTACTGGAGCCAGGTGTGCATGCCTATAATCCCAGCTCCTGGGGAGGCAGAGGCAGAGGCACGCCGACCTCTGTGAGTTCGAGGCCAGCCTGGTCTACAAAGTAAGTCCAGGGCATCCAAGGTTACATAGTGAAACCTTGTCTCAAACAACACAACAACAACAACAACAACAACAACAACAAAACCTTACTGAGGACGTGGCTATTAGGCACCCAATATGGATGTGCTCTAGGACATGGGAGGCACGTTCCTGCATCCACACTGTCCCATGCTTCGGGGATCACTTGTAGGCCTGGCTCCTCCTAGGAGTCTTTTCTCCACTGAGGGGGTAATACGGGATCATGGGGCCAGACATGTTGCCTCATGCCTGTATTCCAGGAAGCTGAGGTTGATCAGGAGCACGAATTAACACTGAGCCTATCAAAGAGAAAAAGGAAAAAAAGTGGCTCAATGCCATAACGCACTGTTCTACTCAAGAATACTGACACTAGGCCTACATTTCAGGCATCCCTAGCTGCAGTGGGGCTTGGCTAGCATACCCCACTCCCTACCCTGAACTCTCCAGCCCTCCTCCTTCAGTGTATAACCCAGACAATTTGCCCCCCTTTCTAATCTCTCTCTCTCTCTCTCTCTCTCTCTCTCTCTCTCTCTCTCTCTCTCTCTCTCTCTCTCTCTCTCTCTCTATCTCTCTCTCTCTCTCCCTCCTTCCCCCTCCGCCCTGCATGGCAGCCGAGAGAGCTGCTTCCAATAAATCTGAGTTTATATACTATAACTTCTTCTTCCAATTAGCTCATTCCACCGTTTCAATCACTTTATGCTAAGGTTATTGGATTTGGTATAATATTCTGAGGTTTACTAGATTTTTATCTGGCATTGCATTATTTTCTTGCAGATTTTTGTATTTGCTTTCCCGCCCCCCCCCCCACAAATTTATAGATTTCCAAGTCACAAATTTATCCATTCTCCTGTCAACAGGCTTTTGCAGATGTGATGGCAAACAGAGCTGTAGTCATAGGCTGCTCTGCCTAGGAGTTGTCCCTTTCTTTGTGTTGTATCTTTCAGAGATCTCAACTTAGATTGAAGCTGGAATTTTTAGAATACAGGAAACCCACATGGTAGAAGGAAAGAATCAGACTGCCACAAGTGTCCTCTGACATCCATACACCCGGATTGTGACACATGTGCACCCACACATATACACATCATATACACCCACTAAATAAGTCAGTACTTTAAATTTTCATGTGAAAATAATCTCACAAGACTTCCTAGCAACATCTATTTCCTGATCTATCAGACTCCAAGGAGTTTCACAGACTGAGAAAAGCAGTAAGTAAGTAGCGTGTGTATAGTTAGTTGCAGTAGGGTATATCCCACAGCTACACTTTCTGAATATACCAGAGATTTAGTCTTGATTTCAGAGAAGTTTCTTGTCCTGAACACACCTTAGTTGAGACATCATTCTTCTGGGGGTGGCCTCTAAGTCTAGAGGTGTTGGGGATTCATGCTGGGATGACGTAAGCCACACCACCTCTCAGCACTTCTGTTCACACCCGCTTTCCGTGGTCAGAAAGGAGAAGTGCTTGCTGGGAGAGCACCCAGAAAAATAAGGACGCGCTCGCCCAAGAACTTCCAAGTCTCCTCTCCTTCCTTCCAGAGCTTGGCAATTTTATTTCATACCCATTGGTCTTTGCTCTCTTGGGAGGCTAAATATTAAACCCATTTCTGGAAGTCAGCCATGCTTGGGCCACAAAGATAGTTCCTAACAAGGGGTTTAATGAAGGTGGAAAGTGGCACCTTGCGGTCTGGTCTGACTGGGCAGGGCATCGGAGGGCCTGGCTTCTGTCTGGTTTGCTGTTACTTTAACTTTGCTGGTATCTGCGTGGGAGTGGCTGGAACAGAGTAAGGCCAGATTACATAAGAGCTGTGTGTTTCTGCGGCTGTGCAAGCCTTAAACCCAACCAGGCAAGTCCATGAACGGTGCGGCATGGGAACATCAAGGCTAGTTAAATATTAAGCAGGGGGACTCCCAGATCCAATATGTAACAGCAAAGAGTGTAGAAAAACAAGCAAGCACAGCTAGCTCGAAGGCACACACGGGAGGCTGAGAATGCCTGTCAGTGAGTTGAGGAACACAAAGAACCCTTGTTTTTGCAGACTTTTTCACGGCCAGTATGAGCTGCGTCCACTGTAAAAACTCTAGTGCTTTTGATGCTTGACATGGCAGAAGATTCTAGAAAGCAGGGCCCTGTCCTACTTCATTAAGGTTTGGTTTCTTATCGCAAGTACAGACAGAATAGTCCATTCCCTTTTTTCTATTCACTCAGCGGCTTCTTGCCTGTTTCTTGTCAGGCCCACTCCCCTGGATGGAGCCACAAGGGGAAAGCACCAAACATAAAAGACCATTTTGTTTTAATTTCTGAGATACCTTGTACATTTGCTGGTTCAGGTAGCCATTTTGAAGGTAGAGAAACATTCTTAGAAATAGCCAATAGAGGGCAGGGCGTGGTGGCGCACGCCTTTAATCCCAGCAATCCAGAGGCGGAGGCAGGCAGATCACTGTGAGTTTGAGGCCAGCCTGGTCTACAAAGGGAGTCCAGGACAGCCAAGGCTACACAGAGAGATGCTGTCTTGAAAAAACAAACAAACAAACAAACAAAAAACAAAACAAAACAAAAAAAAGAAATAGCCAATAGAAACCAAGCATACAGATATACTCCCTTTGTAGACCAGGCTGGCCTCGAACTCACAGTGATCTGCCTGCCTTTGACTCCTGAGTGCTGGAATTGCAGGCACGTGCCAACACCCTGGGGTTGAAGATTAGGAATTTGAGAGCCTGGGATGTGTAGCCCGACTTTGTTAATAAAAAAGAAGAGACTAGAAATGAGCAGTAATATTAGGGCAGTGGATAGAGTTTAATGGTGGAAAACTTGTTCAGCTTATACAAGGCCTCAAGATTAACCCCCAGCACTGCACTTGCACATAAAATAATAGTTAATGTTTATTGCATTCTAAATATATGCTAGCTGCTTTGCTAAATGTTTTCTGTGGGAGATTTATAACAGTTCCATGATAGGTACTCATAAAATTTCCAATTTATAGGCAAGGACTGCGAGCACAAGGTCATGGCATGCGCTTAAATAGGGAAGAAAAATCTAGAACAAAATGTGTTCTTTGAGAACACACCACTTTTTACATTTTTTAACTTGTATTTTAGAAAAGCATCTTACTTTGTGCCACTCACTGGTGATGAACTCTAACACCTCCTGCCTCAGCCTCCGGAGTGCTGGGGTTACAGGGTGTCACTTGTTGGGTTTTCTGGTTTCATGTTGCTGTTTCTGCTCCTCCCGCACCCCCCATTTCCCCCTCCTGCTGATTGAACATGAGGGTTCACGCATGCTAGGCAAATGCTCTACTGCTTAGTGACATCCCCCACAGTCCCAGGTTCTGTCCATTTGCAGCTGGGGACCACACCATTCACCCCTAGAAGAACGAGTTCTTCTAGCCCGGTGCATGGTCTTCTGGTGATGCTGTATTCCTCGCAAAGCCAACAGTCCACCTGCTTCCCTCTTTTTTTCTCTGCATCTTGCTTATTTTGTTAATGGCTAGGGTGTTCTTGGCCTCAAAACTAGAAATATAGGAACTTTGATCTGTTTGCGTTGTAGTTACTGTTCTGGGAGCACATGGGCATTTTCATCTCATCCTAAATAAAAACTGGTACTCTTGCTGAGCATGATGGCGCACGCCTTTAATCCCAGCACTCGGGAGGCAGAGGCAGGTAGATCGCTGGGAGTTCAAGGCTAACCTGGTCTACAGAGCGAGTCCAGAACAGCCAAAGCTACACAGAGAAACCCTGCTCTTCCAGAGGTCCTGAGTTCAATTCCCAGAAACCACATGGTGGCTCACAGTAATCTATAATGTAATCTGATGCCCTCTTCTGGCCTGCCAATGTACCTGCAGGCAGAGTACTGTATATATAATAAATAAATAAATAAATAAATAAATAAACATAAAAAACCAAAACAAAAGACAAAAACTGGTACTCTTGCTACCTGGATACCATGGTTATGTTGACTATTAAGTGCTTATCACTATGGGTAGGAAACCAAAAGAGCAACCTCGTGAGTCCCGGGGCTGTTTTCAAACTTGGAGCCATAGCCTGTCGCCTGTCAGCCACCATCCTCAATAAGTCATTTGAAGGAATTAAGTTCATAGAAGGAAGCAGAAAAGAAAGATGTTTATTCCATGTGGCAATGTGGGAAAGACAAAGAGGTATAGTGAAACTCCCAAGTCCTCAGGGCCCTGCAGGAACTGAGATTGGAATTTAGACAGAGGGCCAAGGCCATGCCACAGTCAAGGCATGGTCCTGCCCCCCACATCATTGTCTGGGCTCCAGTGTCATCCTGTAAGGTGCTCTGACAAGTTGTTAGAATTGTGTGAAATCTTTCTGGGAGACAAGCTTTCCTGTCTGGCTGTGGCCTTTTCCTTCTCCCAGCATGAGATTGCTGGGTGAATTTCCATTTCTTTGGGGTCTATTGTTTCAGTAGTCTAATAGACACAGTGAGAGACCTAAGTTTCTCTTTTTGAATATATTTATTTTGCTACCCTCCTTACAGAGCTTCAGTTTAGGAACCAAATCAATGAAACCCTTACATCCTAGCTTACAGTGGCCAAGTGACAGATGTTTGCTAAGTAAAAGGATGTGTTTAATATATTTTTTTTTCCCACCAAATTTGTAGCAGTTTCTAGCCTTTCCTGAAATGGAAGTCTTACTGATGTTGTTTCTAGTTTCCTTCTGTGATACTCCACTCTGCTTTTGTTTGTTCCTGGAGGCAGGCTTGTATGCCTTTAATTTCCCTAGGGCCTCCTGAAGGCTCCAGCAAGGTCAGGCTGACATCTGCTGGAGCAACAGGGACCTTGGTGGTCAGAGAGAATCAAGTGAGCTCAGAACAAAAAAATGCAAGGTAAAGGGCAAAGTGATTTGTTGAAATGGACACTTAATCCTGGAACCAGAATAGAAACAGAGGCAAATCCTTAGGCGGCTGGAGCCTTTTCATGGAAAGCAGCAGTAGGAACACCACCAGCAGCAGCAGCAGCAGCAGCAGCACTCACTGAGGGCTTTATGCATATCAGTGTTGTTTGTATTTGCCTTGTGTGTGGTCCAAAGTACCTTCTGATCGCTCTCTCGGTGGCCCTTCCACTCAATGTCACTTCAGTCTTCATCTTCTACCTGCTTTGTGGCCCCCAACAGGTACAGCTGTTCTGATAAAAGCAATGTCTATATTAAAACCTGACAGAGAGGTTGACTAAAACAGCTGCCACTGGGCAGGAGACAGCCAAGCTGACTGGCTAAGAGAAAGAAGAGGGCTGATGAAAGTGAGACTGTAATTCAGTTGTTTAGACACTGAACAGCAGACCCTGCTCCAGTTACAGACGGTGGGGCTGAGGGTCAGACTTCCTTACAGAGTTTTTTTTTGGGGGGGGGGGCTAAAATAATCTGGATACTCCAACACCCACCTCATACATATTCATAAAATTATTTAAAATCTATCATGCAAAGCCCCACCTACGGACAGCCCACTCAAACCCGTCTTTGGAGTGTTTTGCTTATTGTTTTTGTTTTGTTTTGTTTTGAGGCAGGATCTCTCTACATAACCTTGGCTCTCCTGAACTCACTATGTCAACCGGTCTGGCCTTGAATTCCCAGAGATCCAGCCACCTCTCCCTTCAGGGTGCTTGGGATTCCGGGCGTCCAGCACCACGCCCTGCCTTGCTCTGCTTTTCTTTACTAATTAAACTGCTGCTTTGTTAAATGAACTTCTGGTTAAATGGTCTGTCTCTCGACTAAATACATCCCTTCAAGACAAAAACTGAGGGACGCCCACAACATCTGGTGAGAAAACAAGGAATTCTTCATTTAGGCTGTGAGAGTTGTTACCGTCTTTTAGTTCCAGACAAGTTCTTGGTTCTTAAATTGGCCTTGCTTTTTCTACATGAAATCGAAGTCACAAATAAGAATGCCTTTGGTTTTCATTTAGGCAAAGTGTGTCGATGGAGTCTTAAAAGTTTATTTTATTATTCTTGCTGCTATTGTCTGTTGTGTCAAGAAAATGGCAGGTGGGGTGGAGCAGTCCTAGTACTGGGGAGGTAGAGGCAGATGTATCACTGTAAATTCAAGGCCAGCCTGGTCTACACAGCAAGCTCTAGGACAGCCAGGGCTACTACATAGAGAGCCACTGTCTCAAAAAGGGGGTGGGGGGAGAAGAAAGAAAGGAAGGAAGGAAGAAAAAAGGAAGAAAGAGAAAGTGACTATAAAAGAAGTCTTTGATTATTAGGCATCTTTGGTGTCCCTTCACACTTATGTGCTCAACACAATGCATGCCATTGCTAGAAGATTCCCTGACTCGGTGGCAAGGTCATAGAATGTACTCCTTGTCCGTCAGTTTCAACCATGTGCTTGAGTGTTCTTCACTCTTTGGAAATATCTCTGTGCACATCAACTCCACCCTGGGTCACTTGGGATGATGTAAACGTCTTAGAATGAAAGCAAGTAAGTCCAGAGACAAAGCACACATTGGTTTGTCCAGCAAGCCTTCTGGGGTCAGACAATGGGAGGGTTCTGTAAGGACTGAGGCCACAGCTTGCATGAACAGAGACTGCCCCTCACGTGCCTGTTGGAATCAGCTCTCACTCCTAACCCTGATGCCCTGAAGGAATGCCACTGCAGGATGGCAACAGTCTCCCCATAGCTTTTCCTTCAACAAGCGCCTTTTTGGGTGGGACATTTCTTTTCCTTTGTTTCTCTGAAAAGCTTCTGTGTATTACTGAACTAGCTTCCTTGTACAGACCAGATGAAAAGCAGAACCCTTTTCTTTCCTTCCCTTTCAAAATTAATGTATATAATGTATATTATATACATGTATATAATGTATATTAATTATTCAAAATAACAGATGCCCCCACCTCTGTGTGTGTGTGTGTGTGTGTGTGTGTACATGTGGAGGCCAAAGGTTGACACTGAGGACCTGCCTGCTTCTGTCTTTCTATTACTGGAGTTATGATGAAAGTCACTGTGCCAAGACCTTCTTTTTTAGTTTTACATGAGTGCTGGCGATCCAAACTTGCATGGCAAGCACTTTTACTGACTAAGCCATCTCCCCCTCTTTAAAATAATGAATTCTATAATAACATTTTCATATACGTGTGCAATGTACTTTGCTCATATTCACCCTCATTAGCTTCTCTTGCCCCCTGCCCCGCCCACTAGTCCTCTACCACTTCCTAAACAATCTCTGTCTACTTTCCTGTCACTTTCTAATCTAGACACCTTATTTAAGGGACTTTTCTTGATGTGAATTTCATGGCTCTACCTTCTCTGGGCTTCTGATTATATGATTTATTTATTTTCTTTCTTTCTTTCTTTCTTTCTTTCTTTTTTTTTTGTTCTTTTTTTGTTTTTTTGAGACATGGTTTTTCTCTTTATTTGATTTATTTTCATAGTTTCATGAAGTTCACCATTGCTCCTTCAGTGCTTCTAGGGCACCACATCATCTTTCACCCCAAAGTCCTCAATTAATATATAATTCAGCCTGCTTTGTCCCCTGTGACTTTGCGCCGTAGCAGCAACCCTTGCAGAAGGCTCCTTTGCTGTTTCTCTCAAGGCTGATGGAAGATACAGTTCCTGCCCTAGGACCCACCTGAGTCAGGTCTCAGCTCTGCCATGGTCACTGTGGAAACCTGGGTTCACCTCTCAGGATGCTCTGCGGCTCTGCAGATTGGTTATTAGGCTGGGCTTGCTTATGTGAACTGGGTCTTCTCATCATGTGTTAGGAAGCAAGAGTGCGCACAATATAAAGGCTTGCCCTGGGGCTAAAGCTCATTAAAGCATAACCCTGGAACCCTGGATGTGATCGCCAGCACTGCAAAACAACAAATTAAAAAGTTACCTTTTAACACTTAGAAAAAGACTGTGGCCCAGGAGACAGGAGGTGACTTAGTACTTGAAGCACTTGCTGTGCCAGCACAAGGACTGAAAGTCCATCCACAGCCCTCACTTAAAAAGCTAGGTGTGAGCCAGGCATGGTGGTGCAGACCTTTTAATCCCAGCACGCGGGAGGCAAAGGCAGGTGGATCTCTAGGAGTTCGAGGTCCTGGTCTACAGAGCAAATTTCAGGACAGCCAGAGCCATTACACAGAGAAACCCTGTCCGGGGAGTGGGGGGAAGGTGGGTGTGATTACGACTTGAACTTGTACCCTATAACCAATGCTGGGAGAACCAGGGACAAGCTGATCCTTCCAGTTTGCTATTCTAGCTGACTCAGAGAACTCCAGGTGCGGTGGGAGACCCTGTCTGGGAAAACAAGGTGCAGAACACCTGAGTGAGACCCTTAATGTTGACCTCTGACCGCCATACTCACACTTACATTAAAAAAAAAAAAAGTATTTATTTATTTATTATGTAGACAATGTTTTGCCTGAATGTACACCTGCACACCAGAAGAGGGCACCAGATTTCATTATGGATGGTTGTGAGCCAACATGTGGTTCCTGGGAATTGCGCTCAGGACCTTTGGAAGAGCAGGCAGTACTCTTAATCTCTAAGCCATCTTTCCAGCCCCGAGACTTACATGTTTTTATCCACACTCACCTGTGCGCATTCCACAAACTCATATGTACATACACATACACCTCTGCATGAGTATATGTGCATGCCTGGTAACTGCAGAGGTCAGTAGAGGGTGCCAGGTGCCCTGGAACTGAGGATATAGATGGTTGTGAGTTATCATGTGGGTGCTGGGACTTGAACCCAGGTTTTCTGAAAGAACAGTCCTCTTAACTGCTGAGATATCTCTCCAGCTCCCACGGATAAACTTTAAATATATTTTCCCTCCTTCTCTCCCCCCTCCCTTCTATGTGTCTTGAGGTGGCTTTCTTTAGATAAGGTATGCACAACACACCTGGCAGAAGGCTCAGATTCTGTCAGTTTACCTATCAAAGAAGGAAGTTACTGTTCCATTAGCTTTGGTGTGAAATGCCTTATTTATGAGTTTCTCCACGTGAGCCTTAGTGGAGCCATCTCTGTGACAAAAGGATGGATTCCTACCACTGGCTCATCTCAGATCATGTACATGTTCTTCCTGTGTTTAAGGCATGTGTATACTATGAATCAAGAGTGCTGGTCGGGCATGCTGGTGCATGCCTTTAATCCCAGCACTTGGGAGACCGAGGCAGGTGAATCTCTGAGTACAACGCCAGCCTGGTCTACAAAAAGAGTTCCAGGCAGGCAGATCACTGTGAGTATGAGGCTAGCCTGATCTACAAAGTGAGTACAGGACAGTCAAGGCTACACAGAGAAATTCTGCCTTAAAAAAAAAAAAAAAGAAAAGAAAAGAAAAGAAAAGATTGGCAGGAGTTTGAAGCATTGACGAAAGAGAAAGATGGCTCTGGGAAGCCAAACCATCCATGACTGTCCACTGAAATGGTTTTTTAAAATTTTTTAGTTTTGGAGATACGGTCTCTTTGTATAGCCTTGGCTGTCCTGGACTCCTTTGTAGACCAGGTACGCTTCAAACTCACAGCAATCTGCCTGCCTCTGCCTCCCGAGTGCTGGCATTAAAAGCGTGCCTGGGCCCTGAGATTCTTTTTTTTTTTTTTTTTTTTCATAGAGTGCTTGCATCAAGTCCACAGGCAGTGTGGGAACAAGAAACTGTTAAACAGAACACACCTGTAATCCCAGCACTCAGGGGAGGTAGAGTTAGGCGGATCTCTGTGACTCAAAAGAAAAAAACAAAACCAAAAAAACCAAACACTGCGAAACTCTCTGGGAAAGGGTAAGGCCTCGGCTGCTGTGGGTCTGGGAGCCTTTTGCACCCTTCCTTTCTTTAGAAGGGCTATACTAGAGATTGAACCCAAGACCTCACACACAATGTCGTGACCCCAGTCCCACACTCTGATTTAGCAAAGATTCCCTAGGCGTCTGTGTCATTTCATCTCCTAGACAGAATGCTCTTCTGGAAACATTCAGGTCCCAAGACTGTCCCTGTAAGCCGCAAGCTCCTCACAGACGAATGACGGTGACAGTGGCCTGGGAGGACAGATCTGGTTCTATGTTTCTTGTCTCACTTACCTTAGGCCTTGTCATATACTCCTAGAGCTGTGAAGACACGGGGGCACCTTCAGGTTTAGATGGGGATTAGGAAACAGGAAAGAAAGAGAGGAATCCACTGAAAAAAATATTTGAGAGAGGGGGTTGCCAGAAGCAAGCTTCACTTCCGCAGAGACTGGCCAAGCTCGGGTTCTGCCTTCACTGACTCCCGCTCCAACCTCGCTGTTGGAACGCACGAGCATTTGTGATGGGGCCTGGAACGGAAAGAGATGCTGTTTCTCACCTTGACACAATCTTCTTCCTTCGGAGCAATTTTCCTCCCTTTGCAGCTCTCCCTTTGGAGAAAAAAGGAAGGGGTAAAGATAAATGTGTGAGGGAGCTTAGTGAGCATGAAAGCCCTGTCTTCACAAGGGGCAGTTCAATCCTGGGGCAGAGTGGAGAGGGAGATCTGAGGCCTGTGATTTTGCAATAGGCCCCTTGCCTCTCCTGGAGTGCCCTGCTTGCTACGGAGAGCCCTGCAGCCTCCGCGACAGCAATGCAGGGGGAAAAAAAACAAAAACAAAAACAAACCAACAACAACAACCAAACAAACCCGGCAACCTTAAGTCTTTACAAACAACCGTCTCAGGCCAAGTCCGGTTGGAGCAGATAAGCCTTATCCCCCCCCCCCCCCAACACACACACAGCACCGAACAAAAGAACGGCAGGTGGCAGGCGCGGCTCTTTGGAAAGATCAAAGCTGGAATGGGCTCCCTAATAGGCTGAGCCAGCCTCGGAAATGTTGCTAGGAACTAAGAATAAACACGTAACTGTTTGCATTTAGTTGGTGATAAGGTGCTGATACAATGTACCTGTGTGCCAGTGTACTTCGGCCTAGGCATAGGAAAGCAAGACAAGCTCCTTGCAGTTGTAAGACCTGGGGGACTAGGACCTACTTCCCGGAGCCCAATGAGACACAAGAGCCCAGTCCGATGCAAACAACAAGGGATGCTTTATTGATCCATCGCGATGGGGTCTACCAAGCTCTATTGAGCTGGAGACCCCGAATAAGCAAAGCTTGGGTCTTTCACACCCTTACAGAAGCAGAACTTAGTACAAACATGATTGGTTCGTTGACCTTTAAAATGATTGGCTACTAGTTATTTTATCCTTGAGAGGGCAAGAGCTCAGCTTGGGATAATATGTGCTGTCAGGTGCTAGGGACAGGTACGAGGGTGTGGTTTTAGAACCACCCTGAGGCCATTTTCGGAAGGTACGTAGTGGCCAGGATTGAAAAACAACTTTTCTATCTTTTCACAGTCCATAGGCTCATTACATGGCACTGTGTGCCCACGGCACGTCCTATCTTGTTCCTTTGTTCTCTCTAGTGGTTCTTTTCCTCCTTCACGATTCAAGTCAGAATCTTTGTTCTCGTCCTTCCTGTTAAAGCATAGAGCAGTGGCTATGGTCCCTCTCCTGTGGGACTGTGGCCCCAAACTGGGTCCCTTTCTAGTACGTGTCCCATGCTGGGGAAAAACACACCACACCCAAGGTCAGGTTTTTCTTGCCCACAGCAGCCCACACTTAAAAGAAAGGACTGATTGATTTGACAGAAGTTGCAAAGCATCAAAGAGACTTTATTGCTTAAAAGAGAATGCGTAAACCTCAATTTAGGATGACCATATAAAGCCACCCCACCTGAAGAACTCCTAGAAAAATGGTCTGAGGCCTTTGTCATGCAGTTCACCTGGCCTCTTTGTCCATTCAAGACTTCCTCCTCTCAAGAGAGTGAGTGCTCTGAGGAGCACCTGCCCCAACAAACATGTGCATAGATGGCTATGTCAGTCTACTCTTAGGCAACCTGACCCCTGAAGGTCAGGGGTCACAACACAAACACTGAACAATGCATTGTTGATGACTGCACAACTTGATGAGGTCTTACAAAACGAATCCGCTTATATAAGGACCAGCACCCACATCAAAAAACACTATCTCCTCATCACCATGGAGAACCAATGGTCTTACTTCTAACATTCTTGCTTAACATGTTGTTTGTGAGGTTTGCAGTGCCGTCCACAGAGGTTCGGTACACCTCACTCCCACTGACGGAGGAGAGTTTGCCCGTCAAAGAATCTAAGTCATTTTGTTTTACTTGAGACAGGATCTCCATGTAGCCCTTGGCTGTCCTGGAATTCTCTGTGTGAACCAGGCTGGTCTTAAACTTTTTATTTATCTTTTAAATCCCAGAGCTCTGCTGGCCTCTGCCTCCCAAGTGCTGGGATTAAAGGAATGCACCACCAGACCCAGCTCAGTTTGTTGTTTTTATAGGGGTTTTTTTTGTTTTGTTTTGTTTTGTTTTTGGTTGTTGTTGTTGACAAATGTTTGAGTAGGCCCTGTTTGAAGCAAGGATGGATGACACCACAATGAATATCCTAGGATGTATCCTTGGATGGGCATGAGAACCCCCTTGCCATAGAATATGCATATATTCTAGTTCTGTTAGGTACAGCGCTACCAGTTTTAGCAATGCAGTGTGCTCATGTACTGCCACTTGGACTGTATGAGCAGTGAGGCTGACCCTTGGTTTTTTATCCATCTTTTAAATCTCAGCCTCTATGGCAAGTGTGTAGTGGTTCTATATTGTACTTTCAATTTGCATTTTCCTCGAGTCTCGACACCAAGCAAAATTTATGTTTTCTTGTCATTTGATCTTTGTCTTTTCTTCTTTGTTTTTACCTAGGGTCTCTCTGCACCATCTTGGAACTCACCCATATAAACCAGGCTGGCTTTAAACCTGCAATGACCCTCTAGCCTCTGCTTCCTGAGCGCTGGAGTGATAGGCATGTGCGGCCATTCCTGGTCTCTTAGTCATTTTGTCAAGGTCTTTCCTTTAGTATTGGCTGCTGGGAACTCTTAGAAAGACTACCTTCCTTTAAGAAAGGGGGGTGGGGGGGGGAGATCTTGCTGTTCTAGGACAAAGAAAGAGACTGGCTAATGGTAAAGAGAGCATGCAGGGGAGTACGGAGATGATGAACATTTGTGTCAAAGTTGTTGGGAAAAGGGGCTTAAAAATGAGATTTGTCCATAGCAGCAAAGCCATGGACTCGTGTGGAAGAAGCTGAGTTGGAGAAGGGAAGAGGGATGCAAGGATATAGATGAGGTCAGCTATTGCACTCAGGAAAGTCCAGTGGTAGGTTTGGTTGGGTGCCAGCAAGAACCCCAAGAGTCCACTCAACTGATGACACTCCACATACATAGGATGTTTCCCGGATTGCCAGCGTCCTTAGAAAAGGCTATGTGTCTTGGCTAGCATCCAAAAACAAAACAAAAAACCAACCAAACAAAAAAGAAATGGATGAAAAGGAAACCAAATGGTGGTTGCTAGTTATGTATGCAGGCCGGCTGCTGGCCGAGAAAGTGGATAACACAGGGGTCCAGACCTTTTTCAGGCGTATTGAACCAACAGCACGTATGAGAAATAACAAGGGCAGCATGATCTAAAACACAAAAAACATCATTATCCAGGCAGCTGTGTTCCGGAAGAGCAGTGGACATCCCTGAACAACAGGGAGGGCCTGGAGCCACAGTGGCTCTGCTGTTTCTTTCCATCTGTCCGTGCTCTGGCCCCAACACACCCCAGCACCAGTGTTGGACCTGCCCTTAGCTGTCACAGTGGAGGTTGGAGCTACTTTGGATTCTGCTTTTCCACCAGTTTGATGTTGAAGGGGATCTTAATGTTGCCTCTCAGATGCCTGTGGCTGACCTGACCTGAGAAATTTCGACCCTGTGTTATCCTGTCAGCGCCCAACCTGAGGAGTTGCACAAGAAAGACTCCTTCCTACTTTGTAGCAATAGGCTGCCGAGAGAATTTTTTTGCTTTGTTTTTAATTTTAGAGATGCGGGAAGGGAGGATTATATATACCACAAACTAAATCTATCTATTTAACCCCTAAGGTGCCGAGCACTTGACAGAGACTCTAAGAAGAAAAGTGATGGCTCATCTCCACTGTTAGCCTAGGAGACTTGCCTAGGAGACAGACTTGTTGATGTATCTGTAATGGTGTTTTTAAAAATGGGTTAATGAGGAACGAAGACTCGCTCTGGATGTGGCGGCACACTATTTTGTGGGTTGGTGTTCAGGACTGAATAAAAAGAAAGGTACGAGGTACGAGTAGAGTACAAGAATTCGTCTCCGTCTGCTTTCTGGCTGCAGACATGATGTGAATAGTCGCTTCAGATCTGTGTGACCCATCTGAAGGTCATACCTAGGAGGCTGAGGCAAGAAGCTGCTACTCTGAGCTACACAGTGAGACCTTGTTTTCCATGTTTTTTTTGTTTTGTTTTGTTTGTTTGTTTCTTCTTTTTTTTTTGAGACAGGGTTTCTCTGTGTAGTCTTGACTGTCCTGGACTCACTTTGTAGACCAGGCTGACCTCGAACTCACAGTGATCCACCTGCCTCTGCCTCCCAAGTCCTGGGAGAGACCTTGTTTCAAACAACAACAACAACAACAAACCCTAAACAAACACTGATGGCCCCTCAGAAATGTAAGCACAAACAGTCTTAAAATCTAGAAGTTTTCGCTAAGCATGGTGGCACACACCTTTAATCTCAGCGCTTGGGAGGCAGAGGCAGGTAATGTGAGTTCGAGGCAGGTCTGGTCTACAGAGTGAGTCCAGGACAGCCAGAGCTTCTCCACAAAGAAACCCTGTCTGGAAAAACCAAAACCAAACTCCAACCTCTCTCCTTAAAAACAAGAATTTAAAATTTCCTCTTTAAGGAAGCTAACATCACTAAGCCAGTGATAGGGGTTAGCATTTACTGCTCTTTCTTTGTCAGATACCACACGAGTGGATTGTCCTGTTTCATTTAACCCTTGCTGCAGCCCTTAGAAGCTGTCTCCCCTGGAAAGGCGAGACTCTTCAGACATCGCAAGGTTCAGCAAATCTCCCAAAGAGGCTCAGTGAGTGGCAGAAAATGAACCAAGGCAAAGTGGCCAACTTACCATCTGTAAATCTAACTAGCTAACACTATTTCTTATTTCCGTGATGAACTACTTGACCAAACGCAACTCATGGGAGGGAGGGTTTACTTTGGCTCACAGTAGCACCATGTGCCATCTATCTCGATGGGAAAGCGTGGCAGAGGGCTCAGACCATGTTAGTGGGAGCACATGGGCAGCTTCTGGCCACGTTGTACTGACCGAAAAGCAGAGAACTCCAGCTGCAAACAGGGCAAGGCCACCACTCTCAAGTCCCGCTCCCACTACCCAGCTGCCCATTTTAGTTGGCTGGACTACACAGCTTAAAGGTACCAAAGCCTCTCCCAACAGTGCCATAAGCTCAGGACCACATGTTCAAACACATGAGCCTCTGGGAGATAATTTACACTCAAAACACATCACTAGCATCAAATTTCTTATTCATCCCCATAAAACTGCACTCCTGAGGTCTCTCCCAGGCCAGTAGAGGGAGTGGTCCAGAGCCTGAGCCCTTTAGATAGTATCAATCCCACAGCCTGGCAGGAAGAAGGTCAGAAGTAGAGTTGTCTGATATCTCATGACCTCTTTTTGTTTAGTTTAATTTAGTTTAGTTTTGTGTTTGTTTGTTTTCTTTTTCACGTTCCCCGCCCCCCCCCCCCCCGCAGGAGGCAGGTGGGGGGGGGGGCAATGGATGTTAAGGCACAGTCTCATCAGCTAGCCCAGGATGACCTCAACCTTAGTCTGCCTGACTCTGCCTCTCAAGTATTGAGATTGCACACATCATTGTTGAACTCTGTTTCCGGAGGAAGCATGATTGTTTTCCCCGTTCTTCAGAACGATGGCGTGAGAGGTTCAGAGTCAAGGTCTAACTTCAAGCTGTAGCCTCTTAATCTCGCTGGACATGGGAAAGGATGCTGACGTAGTGCATGGGAAGAGGATGTGAGTTCTGTTGCCATGCAAGTGTGAGGCGCACAGGGCAGATGAGTGAGGACGTCTGGCTGTGCTTTAGGACTGAGTCCCCAGGTAGTGTGTGGACGAATAGCTTCATTTTGACTGTCCCGGCAGCATGGCAGACGTATAATGTGTGTTGAAGTGTGCAAATATTTGTGGGTGCCAACATTTTGGTTACCATCTGGTACTTAACAAAGAAAAGATTTTTAGTTCGGGGCTACTCAAACGATTTTGTTTCTTTTGCTAAGGGGACTGGATATCAAGTCTCTAGGGAAACAGAGATAGAGAGTATTAGTTAGTTCAATAGGAAAAAAAAAAAAGATAGACTAATAGGCACCCTTGGGACGGGGAGGTAGCAACGCTGTCCAGCTTGTAGTTTAATAAAAGAGTTTGGTCTAAGTGGGAGGACACTTCCACTTCTTCGGCTTTAAATAGGCTGAAGCGATTATTATTTGTAATCTGCATTCTCTCTGCTTGCTCAGGGCCTGGGTGCCTCCTTGGCTGTCAGATTCTCATGCTGGCTATTTCTAGCCACAAAGATCACCTGATTTCCGCCCCTCCCCCCCCCCCCCGCCCCATCCTCCACCTCACCCACTGGCTCAGTCCTCCACACACAGGGTCCAGCTTGAAACAGCCCCCTGCTTTACTGCAGTGGGGTATGGACATTCTGAAGGGGTTCCCTATCCGCTTTGCTGGCCCCTCCATCTCCTGGAGCCTCAGGAGTGACTGGGTCCCTAAGAGAAACTTGTCTGAGAACCTGAATGTCAGTCACTCTCTCTGTTCACCGGAGTAGACTTCTACTAGGTTCCCTTTGCTCTGTCCATTGCCAAGGTGGTCAGGCTGAGGAACGACCACTGCTTCCAAAGACTTGCTTGGGTGGGAAGTGCTCCCTTTCCATTGGCCTCTCCTCTGGGCTGCAAGATTTGTGCCAGGGAGAAAAAGCAGTCCCTAACCACTTCATCCTTTTCCTTTCTTTATGTCCACATTCTTCCCGTAATTCCTTTAGGCAGGCACCTCTACAGAAGAAACCCTTTTCATGGATGCTTTAAAGTATCCCTTCTCTTCACTTATGGTCATCTTCCTCCACATGGCATGTGTGAGAGAGTTGCTGTGATGAAGCACAACGTCAAAGGCATCAGATAGGAAGAAGAATTCTGGGAGGCGATGGTGGCGCACGCTTTTAATCCCAGCACTTGGGAACTGTAAGTTCGAGGCCAGCCTGGTCTACAGAGTGAGTTCCTTGATAGTTGGGGCTACATAGTGAAACCATGTCTTGGAAAAAAAATTGCTTTAGAACTAAATTGCATAATCTATTTACCAACTGCAGGTGACAAATCATTCTTCACTCTTATTTCTTAGCCACGCTTGTTTTATTTTGCTTTGCACTGACTAAGACATGAACCCACTGCATCTCCTCACAATTTTAAAAAAGTCTATTTATTTATTTATTTATTTTTGTTTATTTACTTTGAGACAGGGTTTGTCTGTGAAGCCTTGTTAGTCCTGGACTCTGTTTGTAGGTCAGGATGGCCTCCAACTCACAGCAATCCACCTGCCTCTTCCTCCCAGAGTGCTGGGGTTAAAGGTGTGTGCCACCACCTCCAGCTATGAAACTTAAAAAAATAAAACAAACAAACAAACAAACAAACAAAACCCTTCATTCTTTTTTTTTTTTTTTTTTTTTTTGATGGCCTATGTCCGTGCACAGTACAATGAAGAGGTAGCAGGAGTCACCAAAACTTCATTCTTTAAACATTGTTTGTCTATTAATTTATTGGTGTGTGTGTGTGTGTGTGTGTGTGTGTGTGTGTGTGTGTGTGTTGCATGCAAGGTCTGTCTCATTCTTTCCTGCTATCCTGTATATGTCAGGCTAGTTGACACAAAGCTTTCTGGCCAATTTCCCTGTCTCCACTTCCCATCTCTTCATAGGAATGCTGGGACTACAGATGCAGGCCCCTTCACCAGCTTTTTACGTGGGATCTAAGAATTAAACTCAGGTCTTCAGTCTGGCATAGCAAACACTTTTACCTGCTGAGCCATCTTCCTGCTTCCCGTTTAGAACTTTTGCCCACTCTTCTGACTTCAATACCATCTTTAAGTGTGAAGCAGCAAGTCTTGTTGAATACGTTTCCTGAAAGAAAAGGAAGTTTCCACAAGGATCTCTGCCAGTCAGTGCATCAGACCTTTGATGATCAGACTTTGGAGACAAAAAGCTGTAACAAATCTCTGCTTTCTCTTCCCACAGGGCCCAACTTTACTGCCTTTCTAGAGAGAGTAAACACTGTATCAACCACACCAAGTCTTTGGAACGGTACTTCTTCAGAGAGATGTTCAATAAAATCATAATAAAATATGGTCCCAGGGAGAAGTTAAAACATACAGCCTCATTTGCAAGCCTTGGTTAGAACTGCTGTGGCCTGCCTGCTCCCTTCAGACCTCAGAGCTGTGGAGGATTGGCACACAGCTACAGTGGAAGCATGATTCTGCCATGGAAGCCAATTCAAGTCTTACTCTAATTGAACAATTCATCTTTAGGAACAAGATGTCAGGTGCTTCTGCCTGTATTCTGTGTCTACAGAAAATGGAGCCCGTACCACGGAGCTTTTGGGGAGAAGGCAGTTATTTTCTGTGCATGGCATGTGACCCAGGAAGACTTCATGAGAAAAAAGTAGGGTTGCTGGGGAGCATGTAATAGCTGAGGAACACTAGATACACTCCTTGTTTGGCTGTTCTTGATTTCTAGGACATAACGTTACTTAGAACGACTGACGGAGACCAACCTCTCAGACTTTAGTGTCTTTCTGAGATAGAATACTCTCTTTAAAAATTCCTTCCCAAAGGGTTCGCGGTACAGAAAGAAAACGCGCTTGGTCAGCAGTCTTCATCTGTAATATTGGGAAATGCTGCCTCCTGGTGGCGGCGCTTGTTTTTACATTTTAAAACAATTAAAATTTAATAATGCATTGTTTTCCACCCCTATCTCCAAACTGAGGAAAGAAAGATAAAGGAAAAGAGAGACATCCCTGAGTCCAACCTCATTTTCTATCTGAATAGAAAAAAGAGGAATATACATAGGGATGATAGGACAAAAAGTGGATTATTGAATCTACTCCTCAACTTTAGCCTTAATTGTTACTCTCAAGGTTTTTAAAAAATTCATTGGTATAGAATTTTGTATACTGGTGCAAAACAAGTTTAATTTTGATACATTGGCATAGAATTCAAATTTATGATTATTCTTCACACACATTATATATATTTCTACTCTAATATGAGGTATTGTATCCATACAACTCAAGTAGAATGCAGGGTTTACTTCCAATACTTTGAAAGTACTATTGAAGCCTGTTTAGGATAAGTAAGTTATACAAGTTAATTGTTAGTTGATCAAATCTTGGTCATGTCAATTACTAGCCTATTTAATCACAAGAATATACATCCTAGGTTCAACAGATAGGTATGATTCTATAGATAGATAAGGTAAAATAGATAATGTCTTCAAAGACCTCAGAGACCTACAGAATATGGCATTTAAAGATATTTTTATTATCTTAAAGGTTCATTGACAATAAGACAGGTTAACTCCTGGCAACACCCAGCCTACCTCAAAGAAGATGATGAGCATCAAAGAACGTCTTTCTCCAGGTGGCAAACCAGCCACTCGGCAAAATATCCTCATTTCAGCCACACACAGAACTCTGCCTAGAAGTGGGCAAGCTTGGATGCAGGCAGAGTTGATGGCCAAACTCTGCCAAGACACAGTAAGCAGGACCTCATTAGTTCCTGCCTCACCAATATGTCTGTCAGAGGTATTGGGCCAGAAGGCTGAAGATGATGCTCTAATGTTATAGAGAGTGCTGGGTGACTGTTGAGGCAGCAAACTGTCTCTGTCATCTTCTCATTTGGGAAGCTGCTAACATGCACTCCCTGTTTATGCAGGTAATTCATTTTACTTCTTCTCAAGTCCCTTTTGGGTTTGAAGACCAGATAGTTTAGTTTTACAATTAAGCTTAGTTATTTAGGGGCTAAGATGTTCTTAGCTCTAGATAGATGTCTTAAGTTTATAGTGATGAGATATGATAGATATTCATTTACATTCGGAATTTTAGAGTTACCAAGATAGGAAAGATGTTTTCTTCAAGGTTGCCAAATACAAATAGCCAAAACACTGTGAATGTAACATTTATATAATTTGTGATTGTTTTGTGGTTCTTCTTGCCATATGTAGTTCATTATATGTGTGTGTGTGTGTGTAATAATATAAATGTACAGGTAAATTTTTTTAAAAATTTAAAAAAATGAAAAAAAAATACAGGCATTGACAGTTAAAACATTTAAAATTTGTTTTTGTACTTGGTATTTTGAGTTGTTTTGCTTTTTTTCTTTTCTTTTTCTTTTTTTTAATAGATGCAGAATTTTATTTTTATTTTTTAATTTTATTTTATCAATTTATTCATATTACATCTCAATGGTTATTCCATCCCTTGTTCTTTTCTTTTCTTTAAAGTCAGAGTCTCTCTATTATATAACTCTGGGAGTCCTTGAACTTGCTAGGTAGACCAGGCTAGCCTCAAACACAGGTTTTCCTGCCCCTACCTCTGGCATACTGGCATTAAAGGCATGAGCCACCATGCCCAGCATGTGCTTGGGGTTTTTTTTTTTTTTTTTGTGTGTGTGTGTGTGTGTGTGTGTGTGTGTGTGTGTGTGGTTGGTTTTTGTTTGTTTGTTTTTTGTAGCTCAGTATGGTCTTAAGTGCCTGATGCCTTGGATTGGATGACCTTGGGCTACAAATATTTCTGCGTGCACCTCCCAAGTGCTAGGTTAAGGCCACCTTGATGGACTAAAACTAAGTTTTGATACTTTTTAATGGCCTGCCTGTCTTTTCTATAGTTAAAGCAAGTAGCAATAGTTATAGCTCCTACTGAATATGACTCTGAAAGTTTTTTTTAAAAATAACATCAGTTGGAGAGAATGCAATAGTTTCCATTATAATGATAAAGGCCTTAAAATATTATTTTTTGTATGCACATGGGTGTTTTAGCTTTCTGTATATATGCCCATGCACCACATGTGTACCTGGTACCTTTGGAGGTCAGAAGAGGTCATTGGCTCCTCTGGAGCTAGAGTTAAAGACAGTTGTGAACTTCCATGAGGGTGCTTGGAATCAAACTCAGGTCTTCTGGAAGAACAGTCAGTGCTCTAAACCACTGAACCAGCTCTCTAGCCCTCACAGGAGACACTCTAGACACTCCTTAGCGAAACTGCCCTGCACCTTCAATGTGAGCTTGAACAAGCTCGGCTCACTTTGGATTCCTGAACTATTGTTTAGAAAAGTACAATATGGTTGTGAGGAAGGCACCAAGGGAGGACAGTGACAGAGACACAACTTGAGTTGACTTCCCTGGTACTGTGTGCTAGGTCCTTATAGGTGCCATGCCATTTAACCCTTGCAGCTACTCTACCTAGTAAATACTTTACTGTCTGCTTGGACATGAGCACCCTGGGGGAGGCTAAATAATTTGCTTGAGGTAGACAGCTAGGTCAGTTGGTGACAGTTGTACCTTTTTTTTTTTTTTTTTTTTTTTAAACACTATATGTGTACTATACCTCTGTGTCCCAACGAACACAGAATGACAATGTAACAAAAATAACAGAGATGGCGGATGTATGAACAGTGTGTTACAACTGTAAATTGCAGAGCTCAATTTATGTACATTGTCTCAACAGTCCTCTATTTAGGATGCTTCTTTTTTAAATCTATTTTTCTTTTATTGAAAATTGAAAATTTCATATATTCTGATTATGGTTCGTCCCAATTCACCTCAGATCCTCCCCACGTCCCCTCCCATCTGGATCCATACCCTGTGTCTCATTAGAAAACATGTGTTCACTAACACAGGAATCCCATGTAAACACAGCACTGGAAGCCATAATATATTCAAAAGGACCTACACGGCAAAACCAACCAAACAACAACAAACGATGGGAGTTAGAGATAAACGGACAAATAAATGCTCCGACTAAAACATTATGAAACAGGCCAGGCGTGGTGGCGCATGCCTTTAATCCCAGCACTCAGGAGGCAGAGGCAGGCAGATCGCTGTGAGTTCGAGGCCAGCCAGCCTGGTCTACAAAGCGAGTCCAGGACAGCCCAGGCTACACAGAGAAATCCTGTCTCAAAACAAAAAACAAACAAAACAAACAAACAAACAAACAAACAAAAAACAAAACATCATGAAACAAAGCGTCTCCAGAAGATGCCACTGGAGAAAACAATTTGTCATTTATGAGTGGTTATCTACAGCCTCTGGGTTACAGGTGGGAGCCTGTATCCACTTCTCCTCTGAGTGCTGGGATCTCATCCGGTGCCGACCTGTGCAAGCCCTGCACGTTGCTTCAGTCTCTGCTTTGCTCACGCTGATTTCTTTACAGGGGCTTGTTTCCTTGGTGTTCCCCATTCCCTCTGGCTCTTACAGTCTTTCTGCCACCGATTCCATAGGGTTTTCTGACCCCCGAGGGGGAAGGATTTGATGGAGACATCCCATTTAGGGCTTTGATGATGATTTCTTAAAAAATATTTCCTTATTATTTATACAGTCTTCTGCCTGGTATGAGTTTGCATGCCAGAAGAGGGCACCAAATCTCATTATAGATGCTTGTGAACCACCATGTGGTTGTTTATAAATTGAACTCAGGACCTTTGGAAGAACAGGCAGTACTCCTAACATCTGAGCCATCCCTCCAGTCTTCTGATGATGACCTTTTGATATGTTCTTAGATTCAATTTTTGTTGTTACTTGGTTTGGTTTCCTTTCCTTTTCTTTCCTTCCTTCCTTTCTTTTTAAAAAATTTTAAATATATTTTATTAATTTATTCATATTACATCTCAGTTATTATCCCATCCCTTGTATCCTCCCATTCCTCCCTCCCTCCCATTTTCCCCTTACTTCCCTCCCCTATGACTGTGACTGAGGGGGACCTCTTCCCCCTGTATATGCTCATAGGGTATCAAGTCTCTTCTTGGTAGCCTGCTATCCTTCCTTTGAGTGCCACCAGGCCTCCCTATCCAGTGGTCAAATATGGGGCACTAGAGTTCGTGTGAAAGTTAGACCCCACTCTCCACTCACCTGTAGAGAATGTTCTGTCCATTGGCTAGATCTGGGTAGGGGTTCGAAGTTTACTGCACGCATTGTCCTTAGCTGGTGCCATAGTTTGAGCAGGACCCCTGGGCCCAGATCTGCCCATCATAATGTTCTTCTTGTAGGTTTCTAGGATCCTCTGGGTCCTTCTATTTCCCCATTCTCCCATGCTTCTCTCACCTAGAGTCCCAATAGGATGTCCTCCCCTCTGTCCCACTTTCCTGGTAAGTGAAGATTTTCATGGGACATATCCCTTGGGCTAATGTCCAGATATAAATGAGTATAAACCATTTGACTCTTTCTGCTTCTGGGTTAACTCACTCATTATGATCATTTCTAGTTCAAGCCATTTGTACACAAATTTCGGGAATTCCTTGTTTTTAATAGCTGAGTAGTATTCCATAGTGTAAATGTACCACAATTTCTTTATCCATTCTACTGAGGGACTCATAGGCTGTTTCCATGATCTGGCTGTTATGAATAAGGCCACTATGAACATGGCTGAGCATATGTCCTTGTGTGCTGGAGCATCTTCTGGGTATATTCCAAGGAGTGAAATAGCTGGGTCTTGAGGAAGCCCTATTCTCAGTTTTCTGAGATAGCGCCAGATAGATTTCCAAAGTGGTTGCATTAGTTTGCATTCCCACCAGCAATGGAGGAGTGTTCCTCTTTCTCCACATCCTTACCAGCTTGTGGTGTTGCTTGAATTTTTGATCTTAGCCATTCTGATGGGTGTAAGATGGAATCTCAGAGTTGTTTTGATTTGCATTTCCCTGATGACTAAGGAGGTTGAGCATTTCTTTAAGTGTTTCTCAGCCATTTGATATTCCTCTGTTGAGAATTCTGTTTATTTCCAAGCCCCATTTCTCAATTGGGTTATTTGGTTTGGTGGTGTTTAAATTCTTGAGTTCTTTATATTATTAGACCTTTGTCAGATGTAGGGTTGGTGAAGATCTTTTCCCAGTCTGTAGGCTGTCGCTTTGCTCTGTTGACAGTGTCTCCTGCCTTACAGAAGCTTCTCAGCCTCATGAGGTCCCATTTATTAATTGTGTACATTAAGGCCTGGGCTGTTGGTGTTCTCTCCAGGAAGTTGTCTCCTGTGCCAATGTGTTCCAGGCTCTTCCCCACTTTTTCTTCTAAATGACTTAGTGTCTCTGGTTTTATGTCGAGGTCTTTGATCCACTTGGATTTGAGTTTTGTGCAAGGTGACAAATATGGGTCCAATTGCATTCTTTTACAAGTAGACCTCCAGTTAGACCAGCACCATTTGTTGAAGATGCTATCCTTTTTCCATTGAATAGATTTGGCTTCTTTGTCAAAAATCAAGTGACCATATGTGTGTGGATTCATATCTGGGTCTTCAATAGATTCCACTGATCAACCAACCTATTGCTGTGCTAGTACCATGCTGTTTTAATTACTGTTGCTTTATAGTATAGCTTGAGATCAGGTATGGAGATTCCTCCGGAGGATCTCTTATTGTATAAGATTGTTTTAGCTAATCCGGGTTATTTGTTTTTTCATATGAAGTTCAGAATTGAACTTTCAATGTCTTTTAAAAAATAGTGTAGGTGTTTTGATAAGGATTGCATTGAATCTGTAAATTGCTTTTGGTAAAATGGCCATTTTTACTATGTTCATTCTCCCGATCCATGCACAAGGGAGATCCTTCCATCTTCTGATGTCATCTTTAACCTCTTTCTTCAGTGTTTTGAAATTTTTTTCAAACAAGTCCTTCACTTGCTTGGTTAGCATAACTCCTAAATATTTTATATTGCTTGTGGCTAATGTGAAAGGTATAGTTTTCGTAATTTCTTCCTCTGCATGCTTGTCATTTGTATATAGGAAGGCTACTGACTTTTTTGAGTTAATTTTGTATCTAGCCAATTTGCTGAAGGTATTTATCAGCTATAGTAGTTCTCTGGTGGAATTTTGGGGGTCACTTATGTACACTATCATATTATTTGCAAATAGGGATAATTTGACTTTCTCCTTTCCCATTTGGATCCCCTTGATCTCCTTTTGTTGTCTTATTGCTCTGGCTAGAACTTCGAGTACTATATTGAAGAGATATGGAGAGAGTGGGCAGCCTTGCCTTGTTCCCGATTTTAGAGGAATTTCCTTAAGTATCTCACCATTTAATTTGATTTTGGCTATTGGCTTGCTGTGTATAGCCTTTATTATGTTGAGGTATGTGCCTTGTATCCCTGATCTCTCCAACACTTTAAACATGAATGGGGTTTGGATTTTTTCAAATGCTTTCTCTGCATCTAAGGAGATGATCATGTGGCTTTTTTATTTTCAGTTTGTTTATATGGTGGATTACATTGATGGATTTCCGTATATTAAACCATCCCTGCATGCTTAGAATGAAGCCTACCTGGTCATGGTGAATGATATCTTTGATATGTTCTTGTATTTGTTTTGGAAGTATTTTATTGAGTATTTTTGCATCAATGTTCATAAGAGAAATTGGTCTGAAATTCTCTTTCTTTGTTGGGTCTTTGTGAGGTTTAGGTATCAATGTGACTATGGCTTCATAGAATGGATTTGGTAATGTTCCATCTACTTCTATCTTTTGGAATAGCTTGAAGAGTATCAGTATTTGATTATGAATTTTATTTGTTTCCTCCATTATCATCCTCATTACTAAGGATTTGAGGTCATTTTCTTGTGTTTCCATTGTGTTTGAGTTCTCTGGGTTGTTTTCTTTGGGATAGCTGGAATCTGGAGACGCTATATTATTTTGTTTTTTTTTTGTGTGTGTGTGTGTGTGTGTATGATTTTATGCTGTCCTTTAGGCATCTTGCCATCTCTGTTTCTAGCAGGTAGCTTCTGGAGTTGGGTGGAGGGAGTCTGGGGATATATTCACCCATTTTCTCTAGGCCAGAAGCTCTGATGCTTTACTGGTGTGGATGGCAGGAGGTTAGCCTCGTAGTTTGGGTCTCTCCCAGCCAGTGATCCTCAGCTCCCCTGTACAGTGGGTCCTGTAATCGTCCTGGGTCTCTGGAATGTGCGTTGGGTCAGGTCAAAGTGTCCACAGCCTTCTGGGTCCCCTTGTAGCACCAGCACTCTCCAGGGACTGAAGCAGGTCTGGTGGACGGGGTCTAATGACCACTCTACTCCCTGTCTCCCTGAGATTTCCTTAGTCCCGGAGCTTTGATGCTGCACTGGTCTGTGGTTCCCGGAAGCATTTTGGGACCCAGATTGCTCAGAGTCCAGGTTAGTGTCATGGTGCCCAAACCGCACACACACTGAGTCCAGTTTGGGTCTCTGGACCCAAACAGGTCTCTGGGCCTAATCCACACACTTAGTCCAGTTAGCGCTGAGTCCAACTAGGGTCTTTGGCCCAAACTGTACACTGAGCTCGCTGAGTTCAGCTAGAATCTCGGGGCCCGGATCGCACCCGAACTCGGCTAGAGTCTCTGGTCTCAAACTGCCCGCCAAGCTTAGCCAGGGACTCTGGACCCAAACTGTGCACTGAATTCAGTTAGGGACTCTGGGCCCAGTCCGTGCTGAGTCCAGCCAAAGTCTCAGGGCCAGGCCCGTGCGCCAAGCTCAGCTAGAGTTTCTGGGACGAAACTGCCCACCAAGTCCAGCTAGGGACTCTGGGCCCAAACCGGGTGCCGAGTTCAGCTAGAGTCTCAGCGGCTGAATCACACTCCGAGTCCAGTTTGGGTCTCTGGCTACAAGCAGCATGCCAAGGTGCGTTTGGCTCACGGGGCCCAAACCACACGCCTAGTTCAGCTAGGGTGCGGGACTCAACTCTTGCACTGAGTCCCCTCTCTCGCAGCAATTCCCACTGGTCACCATGCCAATCTCCTCTGCTGGAGGGTTCCCGGCTGCAAACCTCAGCCGCCACCACTGCAGCTGCCGTTCTGGTCTGAGAACATCTGCGCTCCTCCCGTGTGCGGGGGTACACAGGTTTTCTGTATTTTGGTCCTTTTGAACTGTGGAGTACTCCTGCTGTAGTGGGGTGGGGAGCTTGGTGTTCCTGGTTCAGAATCCCATGCGCTTCCCTGAATCATTTACTGGCGCTTCTAAACACGGTCCATGCTGCTCGCTGCCATCTTGGATCCCCCCCACCTTCTTTCTTTTTTTAATTTATTTTTTATTTTTTGGTTTTTAGAGACAGGGTTTCTCTGTGTAGTCCTGGCTGTCCTGGACTCACTTTGTAGACCAGGCTGGCCTTGAACTCATAGGGATCGGCCTGCTTCAGCCTCCTGAGTGCTGGGATTAAAGGCATGCATCACGACACCTGGTGGGAATTCTTATAAAGGAAACCATTTAACTGGGGCTATCTTACAGTTTCAGAGGTTTAGTCCATTTCCTCATGGTGGGGAGCCTGGTGGCAGGCAGGCAGACATGGTAGCTGAGAGTTCTACATTTGGATTTGAAGATAGCAGAAGAGAGAACCCCTGGGCCTGGCTTGATTATTTGAAACCCCAAAGCCTACCTCCCAGTGACATACTCCAACAAGGCCACACTTCTTAATCTCTGTCAAGTAGTGCCACTTCCTAATGACCAAGCATTCAAATATATTAGACTACTGGGTATTTCTATTCAAGTCACAGTATTAAAACTTCTTTCAAAGTCTGGTAGAATTCTGTGATAAAACAACCTAGTCCTGGCCTTTTTTGGTCAGCAGACTTTTAGTTATCGCTTCTGATTCACTAGGGGTTATAGGTCTCTTTAAATTGCTTATCTGATGCCTTGAGCTAACTTTGATTCATGATATGAATTGACAGTATTGCCTATTTCTTTTAGGTTTTTCAATTTGGTGGAGTACAGGTTTTTAAAGAATGTCTTTGTGACTCTGCAGATTTCCTCAGTGTCTGTTATTATGTCTCCCATTTTGTCTCTAATCTTGTTAATTTGGATCATCACTCTCTTTTTCTCTGGCTTTTAGTTAATTTGGCTAAGGGCTTGTCAATCTTACTGATTTTTCTTAAAGAACCAATTCTTTGTATTTTTTTTCTATGTTATTGTTTTCAGCCTTTCAGCCCTGAGTCTGATTTTTTTTTTTTTTTTTTAATTCTAGAGATTTCAGGTGTGCTGTTAAGTTGCTGGTATGAGACTGCTTTTTTGTTTTTGTTTTTTAGTTTTTTAATGTAGGCACTTAGTGCTATGAACTTGTCATTTAGAACATAAATTGGGTGGGACTGTGGTGGTGGTGGCGGCAGCGGCGGCGCACGCCTTTAATCCCAGCACTCAGGAGGCAGAGGCAGGTGGATCATTGTGAGTTCAAGGCCAGCCCAGTCAACAAAGTGAGTCCAGAACAGCCAATGATACACAGAGAAACCCTGTCGAAGGAAAAAAAAAGCATAAATTGGGGTATGTTGGGTTTTCATTTTCATCCAATCCTAAAAAAGTTTTAAATGTCTTTTTTGATTTCTGTCTTGACCTATTTTTCATCCAGTAGAGGGTTGTTCAATTTTCATGAGTTTGTAAGCTTTCTGTTGTTGATATCAAGCTTTAATCAGTGTTGGTCAGACAAGATGCAGGGTATTATTTCAATTTTCTTGTATCTGTTGAGACTTCTTTTTTGTCTGAATATGTGGCACATTTTGAAGAAGGTTCCATGAGGTGTTGAGAAGAAGACATACTTTCATGTTTGGGTGACTTGTTTCCTAAATATCTGTTAGGTCCATTTGGTTTGTAATGTCAGTTATTTTAGCATCTTTCTAGATTTTTTTCTGGATGACTTGTCTATTGGTGAGAGTAGGGTATTGAAGTCTCCCACTATCAGTGTGCTAGGGTTAATATGTGATTTAAGCTGTAGTAGTGTTTCTTTTGTGAACTTGGGTACCCTTTTGTCTGGTGCACAGATGTTAAGAATTGTAATATTCTGTTGGTGGATTTTTCCTTTGATGAGTATGTAGCATCCTTCCTTATTTTCTTTGATTAGTTTTGTTATGAAGTCTGCTTTGTCAAATATTAAAATGACTACATTGGCTTGCTTTTTGAGTTAATTTGCTTAGAATATTTTTCCATTCTTTTATCCTGAGGTATGATGCCTATCCTTGATGTTAAGGTGTGTTCCTTGCATGCAGAAGAAGGATGGATCCTGATTTCCCATCCCATCCATTAGTTTGTGTCTTTTTAATTTATATATTTTTTATCTTTTACGTATACATTTATGTTACTATCCATATATATAATAAACTAGTTATAGCAAGAAGAACCATGACACAATCAGGAATGATATAAATGTTACATTCTTAGTATTTTGACTATTTGTATTTGATAGCCTTGAAGAAAACATCTTTCCTATCTTGGTGCGTCTAAAATTCTGAATGTAAATCAGTCTCCATCACAGCTTGTCATTATCAACTTAAAACATCTATCCAGACCTAAAAACATCTTAACCCCTAAACAACTGAACTTCTTTGTAAAACTAAGCTACCTGGTCTTCAACCCCATCAGAGACTTGAGAAGGAATAGACTTGATTACCTGAGTATGCTGGGAGTGTGGGTTAGTAGGAGATGGTTTCAAATGTGACAAACAAGCCGCTGGGGAAAATGTCCTCTATTCTGCCACAGACAGAATTCTGCCCAAAAAAGGGCAAGCTTGGATGCAGGCAGAGTGGACGGCCTGCTTTACAAATATGTCTGTCAGATATATTGGTCCAGAAGGTTGACAAAAATGCTTCAACATTATAGAGAGTTTTGGGTAACTATCCAGATAGCAAACTGTCTCTGTCGTCTTCCTATGTAGTTTGTGTCTTTTTACTGGGGAAATTTATTGGGGAAAAACACTGATGTTGAGAGTGTTTTTGTTTTTGTTGTTGGTTTTTGTTCATTTTGTTTTTTGACTGTGCTTTTTGATCCTGTTATTTTGTTGTGATGGTGTGGGTTGTGTATCCTTTCCCCCATGCCCTTCGATTTGATGGTTTGTAGTTATTTATTTCTTTGTGTGTGGGTAACCTCTTCAGGTTGAAATTTTCCTTCTAGCCCCTGTAGAGCTGGATTTATGGAAAGATGAGTTTGGCTTTATTGTGGAATGTCTTTCTCCATCTACTGTGATTGAAAGTTTTTAAAAAAATTTATTTATTTGTATTTTATGTGCATTGGTGTTTTGCCTGCATGCATGTCTGTGTGAAGGTGTCAGATCTTGGAGTTATAGACAGTTGAGCTGCCATGTGGGTGCTGGGAATTGAACCCAGGTCCTTTGGAAGAGCAGTCAGTGCTCTCAACCGCTGAGCCATCTCTCCAGCCCTGTGATTAAAAGTTTTGTTGGGTATAGTAGTCTAGGCTGGCATTGGTTGGTTCTTAGAATTTGTAGAACGTCTGTTCAGACCCTTCTGTGTTTTAGAGTCTTCATTGAGAAGTGAGGTATTATTTTAATAGATCTGTCTTTATGGTCTTTTTTTTTCCCTTGCAGCTTTTGATACTTTGTTTTGTATGTCTAGTTTTTGCTTATTATATGTCATGGGGATTTCTTTTCTGGTCCAGTCAATTTTGTGTTCTGTGTTCTTCTTGTGCCTTGATAGGGGCCCCTCTTTCTTTAAGTTAGGGGAAATTTCTTTTACTATTTTGTTCAACATGTTATCTGTGCCTTTGACCTGGGCTTTTTCCTCCTTTCTCTATTCCTATATTTTATAGTTTTTTTTTTTTTTTTCCGAGACAGGGTTTCTCTGTGTAGCCTTGGCTATCCTGGACTCACTTTGTAGACCAGGATGTCCTTGAACTCACAGGGATCTACTTGCCTCTGCCTCCTGAGTGCTGGGATTAAAGGTGTGTGCCACCACTGCCCAACAATTTAAAAAAAATTTTGTAGTGTCCCAGATTCCCTGGATATTTGCATCTGCATTTTACAAATTTTTTTGTTTTGTTTTGTTGTTTTTTGAGTCAGGGTTTCTGTATGTAGCCTTGGCTGTCCTGGTCTCACTTTGTAGACCAGGTTGGCCTCAAACTTACAATGATCCACCGGCCTCTGCCTCCCGAGTGCTGGGACTAAAGGCGTGCGCCACCGTGCCCAGCTCGGATTTTAAAGTTTTAATGTTTCTCTTGACCCAGGTATTCATTTCTTCTTCCTTATCTTCAAGGATTGTCTCTTCTATCTCTTATATTCTATTGGTGATATTCCTGTTTGAGTTCCTAAATATTTCATTTTCAGTTTCCCCCCAGTTTGGTTTGGGTTTTCTTGATCAATTCTATTTCCTCTTTCATCCAGCTTTTGAACTGTTTTCTTCATTTCATTCCATTGTTTGATTGTATTGCCACGTATTTCATTCAAGGGTTTATTAATTTCCCCTTTGAGGACATCTATCATACTCATAAAGACTTTTGCTTGGGCTTTAGCTTTGTTAATCAGTATCTGCTCGGGGAGGGTTGCTGGGCTTTGGTGTAGACACATTGCTCTGGCTGTTATTGATTGTATTTTCCTAGGCATCTGGAACTGGGATGGTTGTAATTCTAGGTGCTGGTAATTGGTTTTGTCTTTGTTGGGTGGGTGTTTGTTTCTATTGCTCTCTCTGGTTCTTAGGAGAGTGTGGCTCCTTGGGTTTTCCTGGTATAGACTGCTTCTGAGATACTGCCAGTTGTGAACACTGAGGGTCAGGGGTAGAATGTGTTTCTAGGTATTTAGTGCTGACACTAAGGAATAGGCATGGACTGGGGGAGGAGGTACTGAGAGGGTCCACATGAGGGAGCGAAGCTGGGTATGCCTTCAAGATCTGCATAGACCTCTGGAATGGGGACAGAGAGGAAGGAGAGGCCATGGCAGGTGATCTACTATAAAGGGGGTTGCAATTGGAGGACAAGAGGGACAATGAATATTGCTTGCCTGATTTCCTTGGCAGCATGACTAGTATGTTTCCAGGACATTCTTCCTGGAGGTGGCAGCTGAAACAAAGGGGAGAGGATGCTTAACAGGCAATAGAATCAGGGCATGAAGTAAAGGTCTTGCCCTGAGCATAACTACCTTAATTCTATTTAGCATCATGCTTTCCTTTAAACTTTTTTATCACTTTGAGTATAAGACTTGACTCCAATATTTTCTAATTTTTTTCTCCTCAAACCCTACATTTCGTATTTCTCTTTACCTTGCTTGTTCCCTTTCATTGTAGATCTGCATAAGAGTAATCAATAACATCCATGTGACACAGTTAACACTAGACTATCTTGAAATCTCCTCTGCCAATGACGTCAGTCCTAAACTTCTCAATTTAGCCTCAAGCAGATTCTTAGGACAAGGGCGAAAGACAGCCATGTTCTTTGCCAAAATATTGCAGTAATTGGTCTTTATGCCACTTGCTAACGTTCTTCCCCTCTGAAAGGTTTTGAGCCAGATGTGCGTAGTCCATATTACCCTCAGCTGTTGGACGTTGGTCTGATGTATTTTGATGCTAATTACTGCTTGTTGTCTCTGCCTCACCATGTTCCTTGCCTAAGAGCCTGACCTGTTTGACCAGTAAAAGGTCATCACACCTGGGCAGGGCAAATGAGATAGCTGCGGCTAAGGTTCTCAGGCTTTAAGGAGATATAAAGGAAAAGAATATGGGGGAAAGAGGAGGGGAAGGGAAGAAGAAGAAGGCTTGGCCATGAGTTAGGTGGAGGAGAAGCACCTGGCCTGTGTGGAGGGAGATTTGGCCCAGATGATGATAATTAGCAAGTATTTGGGATCATGGATGAGAGGTAGATCAAGAGAAATTATTAGAAGCAGAAGGCATGGGATTGGGGCAGGGATCCTAAAGCTGCCCTAGTATGGGATGTGATTTAGGAAATTAATGTCTGACCTGCTCCAGGTTAACTAAGACTATTTTAAAATATAACAGATGTCTGTGTCTGTGCTAGTGGGTTAGAAATTATAATGGTTACTACTACTACTACTATTGTTATTAAAAAATAATAGTGTTTATTTTGAGGCCATACTGATAATTTAACCACAACACTAAGCACTACTGTTTTCCATGCTATTAGAATGGTAATTAAGATTTTCTTAAAGCATTCAATGACTTTTCTAGTCCAAAGTCCGAAAGTCAATTCATGTCTCTCAAACAAACAGCATGGCTCAGCCTCTCAGAGCAATATCTCAGTCCCTTGTACATGGTACTGACTTCTGTCTTAGTTACTGTTGTATTGCTGCAAGGAGACAGCATGACCAAGGCAACTTCTAAAAGGAAGCTTTTAACTGGTGGCTTGCACACAATTTTAGACAGGCTATCATCATTACAGCGAGAAACAGACAGGCCCCACCCCCCATGATGCCACGCCTACTATATCAAGTCCATGGTTCCTAATTTTTCCTAAGCAGTTCACTAACTAGGGACTAATTATGCAAATATATGGGCATATGGGGGCCACTGCCATTCAAACTACCACAGGAAGTATTCTACTTCTTTGCTTGGTGACAAAAATCAACTCAAGGGAGAATGGGTTTATTTATTTAATTTATTTATTTATTTTGGTTTTTCGAGACAGAATCTCTCTGTATAGCCTTGGCTGTCCTTGACTCACTCTGTAGACCAGGCTGGCCTCGAACTCACAGCGATCCACTTGCCTCTGCCTCCCTAGTGCTGGGATTAAAGGTGTGCGCTTTTTTTTTTTTTTTTCCCGAGACAGGGTCTCTCTTTGTAGCCTTGGCTGTCCTGGACTTGCTTTGTAGACCAGGCTAGCCTCAAACTCACAGCTATCTGCCTGTCTCTGCCTCCCGAGTGCTGGGATTAAAGGCGTGCCACGCCCGCCTGGGTTTATTTTAGCTTTAAGTTCCAAGTTACAGTCCATTTCTGAAAAGTATCTAGTCACATCACGTACACAGTTCAAAGCAGAGAGAAATGAAGGCATGGCTGCTTGGTGGTCAGCTACTCTTCTCTACTCCTATACAAGCTGTGAGGTCCTGCAGCAGGGCGTGGCTGGCATGCCCTGCCCTCTACCCAGGGGTGGGGCTTCCCTCTGCCAGAAACTCACTACCGAAACCAGACATTGTGATTTCATTGCGCCCTTTTGCCACCCGTGTCCCTTGCCCTTTTCCCACCTCCCTGCCCTCTCTCCTTCCTTTTCCCACAAACTCAGTGTGCGCTCTCCCTTTCTCTCTCCGTCCCCAGCTGCTTCCAATAAACCTGCATTTATATGTTACAGCTTCATCGCCATTGGCTCATTCCGATTATTTGATCAATCCCAAGCAAGGGTCTCAAACCCAGGTATGGTGCTGCCCACTTTCAGTCACATTAGTTAAGGCACTTGAGACAATGTCTCACCTGCATGTCCTTAGGCCAACCAGATCTAGTCACCCCCGCCCCCATGGAGGCTCTCTTCTCAAGAGATTGTAGGTTATGTCAGGTTGACAATGGAACTTAACCATCACAGCTGTCGTTTTATTGTCATACTGAAAATGTGGGAATGCGTGGATCAAGGACGGTGTGGCACAAACTAAGAGTTTAGAGGAACACAGTGAGATTTCTTCAGTGAGCACCAGACCTTCCATGCCTTCTCAGATACCATGTCTGTTGCTTCTGTTTTCCTCTTTCTGAGTAGTACCTCACCTGAGCTAGCTGGCCTTTCACATGGCCCAGATATCAAGGCACTATAAAACGACAAAAGGGCTGATTTCCTCAGTGGCTGCCAAAGTGTAGATAAGCACAGTCAGGAAGCTTGGTGTAATTAGCCTCTTGCTGACCTCACTTCTTCCTGGAGTCACAACCATTAATGACTCAGGTGTAAAAATGTCTTCAATAGCTGCTTAATCCTGGTCCTACACAAGCAGTTAAAGGCCAACTTTTGTTATAAAATGTTGAAAAGGGCTTGTTGGGGACCCACGGAACCAACCAGTCTTGAGCCAGCAATAATGCAACTCTCAGCCTCCATCAGAGAAATTCTTTTGTGTTGTGGATGGCTATCAGAGAAATTCACAGCTGGTTTTGACAACAAATAACTGTTGATTTGCTCAGCCACAAATGGGGCATCTATAGTATATCACTGCCCCAGGGCTCAGGAACCATTGAGGAAGATGGGAGCAGCCATATTGTATGTAAGAGTCAGAGGTTAGGGAGGACTAGAGCAGAACTCTGTCATTGGGATATTACTGCCACACCCAGGAGCTCTCAGCCATTGTGGTTGCCTGCTCAAGAGCTTTACAAGATCCAGCCAGCAGACCTTCTAGCATGGAGTGAGAAAGGTACCATGAGGCCCTAACTAAGAAGCTGTAATATCTGATGCCTTATGGGGGCAGGGAGAGCCAGTTTCTTCTCCTTCTTCTTCTTCTTCTTCTTCTTCTTCTTCTTCTTCTTCTTCTTCTTCTTCTTCTCCTTCCATTTTCTTTAATTTATTTGTTTATTATGTTTACAGTTTTTTTCCCCACAAGTCTGCCTGCAGGCCAGAAGAGAGTACCAGATCTCATTATAGATGGTTGGGAGCCACCATGTGGTTGCTGGGAATTGAACTCAGGAACTTTGGAAGAGCTGCCAGTGCTCCTAATTTCTGAGCCATCTCTCCAGCCCAAGTTGGTCTTCTTTGAGGGTGAAGAACACTTGTAAGTGGTCCATGCTCCAGTGTGTGGCCCACACCCAGAAGCACATGGACACCACAGACTGGAGCTGGGGGGATATTGACTATAAACACAAAACAGAACAAAAAGACATGAAGGGGGCGTGACTTAGAAAGTGGGGCTGGTTTTGAGAGAAGTTAGGGAATAAAGTGGGGCAGATATGATCAAAAATACATTGCAAGACATTCTCAAAAAATAAAAGTATTTTTAAAATAATTATTCAATATTTTTAAAAGTAGGTTTTGTGTGAAGAAAGATCTTGCTAACATTTTGCATAAATAGAGCAAATCCTCTGGCTCCCCCCCCCTTGTGATAAGGGTACTGTTGAAGAAATTAATCAAAAAAGAAAAAAAACCAATGCAGATGATACACTCATGAAAAATTCAAAGTCAATTTCAGTAAAAAAAAAAAAATGCCTGAAGCAATTTATGCAAATGATGGTAGGTTTTGATCTGTTATTGGGTTGTAAAAGACACAGAGGGAGCAAAACAGCATCATAAAAATTATAAAAAAAAAAATAGAAGATAGGCTCACACACATTTGTGTGCACAGAGGCTACCTTAGGGTTCATATTGCTGTGATAAAACACCATGGCCAACGTAATTTATACAATAAAGAGTTTACTTTGGCTTATCATCCCAGAGGCTTTAAGTATAGAATGACAGAGCTAAGGCAGAGTGGTAGGCAGCTGGAACGGCAGCTAACCTCCCAGTTTGACCATCCAGCAGGAGGCACAAAGCACACTCAGAATGGCATGAGACTTTCGAAACCTCAAGCCCACTCCCAGCGACACACCCCATCCTTCTCAAAGAGTTCCAACAACAGAGGACCAACTCTTCAGACATCTGAAGCAGAGGGGTGGAGCATCCTCATACAGGTCACTATGGAGGAAGTGTGCATTGTGTAGAGTAGGCTATCGTAAGTGTGTTTTAGAGGTTATGGGAGAGTATGTGAAGTCACGACACAAATGGTGTGCATGTGTGTGTTTCACGAAAGTTGCCAAAGCACCAATGTATTTGGCGACAAAACCACATTTTAAACACATAAGCAAAGAACAGCACATTTTTGCAGGCTGAGACAGCCATGTTACTTGCTGCACCGTGATTCCTGTGAGAGTTCACCACATGTTGGCTTGCTCCATTGTTGCTCTCCAGTGGGAGGGAGGATCTGGGAAAGTTCAGACTCGTGTTTTCTGTCAGGAGGAAGGCCCGTGTCCCCTGAAGCTCACAGATGTTGCTGACATGCAGTTTAGCTGCTCTAAACCTCAGTCCACCCATGGCTGAGTGGGCTCTGACGCCCTGCTCAGCCAGTTCTTATGTGCCATGCACCTTTTTCATCTCTCCATACCTGGGAAATGGGAGAGCAGTTGAGGGAACAGACTTCATGCTTGACTTGGGGTGTGACAGATTGTTGGCGTAGAAGATGCCATTTCTTTCCAGATGGCCCATACTGGACACCCAAAGAAGGACCCAGGTATCCTGGGGGCTCACGGGAAGAAGACAAGGATGTTATCTGGTCACCAGGAAATTGAAAAAAAAAAAAAAAAAAGATTAAATCCTGAAAGAATGCCGCATCAACTCATTTTTGGAAAGGGTCTTCCATTTTTCCAGGCTTGCTGCCCGAACATAGAGTGAGCTTGCCTCCTGCAGGTGGCTGTGTCGTATGGAGAGAGTCATTTTATGGCAGGGGAACAAGCTGGCTCAGTGTCAGAACAGACAGACGGAGGATGGAGAGGAACTTTTCCTTATTGTTTCTCCGACACTCTCTTTTGCCACTAGATTCTTTTGTTCCTGGAACTTAAACTTGTGCATGCAGGGAAGAGAACATTTGAAACTGCTTTCCAACTAAGAGAGGACACAAATCTAAACAAGGAATTGTAGAAAAAATAATTTGGCTGATGGGATGGCTCAGAGGGTAAAGATGATTGCTGCCAAGCCTGACTGAGAGTTCAGTTCCTGGAACCCACGCGGTGGAAGGTGAGAACCTGTCATCACAGGTTTGCAGACAGGGTTTCCCCAACAGTGTTTCAAGGAAGGGTGCAGCTCCAAGGAGTCTGTGGCAGAAGACATGGCTGGGGTTTAGTTTCTGTGATTATTTTACCTTGCTTTTGTAATTGATTTTTAAATACTTTTTTTGTTTGTTTAGTGTGGGAGCACTAATATGCCTGTCTAATTAGTATATAATTTTTAAGAAGGTTAAATGGTGTTCTTACATACCTGACAGAAATATCCATCTTCCTCATCTCTTCAGCGTGTGTGTATGTGTGTGTGTATATATGTGCATGAGAGACAGAGAGACAGAGGAGAGGCAGAGAGACAGAGACAGAGAATATAAGCAGACAGGCAGACAGATTGTACACTACATAGTTCAGACAAGCCTGGAACTCACAGTTCCTCTGCTTCAGATTCCTGACTGCACCACCACGTCCATTTTTGGATCATTTTCAATGTTTCCCTGAATATTTACTCATTTTGCTGTTCTGAGACAAAGATTCATGTAACCCAGGCTGGTGTCAAACTCCCTAGATAGTCAGTGCTGGCCTTGAACTCCTGATCCTTGAGCCTCTATTCCTTGAGTGCTGGGATTGTAGGTGTGTGCCAGTACACACTAAAAAATTATTTATTTATTTATTTAATGTAAATTGGTATTTTTCCTCTATGTATTCCTGTATAAGGAATGCCAGATCTCCTAGAACTGGAGACAGCTGTGAGCTGCCGTGTGGGTGCTGGGAATTGAACCCAGATCCTATGGAAGAGCAGCCAGTGTTCTTAACTGCTGAGCCATCTCTTCAGCCAGCCCCTCCCCCTCATCACATTTTTATGTGGTTTTGTTCTGTTTTTTGTGTTTGAGACTTACTAGTAGACTGGGCTGACCTTGAGCTTACAGAGGTTGGCCTGCCTCTGCCTCCAGAGTGTTGGGATTAAAGACATGCACTAGGCTTTATGTGATTTTTTGTTTGTTTATTTGTTTGTTTTGTGCTTTGAAACATGGTTTCTCTGTGTAGCCTTGACTATCCTGGAGCTCACTCTGTAGACCAGGCTGGCCTCAAACTCAGAGATCTACCTGCCACCTGCTTCTGCCCCCAGAGTGCTGGGAGTAAAGGTGTGACCTACCACCACCCAGTTATGTAATTCTTACTATATTTTAAGATATAAATTAGCTGAGGAGAAATGACATCCTTCTATGCAAAGAAGCCATTAGTTTAAGTCCACGAGTTAAATTCTCTAGGATTATTATTATTTTTAAAAAAGATTTATTTATTATTATGTATGCAGTGCTCTGGTTGCACATACACCTGCTGGCCAGCAGAGGGCATCAGATCACATTATAGATGGTTGTGAGCCACCATGTGGTTTCTGGGAATTGAACTCAGAACCTCTGGAAGAGCAGTCAGTGCCCTTAACTTCTGAGTCCTAGGATTATTTTTTAACATTTCCTTCATGCAAATCTAATGAGGTTTATTTCTACAATTCTGATCTTTTTTGTTTTCTATAGTAAAATGACATTTTCTCTTCCATAAAGTGTGCACGTGAAGGATATTGATTTTTTTTATGCTAGTTTAATGTCCTACTATCTTTCTGCATTGAACAACGTTCTATTACCATAATAAAATATCCAAGATACATTACGTATAGAGAGGAAAAAGCTGATTTAGTTAAGGTTTTGGAAGTTCAAATTTAGGGAGGTTTTTGGACACTGGTGACAGTAGCATATCATGATGGGAGGGTGTGTTCCAGCAAGTGCTCACAACAGTACCATGCAGATGGCCATGTGAGGGAGACCCAGGGACCCAGATAGAGTTTCACAGTTTGCCTTGGGCCATATCCACAATGATCTGAGGGTCTCTCTGGAGTCCTCACTTCTAAAAGGTCTACAACATTTCCTAACACCTCCATCTGGGACTAAACCTTTATATATGGATGCTTGGCAGACACTCATCCAAAATCATACCATTTTCTAACTTTAAAGACAGTTTTTTTTTTATAAGCATTACAACTCATTTTGTGTGTCTTAAAACCCATTTCATTTAGTTGTTAAAGAGTTTTCTTTTCATTTTTTTTCCCTTTAAAAATGAAATCTATTTCATGTATATGGGTACTTTGTGTGTGTAGTCTGTGCACCACATGCATGCTTTGTGCCTCTGGAACCCAAAATGGAGCATCAGATGCCCTGAAACTGGCATTTTAAATGGTTGTGAATCACCCTGAGGATGCTGAGAACTGAACCTTGGTCTTCCGCAAGAACATCTCTTCAGCGCCTCCATCTCAATATTTTTCTCTATAGCCCAGGGAGCATAAATACCTGCCTTTCTGCTTACTTGCTCCTAGCTTCTTTTCTGGAAGCTCCATTTTTTTTCTTCCAAAGTTACTTTAATATTTTTATTACCAACTTCACTTGCTCATATTTTATTACATTTTAATTTCAGTTTATGTGCTCATTAATCTTACTGTGCAGTCTTTGTGCAGATTTAACACTGTTATCTACTTGTTTTATTTTTTTTCCTGGCTTCCTCTCATCTTTCTTTTTTTTTGCATATGAAGATTAAACTCAGCCTTGAGCACTCTAGACAAGGATGCTACCACTGGGCTGTAGCTCCAGCCCTCTGAGGGCTATTATTCATCATCTCGTCTCCTTGTACGCTAAAGTCATATACTGTACAATTCTGAAAGTATTTGAGGCCTGTGTTTAAAGTAAGTTCTTCGAGGAAGTACAAGTGTACTTCTGCTAGGTGTTGAGGGTCAGCATCAAGTAGAGACCAACCTAACTCTTAGCCTTTTATGTATATGCGTATGAGTGTATTGTATATGGGCAGGTAGGCATGCATATGGGTGCACGTGCATGTGGAGGCTGCAGATAAGCATCAGTTGTCTTCCTCATTTTCTCTTTACCTTATTTTTTGAGATAGAATTTCTTTATTGAACTCAGGTCAGTAAACCTCAGAGATCCGCCTGTCTTCACTTCTTTAGCATTAGGACTACAGATACCCATATGGGGCTGTTTGTTTGTTTTTTCTTTTCTCTCTCTTTCTTTCTTTCTTTCTTTCTTTCTTTCTTTCTTTCTTTCTTTCTTTCTTTCTGAGACAGGGTTTCTTTGTGTAGCCTTGGCTGTCCTGGATTCCCTTTGTAGACCAGGCTGGCCACGAACTCACAAAGATCTGCCTACCTCTGCCTCTGGAGTGCTGGGATTAAAGGCGTGTACCACCACACCAAGCCTCTTTTGTTTTTTCAAGATAAAGTTCCCTTGTGTAGCCTTGGCTGTCCTGGAGCTTGCTCTGTAGACCAGGCTGGCCTCAAACTCAGAGATCTGCCTGCCTCTGCTTCCTGAATGTTGTGATTAAAGGCATGCGCTGCCACCGCTGCCACCAGCCACCACCACTTGGCTGTCGCCAACTCTAAAGATTGAACTCTGGTCCTCCCACTTGTACTTTATTGACTGAGCTATTATCCCAACCTCTTATGGTTATACATTTCCTAGGGGAAAAATCTCTCAGCACTCACTCAGTTTTGAATCTTAGGTGAGATCCGTCCTGAGTGCTCAGAGCAGCCTTCTGCAGGACCTGGCTTTTATTGGTGGTGGAGCCACTCAGGTTCAGCTTTCAGTGAGGGTCTCCTGGAATTCTTTTAGTGGGGTCAGGGGTGTGGGAGTATGTCTTTAGCCTTGAACTCAAAAGGCTGACAAACAAGGGCCCATTTCCGGGGTATGTTAATGCCTTTTATTTAAATCTATTTATAGGGTTTTGGGTTGTTTACTTGGGGAAAGTTGGCTAGGAATACTCAGGCTATCTCGCCTTGGTTACTTCAAAGTCTAATATATTTTAAAACTGGGCATGGTAGCACATGCCCAGGACAAGGAAGCCTGAAGATAGGTTCAAGGTGAGCCTCAGCTACATAGTCAGTTCAACAAGGCTAGCCTGGGCTAAGCAAGAATCTCTGATTTTCTTTCATTCTCATCCCTCCTTTTCCCTTCTTTCCTTCATTCCTTCCTCTCTTCCTCTACTTCTTTCTTTCATATTTGATATATGATATTAAATCCAGAGCCTGGTGCATGCCAGGCTGAAATACTGGCTCCCCACTCGTCACTTCCTTATATATATATTTATTTATTATTTATACTGTATTCTGACTACATGTGTGGCTGCACACCAGAAGAAGACACCAGATCTCATTATAGATGGTTGTGAGCCATTATGTGGTTGCCGGGAATTGAACTCAGGATCTTTGGAAGAACAGGCAGTGCTCTTAACCTCTGAGCCATCTCTCCAGCCCTCATCACCTCCTTATAAGCAATTTAATTCTAGCTGAAGAATAATTTTACAGTTTTTAAAGAATTTGTTTTGACAATGTGTTTTTTGAGTATCAGTCAAGGAACTTAAATTTAGTGTGGAAATGCAGATTTGAGGATGTAACAGACCTTTCCTGGGTAGATGTGGGAATAGGGGTGGGGACCATTCCAGCCAGGTTTACCTGTGTGTAGAAGTGGCTGCTGTTAGCTAACGGAGTTTGGAAAAAAAAAAAAAATCTGATAATCCAGGGAAATTCCATTTGCATATACCATCAATTTGTATTTGAAAATAAAAAGGAAGGAATGTGTAAGGTTATCCAAGCCAATTGCGTTCATTCAGATAACCTACAGTTCAATAACGTAAACAAACAGGCCATCTTCCTTCAGATTTAGGCTTGGTGAAATTCACACCCATGGCAACACACACACAGACACAGAATGGTTTATTTTTCTAAGATGTGGGTGTGCCTTGATTCTGAATGAAACGGAAGGTCCAGTGGTGTTGCTGGATGGTTCTGCTGCATGTGTGCCCTTCAGTCAGCGTTTTGAAGTCTCTGGGTTAAAAAAAATGCACTTTTGATCTGTGTAGAAAGATTTTTCCTGTCTTGTTCCATTCTGTCATCACAAGCTGTCATAAATTATTTCATTATCTCAAGTGCTGATGGATCAGACTTGGCAAGGTTGATTCCTAGGAGGTTTGTAAGCATTTCTTCCTTAGCTTAGGGCCAGGTCTCTGGACAAGATGTGGCTGGACAAGGAAGGTATCTAACCCTTGAAAGACCCTTGTCCTCCTCTGATGAAGTGTGTTTTTCTTGAGGAACCAATCAGATTACTGATCTTGAGAGATGACCATATGATTGTTGGGCTCTTCCTTCTTGGGAATCGGCCACCTGGTCACAAAATACCAATTTTCCATTTTAAATTTATATTTAATTTTTGAGATGAGATCTCAAAGTATTACTCAGGATGGTCTCAAGCCTGTGATCCTCTTACCCCTGACTCCCAAGTAACTGGGATTACAGGAATTCATCACCACATCCAATTTGATTTCTTTTTTTTTAAAACATTTTTTATTATGTAAAAAGTGTTCTGCCTGCATATACATCTGCATGCCAGAAGAGGGCATTAGATCATATAATGGATGGTTGGGAGCAACCATGTGGTTGCTGGGAATTGAACTCAGGACCTCTAGAAAAGAGTCAGTGTGCTTAACTTCTGAGTCATCTCTCCAGCCCCAAATTTGATTTCTTTATCCTTCTATTTCCTCCTGCCCCTAAGTAGACAATATTCTGTGCTCTCCCTATAGGTACATGTTTATTATGATGTGAGGATCACTTGTGACAGCTTATTTCCTAAAGCTTTGAAAGCAAAACAGCCATCTCATGAAAATACTTTTATTATCTCTCTGAGAAACTAGGTTTTCATAAGAGAGCACACAAGTATATTTCATCTGCATGCTTGAAATGGCCTCCTGAGAGCAACAGTTGGAGAATTCACCTTTTTTTTTTTTGATTTTCAAGTCAGGGTATATTTGTGTAGCCTTGGCTGTCCTGGACTCTATTTGTAGACCAGGCTGGCCTTGAACTCACAGTGATCCACCTGCATCTGCCTTCCTGAGTTCTGTTGTGAGCCTCCATGCCTGGCTGAGAACTCGCCTTCTTACACAAAGTTTCAAGCCCTCACTCTAGTATCTGCAGATGGCTATAGTACTGGAAGTGAGCAGGGCCAGCTACTGCTCTGACCTTTGACCCTTTGCCTTTCCTTCTTCCAGGACCAAGCCAGCATGGGTTGGTAGTGCTCAGCCTTCTGAGGCATCGTAGCCCTGGGTACTGCTCCCTCCTTTCAAAGAGGCTTGCCTCTCTGGTTCCCTTTGCTCAGCCAGGTCCTCTACTTGCTGCCACTTGCTTCCCTGGACCATCCCAGGCAACAGTAGCTTGTGTCTGTCTCTAATCCCTAGATTTACTATTCATTCCAGCTAAACACAAGGAAGATGCCTGACGTGCGACAACAAACACACGGGGCACAACTGACTACATTTATTCAGACTACTATGGAAAACACTTTGTGAGGCTCTCTATGGCAGAGCGGATATTGTCACATCTGTTTCCTTGAAGGAGGCTTAGAGTGGATGATTTATAGAAAATGGCAAAGCAAATCGATCTGCGCAGATAGCTGGAGGTCTCTCTTCTGGTTCCTGTTGAAACAAACTGAAGTGAGGCCCCCGCCATGAGTCGTGAGCTGGGTTGCTGAGGACCTCGGTTGACATGCTTCGTGACAGTATCTATCTTCTGCCTTTAAAGAATGTCGAATCTAATATTCAGGGGAAAAAAAAAAAGAAACTTGGAGAGGAAAGGGTTTGTTTTGGCTTACATGTCCTGATCAATCATTAATCAAGAAAATGTCCTTTATGTTTGTACACAGGCCAATCTGGTGGGGACATTTTCTTAATGGAGGTTCATTCTTCCAAAATGACTCCAGCTTGTGTCAACTTGGCAAAAACAAAGAAACAAACAAACAAACGAAAAACCTCCCAAAACAACAACAACAACAACAACCCCAAACAAAACAAAACAAAACACCTAGTCAGCACACGTATATTATTTAGAAATATAGAGATTTGAAAATGCGAGATGAAATGGAAGAGTAAAAGATGCTATTTCAGGAGAGCAAGATAGCGTCATTTATGCTTTACACAGTTTCAGTATTACTGACTTTAAGAATTAAAATTTTTATTTGGAGACAGGGTCTCATGTAGCCCAGACTGGCCTCAAACTTGCTGTTATAGCCAAGAATAACTTTAAACCTATCCTCCTGTCTCTATCTCCCCAGGGCTGGGATGACAGATGTGTGCCAGCTTGCCCAAGCTATTTGGGGCTGGGGATTGAACCCCAGTCTCTGTGCATGCTAGGTAACACTCTACCAAGCCAGCAGCATCCCTGATCTTGAATTATTTTAGTCAAATAAACAAAATACACCAAGTGAGCTCAGATTGCACAGCTACAGTGAAGGGCTCTAAGTGAGGGCTCTTCTTATAATATTATTATGGTGGCTAAGAGTCTTGGCTTTTGTTAATATCACAATGACCCAGCAATATCTGCCACTGGATCTTGTAGGAGTGGATTTGGACAGGGTAGGCAATTCACTGCAAAGTGAAGGGTGGGTGGGTGTGGGGTTGGCACGTGCAAAATCGAACGCAGGCCGGCTCTAGCACAACTGTGCTATGAATAGAACCTTTTATGTAACATGCAGGCCCCGACAGAATGCTGTCACACATGAAAAGCTTGGCTGCTATGAATGTCATGACTTTGATCTGGGCCGCGGGGTTGAAAAGACAAGGAATGTCTTAATCACTTGCTCAAGAGTATGAATGGTGATTGTAAGCAGAGGACTGCGGTGCCGCAGCACAGGATGAGTCAGCGCCAGTTGAGTCTCTCCGAGTGATCTGAATCCTGCAGACCTAATGCACTAAAACAGTTAGTGAACTTAAACTCTAAATTTTTTTTTGGTTTGTCGAGACAGGGTTTCCCTGTATAGCCTTGGCTGTCCTAGGCTTGCTTTGGCCTCGAACTCATAGCCATCTGCCTGCCTCTGCCTCCCAAGTGCTGGGATTAAAGGCGCATGCCACCATCACCCGACTTTCTAATGTTTTATGTAAAGCAAAACTCTGTAAATACATGGAAATGGTGTCATTCATATTATTTGGAACTGGTCGGCACGTGGCAGTAATAAACACTCAGATCCGGGAGTTAAAATAACTAAAGCCAAGTGCTGGCTTTCTGTTGACTCTGGGTGTACCTGGGCATGTTTTCTGATACCCTTTGTGTCCCCCAGGAATTCACGACTGTGCAACTAAAAGCAGCCTTGTTTGAAGTTCTCCCACTAGCAAGGACAAGAAATCAAATCTGGCATATGGACGGCTGTACTGGCAGAGACTGGATCTCCGGAAAGGGAAGAAGTGTTTGGGAGATCCGGGCAAGGCTGCTATTCAAGACACTGAGCTACCAGGAATGCGGGTAATTTAATCAGAAGGGAGGCCTGAATCTCAGCAACGTGACTACAGATCTGGAGGCCCCCAGCTCCGCGGCTGAGTCAAAGGGAGAGTGCCATCTCGGTCCCAGGAAGGTTGTGGAGAGGCCGTTCCAGGCTGTGGAGCAGCAGTTAGTCAGCAAACCAATCACATGGGAACATTTTACTATCTCTACATGCACTGAGTTGTACTGCTAAACTCCTATTGGATGTTGGAGCTCCACCTTCAGGCCTTAAAGTGAGTATGTAATGAGGGTTTTTTTTTTTTTTTTTTTTTTTTTTTTTTAAAGACAGGGTTTCTCTGTGTAGCCTTGGCTGTCTTAGACTAACTTTGTAGACCAGGCTAGCCTCGAACTCACAGCGATCTGCCTGCCTCTGCCTCCCGAGTACTGGGATTAAAGGTGTGCACCACCACGCCCGGCCTTGCAACGAGATTTTAAAAAACTCAGAGAGCATAATGTTCATCCACAGATGAACTGATTAAAAAAAGAAGTGGTTCCTATACACAATGGAATTTTATCTAGCTGTAAAGGAAAATAAAACAATGACATTCCCAGGAAAACAGATCTGGAGTTAAAGAGATGAAGGAAAGTTTATTAGAATTAAAAAAAAAGTATGGGCTATTAAATGGATACAAACAATACAGTGTGTGTGTGCGTGTGTGTGCATGTGTGTGCGCGCGCGCACGTGCGCGCGTGTGTGTGTGTGTGTGTGTGCACACGCATTCACATGCATCTTCCTGAAGCAATTCTCCACCTTATTTTTTTTTGAGATCGAATCTCTCACTGAACCTGGAGCTCAACAATATGGCTAGAGTGGCTTCTCAGGGAGCCCCAAGGGTCCTCCTGTCACACCCCTCTCAACTACTGGCATTGTAGGTCTGAGCCAACAGCTTTGCCTGGAAATCCAAATGATCAGCAGGCCCCTTGTAGACTGAGCCATCTCCCCAGCTTTTCATATTAAAAGTCTAATTAACAACTATTGTGAACACTTATCTATACATGTATTTCTTATTTTATGATTATCAGAGAGTCTTTCACACTCAGTGTTTCATATTTAAATAATTCATTACCCCTCCCATGTCTCACCTACAACCTTGGGCCAACTAGTAACTATGTCCCGTAAGAGAATTAGAATTTTTTTTTGTGGTCACCTGCACCCTGGAACTCTATTTTTTTTTAAACGTTTTTTCGACACAGGGTTTCTCTGTGTAACAGCTCTGGATGTCCTAGACTTGCTTTGTAGACCAAGCTAGCCTTGAACTCACAGAGATCCACCAGCCTTTGCTTCTTGAGTGCTGGGGTTAAAGGCGTATGCCACCACACCTCGCTTTCTATTTTGTTTAGTTTTTTAGACACCCCGGTACATTATTTTTTTTTTAAAATTTATTCTTGTTACATCTCAATGTTTATCCCATCCCATTCTTCCCTCCCCTCCATTTTCCCCTTATTTCCCTCCCCTATGACTGTTCCTGAGGGGGATTACCTCCCCCTGTATATGCTCATAGGATATCAAGTCTCTTCTTGGCAACCTGCCGTCCTTCCTCTGAGTGCCATCAGGTCTCCCTCTCCAGGGAACATGGTCAAATGTGAGGCACCAGAGTACGTGAGAAAGTCATATCCCACTCTCCACTCAACTGTGGAGAATGTTCTGACTGTTGGCTAGATCTGGGTAGGGGTTTAAAGTTTACCACCTCTATTGTCCTTGGCTGGTGCCTTAGTTTAAGTGGGACCCCTGGGCCCAAATCTGCCTATCATAATGTTCTACTTGTAGGTTTCTAGGACCCTCTGGATCCTTCTACTTTGCTATTCTCCCATGCTTCTCTCATTTAGAGTCCCAATAGGATGTCCTCCCCTCTGTCCCAGTTTCCTGGTAAGTGAAGGCTTTCATGGGACGTGCCCCTTGGGCTAGTATGCAGACATAAGTGAGTATATACCATTTGAGTCTTTCTGCTTCTGGGTTAACTCACTCATTATGATCATTTCTAGCTCAATCCATTTATCCACAAATTTCGGGAATTCCTTGTTTTTCATAGCTGAGTAGTATTCCATAGTGTATATGTACCACAGTTTCTTTATCTATTCTTCTACTGATGGACACTTAGGCTGTTTCCATGTTCAGGCTATTATGAATAAGGCTGCTATGAACATGGTTGAGCAAATTTTCTTGTTGTGTGCTGGAGCATCTTCTGGGTATATTCCAAGGAGTGGAATAGCTGGGTCTTGAGGAAGCCCTATTTCCATTTTTCTGAGATAGCACCAGATAGATTTCCAAAGTGGCTGTACTAGTTTGCATTCCCACCAGCAATGAAGGAGTGTTCCTCTCTCCCCACATCCTCGACAGCATGTAGTGTCGCTGGAATTTTTGATCTTAGCCATTCTGATGGGTGTAAGATGGAATCTCAGAGTTGTTTTGATTTGCATTTCCCTGATGACTAAGGAGGTTGAGCATTTATTTCTTTAAGTGTTTCTCAGCCATTTGATATTCCTCAGTTGAGAATTCTCTGTTTAGTTCCAAGCCCCATATTAAAAGGGGATCATAAGAGACATTTGGAGAGTAAGGCTTTGGAAAGGATAAGTAATTAAGAACAAATACTATTGTTCAATTCAGGCTCCTACTTGTCAGAGAGGTCTGTTTCCAGTTCTCCAACCCGGCGCAGACACCAGGTGGCGCTCTCACCCCGGCTGACCCGGGTCCTGGTCCTTAGCTTTGGCGCCGGTCTGCAGAAACCGGCAGCTGCTGGGGACCCTTGAGAATTGAAGCGCAGAAACAACTTCTAGCAGGAGCAGCAGCCTCGCCCTGCCGCGGAGTTGAAGCCAATCCTGATCCCGACTCAGGGTCTCAGGGAGGAGTTTATAGCCGTCCCTTTTCACTCCAAGGAGAAACTGGGCAGTGAGGCAAACAGCAAGCAATTTTGAAGAAAGCATAGGTGGCTAACAGCTTGGAAGGTTGAACTGTGTAGGAAACCACCTTGAAAAAGGTGCTGCGCATCCCTGCCTGTGCTTTCAAAAAGGGCATTTTGGAGGCAGGTTCGGGAACTTAATGAGTACCCTTTGCTTTGTTCTACTGCCTGCGCTTGCAAGTGATGAAATCACACTCATTTTGGTATTTTCTCACAAAGTAAGGTCTTGCTAAATGGTCGTCCTGTAAACAACCTCCGCTCTCCATTTGAGCCTATAACAACTTCTAGTGTGAAGTGGGACGCCTAGGCTTTTGCTCGCTTGACAGAAAAATGGGAAGATGACTTTTAAAAGAGCGCCCAGAAGGCTCAGGTCCCCAGCCACCCAGGGCTCTGGAGTGTCTCTTCTTCTTGTCCTAAGGCAGGACTTCTCAAAGGGTGGTCCCTAGGATACGCTCAGATCTACTGACCATAATCCCTGAGGGTGAGGAAAGGAAATCTGCAGGTCCAACGGCACAAAACTGCTCATATTTTGATTTTATGACCAAGAATACCCTCCAATTTAATATTCGTTCATTTGATGCCCCTGGACATAAAAGTCTACCCGTGGCGACTTGCTGGGCTAGTCCCTAGGACTTCAAGAGCAAGGGAGAGGAGACCCTTTGAGGGAAGGCAAGGCTCATCTTTGGGGAGGGAGCCTGGAATGAAATCAGGAATGCCAGAGATCTCCCAAAGCCACCCGGGGCTCCGGTTAATTAAGGTCTGGGGGCACAGGGCACTGTTTAGTGCGGGGGACCAAGCAGGAGGTCATCTGCGCTCTGCATCCGGCTGCCACGCGCACCTGGGTCGGCTGCCAGGCCTTGGGGGCGGGTGGGGGGACTTGGGAGGCGTGGAGCGGGCTTCTCTGCAACTCGAGTGGGGCGGGGACGTTGTAGAGGAGGAGGAGGGAAAGTGGGGGTCTGTGTCCCCACCTCCCGCCCCCTACGCCACCTTTGGGTTTATAATTGGCTCGCGCAGCAATTTCTTTCCTCTTATCTGATCCTGGGTGAGAGGCGGGGGGAAGCTCTGTAAGGGAGGCAGCGGCGGGAGAAGGACAAGGAGAGGACCCGGTGGGTGACAGGAAAGAAAAGCTAATTAGGAAAGGGTACTCGGAAGGAAGGGAGCCAGGGCAGTGGTCGGCTAAGAACCAACCGCCGGCGAACCTTCCCTAGGCGCCAAGAGGTCCCCAATCTGGGCTGGAACGTTGCCCTGCACAGGTCAGTTTGTCTTTCTCCACTCTTCTTCCGCTCGGCTTTGCGTACGTAGTGTATAGGTGAAGAAAACCCGCAGAGGGAGTGAGCCACCTGCAGACGAAAGAGATTTCCAGGACCATCCGCTGCACTTGTGCCTGAGGGATGACCGTGGGGACCTCAGGAGTCAGATAGGACGGCAGAGAGATTGCAGGCCCTGAAATGACTAGTGTGCGGACAGCGAAGGAGCCCCCCTCCCCCGTTTCTCTCTGGGGATTTCCCACCACGGTGTCTGTGTGCAGTGGGCACCAGGCAAGGACTAGCTGCATTTGGGTGCTCTACAGTGGTGGCTCCAGCACGTTCATTTGGGAAAGCCTTAGGGATTTGTTTGGAAGTGCTGCATATGCTTAGAGCACAGCGTTGTTTAGTTCTGTTCGGTGGTGGATTGGGAGAACGGTCCATGGAGGCAATTCACGCACACACACTCAGGCATCCGTGGACCAGGCTCTACACAGAAACAGCAGCAGCCAGGCAGCGCTCGTAGACAGCAGAGTGCTACCACTCTCCTCCGTGAGGTGTTGCAGGAACCTTCTTTGCTTAATTTTCTTTTATTTTTGCGAACTTCTGTCTGCTTTAAGTCCCCTTGCATTCAGCTTCTGCGCATCCGAGGCTTCTGCAAAAGGTGGACTTTATCATACAGTGTGCACAGGGCAGGGGCAGGGCTAGCTAGGTTAGGTGTCCGTCCAGGGGAACCATGTGACTCACTAGAGGGTTTGTGAGTTATTATGCTAACTTGGTGTTGAGTTCTTGGGTGCTTGGTTCGAAGCTAGTCTTGTGCTGCAGAGCTCAGCGTTGCTTCGCCTAGGTCCAAGATACAACCCACACATTTAGAGCGTATAATTAAGAGGCTTTTAGTATATTTAGAATGTGCAGTCAACATCACAAATTAAGAATTGTTTTAGGCACCTGGAGACAAGGCACCTCTTCTAGAGAGGGTCTGAGTTTGGCAACCAGCATGGACATTTGGCAGCTCACCATCACCTGTAACTTCAGCTCCAGGGGATCTGACAGCCTCTTCTGGTCTCCGTGGACACTTACACACACACACACACACACACACACACACACACACACACACACACACACCACCACCACCACACCACCACCACACCACCATCACTACCATGTATACACACACACACACACACACACCACCACCACCACACACATACCACATACACATGTTTTTAAAAATTCTGAAAAGAAATAGAATGTTTTTAATATTTTCAAGAGAAAACCTAGTTTATGAATAGTAACTTTCACCAATTCTTTCTAGTCTGTCACCCAGTCTCCATGGATTTAATATAAATGCAACTATACTGCGTATGTCCCTTTGCGATTTCTTTTTTTCATCTACTAAGATACCTTTAGGTTTCACCATAGTACGTAGGGCATCTTTTTAGTCTTTTAATAAACACCGGCTACCCCCTCCTTCTGCCTGAGGGGCCATGAACCAGGATCTTCCTGAACCTCCACTGCAGCCCTGACCTCCTGCAGGTCCCTTCAAAAGGACAGGAGCCACCCTTGCGAGGCCTTTTCATAATTAATTCACTGGGCAGGGTTCCTTGGAACCTGTCAGTGTTCCTGGAGCAGTTTTGGATAGCTCCCAGGCTTCAGGATGGATGGGAGGTGCTCCTTGGCCCTGATCCTGGTGCTCTAACAGTCCAGCTGAAGTGTCCAGAGAGGTCTTTAGCCTTCCACGCTTTTCAGACCTATCCAGGGCAGGCTGAGAAAACTAGGGTGACTAAAGTGCAAGTCTGGGAAGGCCCTGGCTTACTAGAAGGACCCCACAGGGCACGTTCCCTTTAGATCTTGCTTGCCACTGTCACCTACTAAAACGCAAAGATTTTCTTTTTTCTTTGCTTTTGGCCTGGGTGCAGTTGACATCCTCTGCAGAGATGTGACTTCAGCTTTGCAGTCACTCTCAATTAAATTCAGCCAAATGACTGCTGTTTTCCTGGCCCCGCAGAAAGCATAACTGGCAATTTCTTTAAGTCACCTTGAATTGCGGCGTGCTGGGGCTGTGCTATTGGAGCACTGGTGAGCTAAAGCATTATCTGGGACTGTAGCACTGGTGCAGGAGACACTAGATGATGGCTTGGAGGGACTGGCACTGGAGGGGGGAGGGAGGCGGCGGACAGGAAGCAGGTTTAAAGGGAAGCGACAACAGTTTACTTTTTCTCAGAAAATATGTCTGTGATAGTGATGGATGTCAGGGAAGCAAACATTCCCTTTCACTCCTAAGTAAATGAAGAGAGGCAGGGGTCCATTTGCTCTTCTATATATTAAGCTTTGAGTGTAGGCTGCATCCTGTTCTCACGGGAATAACGATCTGTCTCTGTCTCTGCCTCTGCCTCTGTCTCTGTCTCTGTCTCTGTCTCTGTCTCTGTCTCTGTCTCTGCCTCTGCCTCTGTCTCTGTCTCTGCCTCTGTCTCTGTCTCTGTCTCTGTCTCTGTCTCTGCCTCTGTCTTTGTCTCTGCCTCTGTCTCTGCCTCTGTCTCTGTCTCTGCCTCTGTCTCTGTCTTTGTCTCTGTCTCTCTGTCTCTGTCTCTGTCTCTCTCTGTCTCTCTGTCTCTCTCTGTATGTGTGTGTGAGATGCTGTATTACCCAGTGTTCTGCCACTAAAACAAAACACTTGAAATAATTATAACGAGAAAAGATGTGCTTGGCTCAGAGTTGAGGAGGTCTTGCCCGTGATGAGTTGTCTCTGGTGTTCTGGGCCTGCGGCAGGTCAGTACATCAAGTTGAAGCACATAGCAGAGCAAAATCATTTATATTGTGAACAAGAGAGGGAAAGGAGAGGAGGGGAAGGGAAGCTCCCTGGGAAAGCTTGTCTGTAGTCCCTTCGTATTTTCCACCACTTCCCAGATGGTCAGGCCTTTAGTATATTGGTCCTTTGGATGCCATTTATAACCCAAACTGCACACTCCAAGTATTTATTCTTCTCTCTGTAAAAAACAAAACAAAACAAAACAAAAACCCCCCAAAAAACCTATACCATCTTTCTATTACTGTGGGACATAAATGCTATAGCTCTTCTAGGGATAAAGCCCCTGAGCTCCAGGGAAGAACAGCTTCTCCCTTGGGGTCACCAATCTAGCAAGTGACAGGGAGATGATTAAGAAAAACCTGGTGGATCTCGACCTATATCACTTTGGAACTTTCTCTGGTGGGTGTGTGGAGGGCATCAGGGTATGCACCCACACCTGGAGTGGATGCTGTAAGCTGAGGCCATGTGCTCCGGTAGCTGCACCAGACAGAGGATGGGAGGCAGGGGCGCCTAGGGGCTGCTGGGGAACCAAGCTGATGTCAAAGAGTTGACCAAAGTGGTTTCTTTTTTTCTCCCCCTTCATTCTCTTCTTTTTTTCCTCTTAGAAAGTTCTATAGCTTTCTTTTTTTGGCTCTATTATTTTGTGGGAATTGTGACTAGAAAGGAACATCTGTAGGGCATTAGGAGAGCCGAGAGTCCAAAGTATGGAGCTCAGAGACCCAAATTCCTCCAAGGTTGCAAAATTTAAATCTGTAGCACTCCTGAAATCCTTCCCCTCTCTCCCTCCTATCTTTTTTTTTCTTTTCTTTTCCTTTAAAAAAAAAAAAGGATTTATTCATTATGTATACAGTATTCTTCCTGTTTGCACACCTGCATGCCAGAAGAGGACATCAGATCACGGTATAGATGGATGTGAGCCACCATGTGGTTGCTGGGAATTGAACTCAGGACCTTTGGAAGAGCAGATAGTGCTCTTAACTCTGAGCCATCTCTCCAGCCCCCTATCTTTTCTTTATTGGTGTGTGGGTGTACATATGCCATGTACCCAGGTGGAGGTCAGAGTGGGTTCGAACTTAGGCAATCAGGCTTTTATCTGTGACGCACCTGCTTCCCTTTCTTATTTAATATATTTTATTAATTTATTCATGTTACATCTAAATTATTATACCATCCCTTGTATCCTCTCATTCCTCCCTCCCTCTCACTTTCTCCCTACTCTCCTCCCCTATGACTGTGACTGAAAGGGACCTTCTCCCCCTGTATATGCTCATAGGGTATCAAGTCTCTTCTTGGTAGCCTGCTATCCTTCCTCTGAGTGCCACCAGGCCTCCTCATCCAGGGGACGTGGTCAAATATGGAGCACCAGAGTTTGTGGGAAAGTCAGTCCCCACTCTCCACTCAACTGTGGAGAATATCCTGTCCATTGGCTAGATCTGGGTAGGGTTTTGAAGTTTACTGCATGTATTGTCCTTGGCTGGTGTCATAGTTTGAGTGGGACCCCTGGACCCAGATCTTCCCATCATAATGTTCTTGTGGGTTTCTAGGATGCTCTGAATCCTTCTATTTCCTTGTTCTCCCATGCTTCTCTCACCTAGAGTCCCAGTAGGATGTCCTCCCCTCTGTCCCACTTTCCTGGTAAGTGAAGACTTCCATGGAACATGCTCCTTGGGCTAGTGTCCAGATATAAGTGAGTATACATCATTTGACTCTTTCTGATTCTGGGTTAGCTCATTCATTATGATAATTTCTAGTTCAATCCATTTGTCCACAAATTTTGGAAATTCCTTGTTTTAATAGCTGACTAGTATTCCATAGTGTAAATGTACCACAATTTCTTTATCCATTCTACTGAGGGACTCATAGGCTGTTTCCATGATCTGGCTATTATGAATAAGGCCACTATGAACATGGCTGAGCATATGTCCTTGTTGTGTGCTGGAGCATCTTCTGGGTATATTCCAAGGAGTGAAATAGCTGGGTCTTGAGGAAGCCCTATTCCCAGTTTTCTGAGATAGCACCAGATAGATTTCCAAAGTGGTTGTACTAGTTTGCATTCCCACCAGCAATGGAGGAGTGTTCCTCTTTCTCCACATCCTCACCAGCTTGTGGTGTTGTTTGAATTTTTGATCTTAGCCATTCTGATGGGTGTAAGATGGAATCTCAGAGTTGTTTTGATTTGCATTTCCCTGATGACTAAGGAGGTTGAGCATTTCTTTAAGTGTTTCTCAGACATTCGATATTCCTCAGTTGAGAATTCTCTGTTTAGTTCTGAGCCCCATTTCTCAATTGGGTTATTTGGTTTGGTGGTGTTTAATTTCTTGAGTTCTTTATATTATTAGACCTTTGTCAGATGTAGGGTTGGTGAAGATCTTTTCCCAGTCTGTAGACTGTTGCTTTGTACTCTTGACAGTGTCTCCTGCCTTACAGAAGCTTCTCAGCCTCATGAGGTCCCATTTATTAAGTGTTGACATTAAGGCCTGGGCTGTTGGTGTTCTGTTCAGGAAGTTGTCTCCTGTGCCAATGTGTTCCAAGCTCTTCTCCCCTTTTTCTTCTAACTGATTTAGTGTCTCTGGTTTTATGTAGGGTCTTTGATCTACTTGGACTTGAGTTTTGTTCATGGAGACAAATATAGGTCTAATTGCGTTTTTTTTTTTTTACACATAGATATCCAGTTAGACTAGCACCATTTATTGAAGATGCTATCCTTTTTCCATTGAATAGATTTGGCATCTTTGTCAAAAATCAAGTGACCATATGTGTGTGGATTCATTTCTGAGTCTTCGGTTCGATTCGATTGATCAGCCAGCCTATTGCTATGCCAGTTCCATGCTGTTTTAATTACTGTTGCTTTATAGTACAGCTTGAGATCAGGTATGGAGATTCCTCCAGAGCACCTTTTATTGTACAAGATTGTTTTAGCTATTATGAATTTTTTGTTTTTGGCTTTTTTTTCCATATGAAGTTGAGAATTGAGCTTTCTATGTTTTTAAAAAATCGTGTAGGTATTTTGATAGGGATTGCATTGAATCTGTAAATTGCTTTTGGTAAAATGGCCATTTTTACTATGTTCATTCTCCTGATCCACGCACAAGGGAGATCCTTTCATCTTCTGATGTCATCGTCAATCTCTTTCTTCAGTGTTTTGAAATTTTTTTCAAACAAGTCCTTCACTTGGTTGGTTAGAGTAACTCCTAGATATTTTATATTGCTTGTGGCTAATGTGAAGAGTATAGTTTTCCTAATTTCTTCCTCTGTATGCCTGTCATTTGTATATAGGAAGACTACTGGCTTTTTTGAGCTAATTTTGTATCCAGCCAATTTGCTGAAGGTATTTATCAGCTGTAATAGTTCTCTGGTGGAATTTTGGGGGTCACTTATATACAGTATCATATCATCTACAAATAGGGATAATTTGACTTCCTCCTTTCCCATTTGGATCCCCTTGATCTCCTTTTGTTGTCTTATTGCTTTGGCTAAAACTTGCAGTACTATATTGAAGAGATATGGAGAGTGTGGGCAGCCTTGCCTTGTTCCCGATTTTAGAGAAATTTCCTTGAGCATCTCTCCATTTAATTTGATTTTGGCTATTGGCTTGCTGTATATAGCCTTATTTATGTTGAGGTATGTGCCTTGTATCCCTGATCTCTCAAAAACTTTAAACATGAATGGGTGTTGGATTTTTTCAAATGCTTTCTCTGCATCTAAGGAGATGATCATGTGATTTTTTTACTTTCAGTTTGTTTACATTGATGGATTTCCGTATATTAAACCATCCCTGCATGCCTGGAATGAAGCCTACCTGGTCATGGTGAATTATAGCTTTGATGTGTTCTTGGATTCGTTTTGGAAGTATTTTCTTGAGTATTTTTGCATCAATGTTCATAAGAGAAATTGGTCTGAAATTCTCTTTCTTTGTTGGGTCTTTGTGAGGTTTAGGTATCAATGTGACTAGAGCCTGATAGAATAAATTTGGTAATGTTCTATCCATTTCTATCTTTTGGAGTGGCTTGAAGAGTATCGGTATTAGCTTGCCCTTGAAGGTCTGGTAGAATTCTGCACTGAAACCATCTGGCCCTGGGCTTTTTTTGGTTGGGAGACTATCAACGGTTGCTTCTATTTCTGTAGGGGAAATGGGACTATTTAGCTTGTTTATCTGTTCTTCACTCAACTTTGGCAAGTGAAGTTGATCAAGAAAATCGTCCATTTCCCTTAGATTTTCAAATTTTGTGGCATATATGCCTTCAAAGTAGGATCTTACGATTCTTTGTATTTCTTCAGTGTCTGTTGTTATGTCTCCCTTTTCATTTCTGATTTTATTGATTTCAATACTGTCTCTCTGCCTTTTAGTTAGTTTGGCTAACGGTCTGTCTATCTTGTTGATTTTCTCAAAGAACCAGCTCTTGATTTTGTTGATTCTTTGGACTGTTTTCTTAGTTTCTAATTTGTTAATTTCAGCACCGAGTTTGATTATTTCCAAACGTCTACTCCTCTTGGGTGTTTCTGCTTCTTCTTTTTCTAGGGCTTCCAGTTGTGTCGTTAAGATGCTTATGTGCGATGTTTCCAATGTCTTTTTAAAGGCACTTAGTGCTATGAATTTTCCTCTTAGCACTGCTTTCAATGTATCCCACAAATTTGGGTATGTTGTTCCTTCATTTTCATTGAATTTCAGGAAGTTTTCAATTTCTTTCTTTACTTCTTCCCTGACCCCGGTGTCATTAATTAGAGAGTTGTTTAGTTTCCATATGTGTGTAGGCTTTTTGTTATTTATTTTGTTGTTGAAGTGCAGCCTAAGACCATGCTGATCTGATATAACACAAGGTGTTATTTCAATCCTCTTGTATCTGTTGAGGCTTGCTTTATGACCTACTATGTGATCAATTTTGGAGAAGGTTCCATCGGGTGCAGAGAAGAAGGTATATTCCTTTTTGTTTGGGTGAAAAGTTCTGTAGATATCTGTTAGATTCATTTGATTCATGACATTGGTTAATGATGTTATTTCTCAGCTTAGTTTCTGTTTCACTGACCTATCCTTCAGTGAGAACGAGGTGTTGAGGTCTCCCACTATTATTGTGTGGGGACTGATGTGTGGTTTAAACTTTGTTAATAGATCATGCTTTTGTATTGGGAGCATAGATGTTCAGAATTGTGATGTCATCTTTGATGAGTATGAAATGTCCTTCCTCGTCCCTTTTGATTAATTTTGGTTTAAAGCCTATTTTGTTAGATATTAAAATGGCTACGCCTGCTTGCTTCTTGTGACCATTTGCTTGGAACATTTTTTCCAGTCTTTTACCCTGAGGTAATGTCTATCATTATGGGTGAGATGTGTTTCTTGAATGCAGAAGAATGTTGGATCTTGTTTATGTACCCATTCAGTTAGTCTGTGTCTTTTTATTGGAGAATTGAGACCATTGATGTTCAGAGATATTAATGACTAGTGACTGTTAAAAGTCTTAATTTTGATGTTGGTTCCAGTAGAGCATTTGTGTGGTTGTGTTATTGCAATGATGTAGTTATCTATTTCCTGTGTAGTTTTAGTTGTAGCTTATCCCTTTGGGGTGGAGTTTTCCTTCTAGTACCTTCTGTAAAGCCAGATTTGTGGATAGGTACTGTTTGAATTTGTTTTTGTCATGGAATATTTTGTTTTCTCTGTCAATGGTTATTGATAGTTTCACTGGATAAAGTAGTCTGGCCTGGCATCTGTGGTCTCTTAGGGTTTGCAGGACCTCTGTTCAGGCCCTTCTGGCTTTTATGGTCTCTGCTGAGAAGTCGGGTGTAATTCTGATAGGTTTGCCTTTAAATGTTATTTGGCCCTTTTGTATCTTCTACCTGTTTGGCTGCGTCTTCCTGCATTTGATTATGAATTTTATTTGTTCCATCCATTATCATCCTCATTACTAAGAATTTGAGGCCATTTTCTTGTATTTCCATTGTGTTTAGTTCCTTGGGTTGCTTTCTTTGGGATAGCTGGGATCTGGAGACACCACATTGGGTTTTTTTGTTTGTTTGTTTTGTTTCTTTTTGTGTGTGTGTGTATTACTTTATGCTGTCCTTTAGTCATGTTGCCATCCATGGTTTTGGGAGGTAGCTTCTGGAGTTGGGTGGAGGGAGTCTGGCAATAGATTCACCTGTTTTCTCATGATTTCCCTAAGCTGGAAGCTCTGATGCTTCACTGGTCTGGATGGCAAGAGGCCAGCCCCGTAGTTTGGGACTCTCACAGGCAGTGATCTCCCAGCTCCCCTGTACTGTGGGTCTGAGAATCATCCTGGGTCTTAGAATCCATGCTGGGTCAGGCCAAAGTGTCCACAGCCTTCTGGGTCCCCTCTCGTGGTACCGGAGCTCTCCAGGGACTGACGCAGATCATGTGGAGGGGGTCTGATGGCCACTCTACTCTCTGTCTCCCCGAGATTTCCTTAGTCCCGGAGCTCTGATGCTCCACTGGTCTGTGGGTCCCAGTAGTGTTTTGGGACCCAGACTGCTTGTAGAGTCCATGTTATTGTCACGGAGCCTAAATTGCATACACACTGAGTCCAGTTAGCTTCTATGGACCCAACCTGAACATTGAGTCCAGTTCACATATCTTGACCCAAACGGGTCTTGGGGCCCAATCCATGCACTTAGTCCAGTTAGCGTTGAGTCCAACCAGGGTCTGTGGGTCCAAACCGTACACCAAGTCCAGTTTGGGTTTCAGGACCCAAACTGTATGCCAAGCTCAGCTAGGGTCTCAGGGCCCAAACTGTGCGCCGAGCCCAGTTTCGGTTTCAGGGCCCAAACCACGCACTGAGCTCAGTCAGGGTCTCTGGGCCCAAACTGCCTGCCAAGTTCAGCTAGAGTCCCAGGACCCAAACTGCATGCCAAGCTCAGCTAGGGTCTCAGGATCCAAACTGCATGCAGAGTCCAGTTTGTGTCTCAGGGCTCAGACTGCACGTTGAGCTCAGCTAGGGTCTCACGGCCCGAACTGCAACTGAGCTCAGCTAGTGTCTCAGGGGCCAAACCATGCACCGATTCCAGTTTGGGTCTCAGGGCCCAAACTGTCAGGTAAGTTGAGCTTGGGTTCTGGGGCCCAAACTGAGCACCGAGTTCAGGTAGGATTTCTGGGCCCAAACCGCACACTGAGCTCAGCTAGGGTCTCGGGGCCCAAATCTTGCACTGAGTCTCCTGTCCCATAGCAATTCTCACCAGTAACCATGCCACTCGCCTCTGCTGGAGGGTTTCCAGCTCCCAACCTCAGCTGCCTCACTGCTACCGCTATGGTCTGAGAATATCCACACTCCTCCTGTGTTCAAGGGTATGCAGGTTTTCTGTATTTTGATCCTTTCAAACTGTGGAGTATTCCAGCTATAGTGGGGTAGGTAGCTTGGTGTTCCTGGTTAAGAATTCTGTGCAATTCCCTGAATTGTTTACTGGAGCTTCTAAACACAGTCCACGCTGCTCGCTGCCATCTTGAAGTCCTCCCCTGCTTCCTTTTAAGACAGGATTTTACTATGTAACCCAATGGGTGCTGCTGCCTATTACTAGCCTTGAACTCACAGTGGCCCTCTTGTCTCAGCTTCCCATGTGCTGAGATTACAGTCATGAGCTGCTATGCCTGGTTCTAAATCAATTGCCATGTTGCATTGAGGCTTTGACCTCAAAATCTTCACATCTAGCTTAAGAGTTCTGAGGCAGTTGAATGTGTGTGTGTGTGTGTGTGTGTGTGTGTGTGTGTGTGTGTACACGTTTGTATGAGTTAGTATTTGCTCAGGAGGGAATGAGCATGGAGATCAGAGGTCAACCTGGCAGATGTCCCTAACTTTAAATGTTTAAGGAGTTGTACCAGATTCTTTCCCCCCAGAATTGAGTTGAGCTGTCCATGAGCATTATTCTAGAGGGAGGCCAGCCTCTGCTAAGTCCATTGGTATGGCTCCGGACAGTTCTGTGTGGGCAGTCATGACACCCTTTATTAAAGATGTGCCCTGCCTTTCTATTGTTGCTTTTGTGGAGAGGAGCACACTGAATTGAGGTTAAAAAAAATGAACTTGATTGTCTGTCTTCTTCTCCCACCTAGTGTCTTGCCCTGTATTGGCCCTGTGCTAAATATTCAAAATACAGTATTTCACAATGCATTTCTGAAAGTGCAACACGCAATTGTGTCAAATGCAATTGACAACAATGACTACAGTGCAACAATAAACACATAGAATGGGAAATAATAGCTAGCAGGCTTGCATCGTGGGCACTAGGAGAAAGCCATCTGGCTCTCAGAGGGAGGACGGGGAAGGCTTCCTGAGTAGGGCTATCTAAGGTGAGAGTGAAGCTAGCCCCATGCTGAGGATAAACACTGCTTTTGATTAAAATAAGCTCCATGTCTTTGGTGGAGTTCTGTCTGTCAGTCCTTAGTAGCAGGATGAGAAGGGAGACAAAAGCCAGATGATGAACATTCTTGTGTCAAGTAGCTGTCACTAGTTTGCTGTGCTACTGGAATGGCTCTGGCTTCATCCACAAAATTTACACATCTAGCTTAAGAGTGCTGAGGCAGCTGAATATGTGTGTGTGTGTGTGTGTGTGTGTGTGTGTGTGTGTGTGTGTACCTATTTGTATGAGTGAATATATGCTCAAGAGTGAATGAGCAGGCTGGAGAGATGGCTCATTTCCAAAGCCTGGAGAGCAGGCTTTGGAAGAGCACTGCCTGTTCTTCCAAAGGTCCTGAGTTCAAGTCGCAGCAACCACATGGTGGTTTACAACCATCTGTAATGTGATCTGATCCCCTTTTCTGGCCTACAGGTGTATATGCAGGCAGAACACTGTATACATAATAATAAAAAATAATCTTAAAAAAAAGAGGGAATGAGTATGGAGATTTGAGGTCAATCTGGGGCATTAGGAGCCATCTATCTTTATTTTTGTTTGAGATGAGGTCTCTCATTGGCCACTGAGCTCCAGGCATTCTCCTGTCTCTGCCTCTCTTGCACTGAGAATAAAAATGCATGCCACCATCCTTGGCTTTCTTTCCTTTCTTTTTGTTTTTTTTCTAAAATGTTTATTTATTTATGTATGTGACTGCTCTATCTGTGTGTATGCCTGCGGGACAGAAGAAGGTGTTGGATCCCATTATAGATGGTTGTGAGCTACCATGTGGTTTCTGGGAATTGAACTCAGTACCTTTTGAAAATCAGCCAATGCTCTTAACCACTGAGCCATCTCTCCAGGTCCATGCTTGGCTTTCTTATGTGGGTTCTGGGGGCTGGAACTCAGACCCTTATGCTTGTGTGGCAAGCACTTTACCTGTGCAGCTATTTCTCCAACTCATCATTCTGAGGCTTATTTTTCATAGCTATTGTACAGTGGAGTAACTCATGGGGATGCTGCTAACCTCACAGAATAAATTAGCAAAAAGTAGTACCTCTGGGCAGCCACATATTACTGGAGAAGAAAACAGTGAGCTCTCCTCTGGATTGTCTGGCCCTGAGGCTCACATCTGGTATATACTTGCTAATTTATAGCACATCTAGTAGATGATGTTTACCTGAAGCCAATTGCACGTTGTACAACATGCTCACTTTTGAACTAGACACGCATTATTCCTGACCACTCATTGATAATTAATCAGTACTTATTTATTGTTTATTATACATACTGAATTTGCTAAGTATGGGTTAAAATGTCACCCAGAGGTCTTCCAGTGCCAATATCTAGAAAAGTAAAAGAATTTTTTTTCTTATAATTTATTCAGATTACATTCTGAGTTTTATCCCCTCACTTGTATCTTCCTGCTCCCTCCCTCCCTCCCTTTTACACCCTATTCTCCTCCCCTAGACCTGTGACAGAAAGGGACCTCCTCCCCCACCATATGATCACAGCTTATCCGGTCTCTTCCTGGTAGCCTGCATCCCCTTGCTCTGAGTGCCACCAGGCCTTCCCACCAAGGAGAAATGGTAAAATAGGGGGCACCAGAGTTCATGTCAGATGCAGTCCCCACTTTCTACACAACCATGGAGAATGAGCTGTCCATTGGCTAGATCTGAATAGGAGGTCTAGGTTTCCTGCATGCATTGTCCTTGGTTGGTACAACAGTTTGTTCAGCACTCCTTCACCAAGATCTGCCAGCCTTGATGGTCTTCTTGTGGGGCTTCTGGACCCTCTGGGTCCTTCTATATCCCCATTATGCCATACCCCTCTCACCTGAGGTCCAATAACTTGTCCCAGCATCTGATGCAATACCCCACTGAGTGAAGACTCTAAGAAGACATCCATGTTGGCCTAATATCCACTTATAAGTGAGTATATGCTATGTGTGTCTTTCTGGATCTGGGTTATCTCACTCAGGATGACCATTTCTAGTTCCATCTATTTGCCTGCAAATTTTAAGATTTTTTTGTTTTTAATAGCTGAGTAGTATTCCACTGAGGGACATCTAGGTTGTTTCCAGATTCTGGCTATTATGAATAAGGTTGCTATGAACATAGCTGAGCAAATGTCCTTATTGTATGGTGGAGCATCTTTTGAGTATATGCCAAGGAGTGGAATAGCTGGGTCTTGACATAGCCCTATTCCCAATTTTCTGAGAAAGCACCAGGTTGATTTCCAAAGTGGTTGTACAAGTTTGCACTCCCAGCAGCAATGGAAGAGTGTTCCCCTTTCTCCACATCTTCACCAGAATGTGTTGTCACTTGAATTTTTGATTTTAGTTATTCTGATGGGTGTAAGATAGAATCTCAGAGTCATTTTGATTTGCATTTCTCTGATGACTATGGTCGTTGAGCATTTCTTTCAATGTTTCTTAGCTATTCAATATTTCTCTCTTGAGAATTCTCAGTTTAGCTTTGAACCCCATTTCTTAATTGGGTTATTTGGTTTGGTGGTGTTTAATTTCTTGAGTTCTTTATATATTTTGGATATTAGCCCTTTGTCAGATGTAGGGTTGATGAAGATCTTCTCCCAATATGTAGGCTGTTGCTTTGTTATGTTGACAGTGTTCTTTGCCCTATAGAAGTTTTTCAGTTTCATGAGGTCCCATTTATTAATTGTTGACCTTAGAGCTTTGGCTATTGGTGTTCTGTTCAGGAAGTTGTCTCCTGTTCCAATGAGTTCAAGAGTCTTCCTCACTTTTTCTTCTAACAGATTTAGTGTATCTGGTTTTATGTTGAGGCCTTTAATCCACTTGGACTTGAGTTTTGTACATGGTGATAAATATGGATCTACTTTCATTTTCTACATGTAGACATCCAGTTAGACCAGGACCATTTGTTGAAAATGCTATTCTTTTTCCATTGTATGGATTTGACTTCTTTGTAAAAAAAATTAACTGTTCATAGGTGTATAAATTTATTTCTGGATCTTTGATTCAATTCCATTGCTCAACCAGCCTATTTCTATGGCAGTATCATGCTGTTTTAATTACTGTTGCTCTATAGTACAGCTTGGGATCAGGGATGGAGATCCTCCTGAGGATATTTTATTATATAGGATTTTTTTTTTTGCTATTCTGGGTTTTTTGTTTTTTCATATGAAGTTGAGAATTGGTCTTTCAAGGTCTTTAGAAAATCATGTAGGTATTTTGATAGGATTGCATTGAATCTGTAAGTTGCTTTTGGTAAGATGGCCATTTTTATTATGGTTATTCTCCTGATCCATGAACAAGGGAGATCTTTTCATCTTCTGCTATTATCTTCAATTTTCTTCTTCAGAGACTTGAAGTTTTTTTTGGTGTGTGTGTTTGTTTGTTTGTTTTTGTTTTTCGAGACAAGGTTACTCTATTTAGCCATTGCTGTCCTGAATTCACTTTGTAGACCAGACTGGCCTCAAACTCACAATGATCTGCTTGCCTCTGCCTCCTAAGTGCACCAAATTAAATAGTCCTATTTAAATAGTCTCCTCCAGAAATAGAAGCAGTCATCAAAAGTCTTCCAACCAAAAAAAGGCCAGAGCCAGATGGTTTCAGCATAGAATTTTACCAGACTTTCAAAGAAAAGCTAATACTGATACTCTTCAGACTGCTCCACAAAATAGAAATGGATGGAACATTACCAAACTCATTCTAGGAAGCCGGTGTGTGTGTGTGTGTGTGTGTGTGTGTGTGTGTGTGTGTGTGTGTGTGTGCGTTGGTCTAAGATTGGTGGCAGGCATTTTTCTTGACCACCCTCTACTTTGCATTTTGAAGTAGGGTCTCTCACTTGGACAAGGTCTTGTTGGTTTGGCTACTTGAGCTATTCAGCTTCACTTTGGGCTTCCATTGTCTCTCCTTCTCCACAAGATGGGGTTAATGGCTGCTGTCATACTCTCTTAGCCCTTATGTGAGTGCTGGAACTCTGGGTCTTACACTTGCCAACTGCTTTTCTCAAGAAACCATCTCTTCAGCTTGGGGTCCCTGTCTTAAATAAACAACAACAACAACACAACCCTAGCAAAACAATAACAAATAAACAACAAAAGAACACTGACAAAAACCAAACAAAAACCCAAGAACAAATGATATTGGAAAGGTAGCTTTGAGGAGGACATCTTACATACCATTTTATCACATTCCCCTCAAGTCAGAAACATTCGTACAGGTAAAATTCACCCAGACTGTGGGCTAGAAGATTGACTCCAATCTTCTACCAGAGGGAAGTAAACTACTCTCATTGTTAGATTTTGAATTTGCATCAGTTCAAACCTTCTCTTTTTAGAAGGTGCCCCAAACAATCCAGCTTCATCTTCTGCAGGAAGGCTCTTTAAATATAATATATGAAAACATGGGTTGCATGCTTCTTATTCCTAGTTCTCCTGTGCTTAAAACATGCTCAAATATCTCCATTCCTTCAACGGTTCTTTGCACAAACTTGTCCATGATAACTTAAAGCCTTTTTTTCCTTAAGCCTGTGAATGGCTCTCAGGTGAGGAGGCACACATCATCAGAAAGCTGATCCTTTTAACCTGTGTAGAGTTCTGTCAGGAGAGTGATAAAAATGGATAGGAATGTGTTGAGAACTTTCTAAAGTAGTTCACACAAGGGAGCAATGGCTGCCTTTGTAATTATCTGGATCTTCAGCTTAAACCTTTCTGCCAAGTCTGTCTTGCACCCTTAATGTGAGGGAGATAGAAGGCTCTTTGTTCTTCTCCTCCCTCCTTCAGCATCTGCCTAGGTAGCAAAGTGACTGCTTATCACCATTTCCGTATCCTTTCCACTAACCTGCTGCTCAGGGGTCAAAGTTAGAAATCTTTGAGCCCCATCTTCGTATTATGGTGATCATCTTTCTTTAAACATTATTTTTAAAAAATTAGTGTATAAGGTAATATTTTCCAGCATGGCATTTTCATACTTTTTTTTGTAGCTTCCCCTCCCCCCACACCCCTGTAGTCCTGCTGGTCCCCTTCTTCTCCAGCATCCTCTTTCTGCCTTCCTGTCACACATATAATATTACCCTCTTTTTCTCCTATCTACCCTTCTTAAGGCATCTTTTCCCATTACATGGTTCCTTCTCAAGCTCTGTGAGTTTTATCAATATTTTATCCTCAACACAAACATATGAAAATTAAATTCTAGTTCGTGCATGATAATTATGCAGTATTTGTCTTTCTGGGTCAAAGATGCTTTGCTTAACAGCCTCATCTATTTTCCTGCAGATGTCATGATTTCATTTTTCTTTATAGATGAATAAAATTCCGCCCTATCACAACCTTCACAGGGACAGACAATATCTTACATATATTATTGATAAAGAAATATAGAATCGCTGGGCGTGGTGGCACACACCTGTAATCCCAGCACTCGGGAGGCAGAGGCAGGTGAATTGACCTGAGTTCGAGGCCAGCCTGGTCTACAAAGGGAGTCCAGGATAGCCAAGGCTACACAGAGAAACCCTGTCTCAAAAAACAAAAAACAACAACAACAACAAAAAAGAAATATAGAATGGCTGACATGCCATTTTCTTCTGCTACCATTGCGTCCAGTGTCATACTTCTTTTAGCTTTGCATTTAGCTTACAATTTTGCTTTTTTGGGGGATTGGGGTGGGGGGAAGGTTTTTGAGACAGGGTTTCTCTGTGTAGACCAGGCTGACCTCAAACTAGTGGAAATTCCCCCTGCCTCTGCCTCCCGAGTGGCAATTTTGCTTTTTAAATAGAATTATGAGTTCCCTAAGGGGAGCACATGATATGAAGTTTTGTACATTCTTTAGCACCAAAGACTCCACTTTGGTTATATAGTAGGGCTCTCAAAAAATATCAGAATGATAACTCCTGTACAATAAATAACTGTCTTTCTCAGAGCCTGGGTACAACAGGTGGCTAAGAACACATTGGTGTAAGTTAATAAGTTTATTTTGTAAATCAAACAATGATTGATGGGAATATTCTTCAAGATTTGGTTGTGTATATGTGTAAGTTTTGGCAATAACTGTTGAGTAAATATTTGAAGGACTTTTGATAAAACCGGCTATGTGCTAAGCTGAGAATTCTTTGAGTGCCTGGAAGCACTGGCTAATGGCTTCACTTAGGCCTTTGCTCTTTATTGAAACCAACTGCACAAATAAGATTTGATAAAACAAATACACAAACTAGAAGCCAGCTGAACTGTCACTGGTAGGGATGGCTTGAGGCCATGTAAGGTTTGTAAGGTCATGGCCATGCTTTGACCTCACTCACGCTCTGCATTATCAACTCTCTCCAAAGCTGATTTCTATCTTCTGATTGCAGAATTAAGTAGCCATTTTGACACGATATTTTAAGAAGAAGAAGGAGAAGGGAAAAAAAAAATCAAAGCAGAGTTATTTGTTTATTCCGACTCTTGGGCAAAGTTTCAACAAATGAGGCTTTGACCTTTTTTTTTTTTTTTGGTAAATTTAAAAATATCTCATGGCACATAAATAGAAATTGAGACTTTTCTTGTCTCTACTTCTCTGTCCAAAAGTTTGGTGACTTGGCAGAAAGGCTTGGGAAAATTAAGATTCTACTTCTCCCAATATGCTATTGCTCATCCTAATTTAAAGTAAACAACAAAAAGAATTTAAAGATAGGCTCTGCACGCAAGCTGTATTTCCCTTCTTATAAACAAAGTCTTACATCCTCAAACTGCTAGGAGGGATATAGGTACTTAATTAGCTAAGGTATCTGAAATGCACACACTTCCGATGCCATATGTTAGTTATTGCCATGCAACATTGGGACACAGGAACTGCAATATGTTGATAAAAAGACAAAAGGCTCTTGCCCTGAGATGTCTGGAAAATGGACATTGTCTTCCTTTGCTAGCATAGACTCACAGAATCCAACGCACAGAACCTGGTATTACAGAGTCTGTGAGAAAAATGTGGTCAGTTTCCTTGCCTGGTTTACTTGAAACCTAGGGTTGCCATGTTTGAGGAAGGACTTTTTAGAATGAACACTTCATTTGAGAAGGACATTTCGCAGCTATTTTTCTGTGAGTTGTGATGGGCAGGTCCACAGATGATTAGTTGATTGATAGATATATTAAACTGGAATCTTCTCAAGTCCTTGCTCATAAGGGCTGCCCAATCCCGTTTGATTTGTTTTCCATCATAAAATAGACTAATTCAAGCTCAAATGTTAGATAGATAACACCACTGAACATTCTGTCTCTTTTCTGATTCCTTATGAATGAACTGCACAAGGAGAAAAGTTATATATTATCCTAGACACACCGTTATGATTATGACATAAAACCAGAGCACTGAGGTGGAAACGTGGGTGAGTTCTGTTATTTTGATAGTTTATAGAGTTGTGGTTTATTATTAATTTTGAAGACAGAGACTCACATAGCTCAGATGAGCATCAAACCTGCTCTGAAGCAGAGGTGAGCCTTGAACACGCAGTCTTGAACCTTTCCTTCCCCAGTGCTGGGACTGAAGGCTTCCACCACCACACCAATGGAGATTTATGTCTTACTGCATTCACTGAAGTGGCTTTTATGTTAGAAAGGAAATGGAAGCTTATGTGGCTCAGTGGCAAAGAAAGAATAACATTGTATTAATGAAGGACTATACAAAACAATAAATGAACAGTAAAAAGAACATCTTTTTTTTTGTTTGTTTGTTTCTTTTATTTTATTTTATTTTATTTTATTTTATTTTTTTATTAATTTATTCTTGTTACATCTCAATGTTTATCCCATCCCTTGTATCCTCCCATTCTTCCCCCCCCCCATTTTCCCATTATTCCCCTCCCCTATGACTGTTCCTGAGGGGGATTACGTCCCCCTATATATTCTCATAGGGTATCAAGTCTCTTCTTGGCTACTTGCTGTCCTTCCTCTGAGTGCCACCAGGTCTCCCCCTCCAGGGGACATGGTCAAATGTGAGGCACCAGAGTACGTGAGAAAGTCGTATCACACTCTCCACTCAACTGTGGAGAATATTCTGACCATTGGCTAGATCTGGGTAGGGGTTTAAAGTTTACCTCCTGTATTGTCCTTGGCTGGTGCCTTAGTTTGAGCGGGACCCCTGGGCCCAAATCTGCCTATCATATTGTTCTACTTGTAGGTTTCTAGGACCATCTGGATCCTTTTATTTTGCTATTCTCCCATGCGTCTCTCATTTAGAGTCCCAATAGGATGCCTTCTCCTCTGTCCCAGTTTCCTGGTAAGTGAAGGCTTTCGTGGGACTAGTATGCAGATATAAGTGAGTATATACCATTTGATTCTTTCTGCTTCTGGGTTAACTCACTCATTATGATCATTTCTAGCTCAATCCATTTATCCACAAATTTCGGGAATTCCTTGTTTTTAATAGCTGAGTAGTATTCCATAGTGTATATGTACCACAGTTTCTTTATCCACTCTTCTACTGAGGGACACTTAGGCTGTTTCCATGTTCTGGCTATTATGAATAAGGCTGCTATGAACATGGTTGAGCAAATTTTCTTGTTGTGTGCTGGAGCATCTTCTGGGTATATTCCAAGGAGTGGAATAGCTGGGTCTTGAGGAAGCCCTATTCCCATTTTTCTGAGATAGCACCAGATAGATTTCCAAAGTGGCTGTACTAGTTTGCATTCCCACCAGCAATCTTATTGTCAACCAAAAGTTAAAACAGAAAGCAACTATTAATAATAAATGCAGAAATAAAATGAAGAACGAAGCAATAAACTTGACAATTTAGCAGACCTTGTTCTCAAAAACTGCAAATTGGACATGTCCTTAGCTTATCTAATTTTTTTTTTGTCAGAAACATACTGGTTTTGTTCTTCTAAGTGAAAAAAAAAAACAGTTGAAGCTGAGATAAAGCAATAATGCTCTAGCAAAGATGAAAACCCATATATGAAGAAAAAATTATGGGGAGATATCCAAACCAGAGCAAAGAGGTGAAAATTTTAAGTAGATCTAAAACAAGAGAAAAGGAAAGACGTTGTGCATGAATCAGCATCAAGAAGGAAACCAGGGTCATTGAATAGGACAAAGTGATGTTAGGACACTTTCTAGTTTTTCTTATGAACCCAGAATTATCTTGAAACCAAAATTACTTAAGAAAATTCTAAGCCAACCTTGATTATTATCATAGCTTAGAAATTGAGCAGCACAAATTGGACCTAGTGTTCAAATGATACTAAGCTAGTGCAGCAAAGACAAGTGAGTCTGCAAGGAGGCTCCTCGGAGGACACTTTGGACTGGGAGTGCCTGATTGGCAGCTGTTGAAGGTTCTGTGGTAAGCCAGTGCACCGATGGGCAGCACAAATTCAGTCCAGGACAAAATTCTGGCACCAGAACTCTCTTGTCTGTGCAGGAGGCTCACACAGATGGACAGAACCTTGGGATCCTTGAGATGAGTCATTGCCCACAGGGATCTGGTTTAGCCTTCACAATATTGGATGCTAAGTCACTGTTCTGGGAATTTGGATAAAGCAGTTAGAAGCACAGGGCTAGCTCCCAAGTGGAGGTGCAAGCTGAGACAATCTCCTGGATCTCCTTTCATGTATTGCGCAACCTGAAGAGAAGCCACGTTAGCAGCACGAGGCTCTGCTTCAGGAGCACAGAGGGCCCCTGGGATGTAATGATTCCCTTTATGTGATCATCAAAGTCTTCATTCATTGTGGGAAGCATGCAAGAAGGAGCTGCCTCCACCAGTGGCACTGTCAATGAGGGCAAAGACCCCAATATTAGCCTCACAGCCTGTCTCCTGGAACTGTAGGAGCTCTACTCTAAGCTCTCCCAAGGCTGTGTTGCAATCGGGATGTCTCCTCCTTTATTTTCAGTCCCATGATGAAAAGGCATTCATTTGTAAGGCTCTGGAATAGATCACAAAGAAGAACGACCCTGAAAAGTCTGGAAGAAGCCAGAAAAGGAAGATGAAATCTATGGCTCTAAAACGGGAAGAAAATCTCTAGGCTGATTCCAGACTCAGATCCAGCAAAACTCAGCTGAGCCTTGAGGCCGTTTGTGGCTGCCACTAACGAGGCTATGTCCCCAGTCTCCCCAGGAAGAGGCAAGAGTCCAATATTAGGAAGGTCCTTTAAGCAGGTCATGGGTCTTTAGAGTCTATAGTCGCTACCTGATGGCTACACTGATCTCTTACCCACCTATGGCATTTATAGACCTAGAGAGGACTCCCTGGGACCTAATCTCTCACGTAATGACATTTTTTCCAGAGTTGATGAAAAATTATCTTTCATCCCTGCTTCTTGCCTAAAGCCTGGTTCTCATGTGCCTTGATAGATTAGATCTGTTCCAAAGACTGAGCTAGCATCTTTCAGAAGAACATTCAGGCCTGGAAGAAGTATCACGAGAGCAATTTAAGGCATTTGAGACTGACTATGCAATGTGTGTTCTATTAATCACTCATGTGCCAGAATCTCTGGCCAAGCTTTGTAAACTAGGAGATAAAAGGGGGCAACTCTGTATATTTCTGCCACCCCAGGGATTTTCTCCAGACATTGCATTATCAAAGACCTCAGAGAACAGATACTAGAGAAATTTATATAAACCCGGCATGGTGGCTCACATCTGTATTACTAGGGTATGAGAGGCTGAGGAAAGAGAATCAAGGTCAGCCTGGATTTCATAGTGAGAGTCTTTAGAAAAAAGAAAATTTAAAAGTATAGATTAAAAAAATCCGAAACTTATGCTCTTTGTTTGAAGATAAATGACACTCAAGATTGGCTAGGGTGATCAAAAGCTGGCAACAGAGTCCATGTCAGAGACAGTCCCCACTCGCCTTACTAGAGGACCCACATGAAACCTGAGCTGCCCATTGCCTAGGCTAGGGGGCCTAGTTCCAGTCCATGCATGGTCCTTGGGTGATGCTTCAGACTCCACAGGCCCCTCTGGGCCCTGCTTAGTTGGCTCTGTTAGCCTTCTTGTGGAGCGCCTGTCCCCTCCAGGTCCTTTTTGTCCCCCCTCCCCGCTTTTTCATAAGTTTGTCCAATGTTTGGTTGTGAGTCTCAGCATCTATTTCTAGATTTTTGATCACTTTTCCCTGGTGGGAGTGCCTTGCCAGGCAACACAGGAAGAGAACACGCTCAGTCCTGTTGCAATGTGATGAGCTGGGATAGATTGGAAGTGGGGCTCCCCTTTTCTGAGAAATAGGGAAGGGGGATGGGGCGAGGGAGGGTGGGACTAAGACCAGGATGTAAAATGAATAAATAAATATTAAAAAATAAGAAAAATAAAATTATTTCATAAAAAAAGGACTGGCTAGAGTAGCAGGGCATGATGGTGCATGCCTTCAGTCTAAGCACTCGGGAGGCAGAGACAATTCAGTGTCTGTGAGTTTGAGGCCAGCTTGGTCTATTTGGCTCAGAGGTTAAATGTACTTACTGCTGATGCAGGGTTTGGATACCAGCACCCATATGGGGCATCTCCCAACCACTTGTAACTTCAGGTCCAGTGGATCCACCACCCTCTTCTGGTCTTCAGGTGTAGCTGAACACATGTGGCACATACACACACACACACGCACACACACAATCTTAGAAAATAGCAGTTTTCCTCTTCGAGAAGAGTTATAACAATTGTTACTAATGAGTCATCTTCACTTATAAGTTACAATTTGGCAACTTTAATTGATTTGATATTTTTGCCTTTGCGGACATACATTTACAATAGAGAACATAAAGGCATTTAAAAACTTAAGACACTCAGCAGTTCTTTGGCATATAGCAGATGACTTGGATTTAATTAGTTTCCTAGGAGCTGGAGGGGTGGCCTCTTCACCTTTTTCTGTTGTTTTCCAAGAATATAAATGATTAGGAGGTCAAATGTAGAGTTACTAAGTATAAGTTAGTGAAATATTTCTCAAGGATACAGCAGGATCTCTTATTTCTACCTCAAGATGACCTACTCCAAAAGTTGGGGCCACTACAGTCATGTGAATGTTTAAAGAAAAATAATTGCCTTTTATAGGTCTATATTGCAAGGACAAAGTAGTGCTATCAAAAGAATTCATTACAATCAAATACCAAAAAGAAGAATAGAATGAAGCCTGTTTGGCACTAATCTCTTTCTTAACTTTATTAAGGTATAATTTGCATATCACGTCATTTACTTATTTTAAGTGTACAAGTTGTCAAGTTTTAGTAAAGGCATGCAACTGTGAGGTTAGAACCACAGATACATTTTAAGGTAGCATCCATCTTAATGAAGATTTTAGTTAGCCTATGAAATGATGGGCTGCATCGTGCAGTTTTATTCATAAACACATGTGTCCTGCTCGTACCTTGTATCCCTACTCCTGTGTGTTTCTCACCTTTCGTGGTGATCTTCCCTGCCCTCACATCCTGGCTTGGTTAGGTTTTGAGGCAGAATCTCTCCTAGTTTCTTTTCCTGATCTTTCAGTTTTCTCTTCCTAAGTTCTGGGGTTATAGTTGTGTGTCACTACTCCTGCCTAAGGACTTAAAAAAAAAACTCATGAAAACAAACTATCCCTCAACCAGACTACCAGCAATATACTTAAGGTAAAATTTAGAAGTTTTTCTGGTAAAACAAAAACTTAGTCCATGCAATATAAAAAAAATAAAGACGGATTAGTTATACGTGTATTTAACACAAGAAATAAGACTGAAAAGACATCAAGGTAGTATTAGTCTAGACTGTTGTACCATTATAAAGCAAGGCATTCCTGTGTTACCAATAGCCCCTTAAGCCAGGTGTGGTGGCACACGCCTGTAATCTCAGCACTCAGGAGTCAGAGGCAGGCAGATTTCTGTGAGTCCCAGGACATCCTGGGCTATGAAGTGAGTCAAGGACAGTTAAGGCTACGCAGAGAAACCCTGTTTGGAAAAACCAAACCCAACCCAACCAAACCAAGAAACAAATAGCCCATTAGGCATCACAGTATGGAAAAGAGTCCATTCTCATCTGGGATTAAAAAGTTTAGATAACTAGAAATAAAATTTGGGTTAAGATAGGCCATTTTCCCTATGCCATGGAGTACTACGATGAGAATCATTTAGTCAGATTATTTACTTGAACAAAGAAACCGCCTAACACTAAAACCAGTAAATAAAACTGAAAGATAATGGGAGGATACAAGGGATGGGATAACAACTGAGATGTAATATGAATAAATTAATAAAATATATTTAAAAACCTGAAAGATAAAAAAATAAACTAGAATGACGGTGCAAGTAAAATGGGTTAAAATAAATAGTATGTAAAGATTCCTCACAATTCAGAAAAAAAGTAGATAAGACATGGATTTTGTTTAAAATATTAGGCAACCCAAAACTACCACGTATTACATTAAAGTGATAGTCAAGCTTTAAACATTTTTTTCCTTTTTTTATTATTAATTTATTCATATTACATCTCGGTTGTTAGCCCATCCCTTGTATCCTCCCATTCCTCCCTCCCTCCCGCTTCCCCCCCTATTCCCCCCCCTATGTCTGTGACTGAGGGGGACCTCCTCCCCCTGTATATGCTCATAGGCTATCGAGTCTCTTCTTGGTGACCTATTATCCTTCCTCTGAGTGCCACCAGGCGTCCCCATCCAAGGGGCATGGTCAAATATGGGGCACCAGAGTTTGTGTGAAAGTCAGATCTCCTTCTCCACTTAACGGTGGAGAATGTCCTGTTCATCGGCTAGTCTGGGTAGGGGTTCGAAGTTTACTGCCTATATTTTCCTTGGCTGGTGCCATAGTTTGAGGAGGACCCCAGGGCCCAGACCCGCCTGTAGTTTTCCAGGACCCTCTGGATCCTTCTCCCAGGCTTCTCACACCTAAAGTCTCAATAGGATGTCCTCCCCTCTGACCTACTTTCCTGGTAGGTAAAATTTTTCATGGGGATGTACCCCTTGGACTAGTGTCTCGATATAAGTGAGTATATACCATTTAACTCTTTTTGCTTCTGGGTGAACTCACTCATTATGATCATTTCTAGTTAAATCCATTTGTCCACAAATTTCAGAAATTCCTTGTTTTTAATAGCTGAGTAGTATTCCATAGTGTAAATGTACCACAATTTCTTTATCCATTCTTCTACTGAGGGACACGTAGGCTGTTTCCATGTTCTGGCTATTATGAATAAGGCAGCTATGAACATGGTTGAGCATATGTCCGTGTTGTGTGGTAGTGCATCTTCTGGGTATATTCCAAGGAGTGGAATAGCTGGGTCTTGAGAAAGCCCTATTCCCATTTTTCTGAGAAAGTGCCAGATAGATTTCCAAAGTGGTTGTACTAGTTTGCATTCCCACCAGCAATGAAGGAGTGTTCCTCTTTCTCCACATCCTCACCAGCATGTGGTGTCAGTTGAGTTATTGATTTTAGCCATTCTGATGGGTGTAAGATGGAATCTCAGTGTCGTTTTGAATTGCATTTCTCTGATGACTAAGGAGGTCGAGCATTTAAGTGTTTCTCAGCCATTTGATATTCCTCTGTTGAGAATTCTTTGTTTAGTTCTGAGCCCCATTTCTCTATTGGGTTATTTGGTTTTGTGGTGTTTAATTTCTTGAGTTCTTTATATATTTTGGATATTAGACCTTTGTCAGATGTAGGTTGGTGAAGATCTTTTCCCAGTCTGTAGGCTGTCACTTTGTTCTCTTGACAGTGTCACCTGCCTTACAGAAGCTTCTCAGCCTCATGAGGTCCCATTTATTAATTGTTGACGTTAAGGCCTGGGCTGTTGGTGTTCTGTTCAGGAAGTTGTCTCCTGTGTCTATGTGTTCCAGACTCTTCCCCACTTTTTCCTCTAACTGGATTAATGTCTCTGGTTTTAGGTTGAGGTCTTTAATCCACTTGGACTTGAGTTTTGTGCATGGTGACAAATAGGAGTCTAATTGCATTCTTCTCCATGTAGACATCCAGTTAGACCATTTGTTGAAGATGCTGTCGTTTTTCCATTGAATGGATTTGGTCAAGCTTTAAACATTTTTAAGATTTATTTATTTTATTTTATGGTATGAGTATTTTGCCCGTGTGTATACACGTGTATCATGTTCAGAAGAGGGCACCCAAGGCCATGGTACTGGAGTCACTCACAGATGTTTGTGATTCACGATGTGGGTATGGGATTGAACCAAGGTCCTGTACAAGACAAATAAGTACTCTAAACCCCTGAGCCTCTCTGGGTTTATGATAGTCAGATGTTAATCTTAACTGTATTGCCACAAGCCCAGGAAACAATCTGTGGGTGTGTCTGTGAGTATTTTCCAGACACAATTTGATCACGAGGACTCTGAGTTAATCAGTGATTTCATACACTGGAACATTTAAAATTTGAATAGATTGCTGGGAGAATCTTCCTGCTTGGTTAGAGGAAGTGAGTCGCTGGGATGTGCTTAGGTGTTGCCCTTTCCCCTCGCCTTTCCGGGATTCTTCTTCCTAGGTCTTTGTTACCATGATCAAGCTGCTCTGATTTGCTGTCCTCTCCCTGTCATGGTTGACTGACACCTCTGAAAATGAGCAGGAATAGATAATTCCTTTCTCTAAGTTATTCTGTCAGATGTTTTGATTAACATAGATATATGTACATATTGTATGTGCATAATCAAGTTAAAACGAGGCTTTCATAGCTACATTTACCTATCGACTAAAATTATAAACTACCCCTGTGATGGTAGAAGTGATCAGCATGATACTTTGTAAGATGCTGGTGAGAGTGGGAATCAGTGTAACTGGCCATACCGAGTTGTGTAATTAGCTGGAAAACCTGTATCTTCGTGGGTTGTGGGTGCACACATCTGTAATCCCACCACTTGAGAGGCTGAAGCAGGGAGATTTTTAGTTCAAAGTGATCTATTGAGACTCTGTCTCAAACCAAACCAAACCAAACCAAACCAAACTTACATCTTCTTTTCCCTAGCAGTTCCATTTATTTAAATTTAGCTAGACTACTTCAGTATCAGTAAAGATGTTTATTGCAATGTTTATTTATGCTTGAGAACATTGGAAATAACCTAAAAATTTCAAATACTGACAAATAAATTGTGACCCCATCTAGTATATTCAAGAAGAACATTTATTATCAGCAATAAATGTTTATATTTCACTAAAAAAAAAGAGCAAATAATTTATATCCTTAGGTTTTCTTAGAGTAAAAACACTATTTTTTGAGATTTGTGATGGCTATTCTTATTTTATTTTTTATACTTAAAATACTTATTCTTATGATTTACTTTTTATTGATAAGTTTTTTTCCTACAATAAATTTTGACCATGTTTTTCTCCCAGATCATTTTCATTTCCCTACCCACCAAAGGTTATGTTATTTTAATCTCCTTAAACACCAACAAACAAATAAATAAACCTGCACAACCCTTACACAAAACCAACACACACACACACACACACACACACACACACACACACACTCAAAAGACCAATAAGAAAAAAAAAAGATGCCCAAAGCAAAATGAGTCAAAAAGTCCACAAAAATACCACTGAGCTTGTTTTATGTTGGCAAACTACTCTTGGACTTGGGGCCTTCCCTGAAAGTGTAGGCAACATACTGGGAGAGATTCCATGATTTTTCTTTGCCAATGGTACCTGTTGCAGATAGCTTCTTGGTTAGGGCTGGGAGCCTGTACTTACAACCTAGAATTACCTAAGCAGAAAGCCTCACTTGAGGGACTATCTAGATCAGGCCCATCTGTTGGGTATAGACTTGACTGTTAATTGATGTCGGAATACCTTGTCTGTTGTGGGCATCACCGTTCTCTAGGCAGAGGTCCTGAACTACACAGAGCAGGAGACAGCTAGATGAGAGCAAGCAGGCAGCTTAGATACTCTCTTGTGCTCAGTGTTCAAATCATGGCTACTCTAAAGGCTGCCATAAGGGCTAAGGGAGTTCCTGTGAGTCAAGTGGAGTTGTGTAGATAGGGTAGTTAGAATGCTTTTCACATACAGAAAGGTGCATGTTCTGATGAATACAATGCAGTGACACATGTGGGTACAATTCTACCCAGTCTTTAGTATCAGGAAACCTATGTGCTTCAGATAAATGTATTATAAAAATTAATGTAATTATACACTGAACTGCAAAACACAGCCTGATTATCTTTAATCATTTATTCACTAAAGTTGAGCCAAAGTCAATGGTATCTTCACTGATTAAACAAGATCAGATATCAACCTTCTATGCTCAATTTAGTGTTTAATTTTTTAAAGTCATTTTTCCCCCTGTCTTTGGCTTTCCAGTAAAATACAGGGAACCTGGGTAAAACTTAATTTTAGATAAATAATGAATGATATTTGGGGTATTATGTGTTGTGGGGAGCGTGAAGGTCCTCGTGCTCACAGATCTCCAGGGAAACCAGGAACATTAAGCATTCAGGATTGTCCTTTCAAATCATTAGACATATAACCTGATATTCCATCTAGAAAGCTGGACGTTGGAAGTAATATAATAACAGCCTAGTGATCTGTGTTATCCCTTGGGCCAGGGCGTATTAAGCTCCTACAATTTGGACCAGAGGTAGCTAGTAATATAAATAAATGACCATTACATGCAGGGGCTCCCCAAGCTCCCACAGCCAGGACCAGTGGTGGCTAATAGCTCAGTGACCTCAACACTATTTTTCTTCCCTAGGCCCTAATGCTAATACAGGTATCCTGACTCAAGAACCCATCTTCTTGGAAGTAACGGCATTTGCCCTGAGGCGAGACTTGATGTAATTATGCTTCCTTGGGTTCCAGGATTATATTACAACAGGAAATGCTTTTTCTAAATTATATTGTGTTTATATAGCCTAGAAATAAACTGCCTAGCAGTGGGCTTCCTGAAGTTTGACCAAGGTTGAAAAAGTCAACCTGAATCAAGTTTTCATTCTCACCTCTTTGTGGTTCGTTTCCCTACCTACACCTTCAGTGTTCCCTTCAATATGTCAAAAATATTTCACAGATCATGCTTAAATAAAAAAATTATTTACTCTTTATCTGAAATTAAAATGGAATTACACTTGGCAAGTCTATCTTATACACTGTATTTATATGTATCTTATTCTCTATATTGTAAAGTTGCCTTAGATTTGTGGAATAATTTTGGGTAATAAATGAATAAATGAACAAGTGAATAGGTAAATGAAGATGCCTTAGTAGAAGAAAGTTTTTGAGATACTTTCTTACAGCTTTCTAAAGAATATTTAAATTATATATGACAGATTTTGTTAGGGCATTTTACCTATTTCATAACTGTACCTTTCCTCACCATGGTTACATCCCTATTACTCCCCCCTGTATTCCTTCTACACCCAACCAATCTCCTTCTTCTACTCAATTAGTCCCCTTCCCTTTCATGTCTTGTGAATACTTAACCCATGAGTTTAATTATGAATACTTAGAGGATCTTGGGTGAGGGGTTATTTAGAGAAGTGTGGATGCTTTATAAGAGCTTCACAAGTGTCCCCTTAATCTTTAAGTAAAGAGCTAAGCATTTCTCCAATGTAATGATCTAAAATAGGGTTATGGTCAATAAACCAGTCTTTTATAGTAATACCATGTATAGCCCCTTTACTCCTTCCCTCTAGTTTTCTATCCTGTCTTTTTCCTGCCTTATTCGCTTCTCTCCATTCCTTCTCACTCTATTTTTGTACCTCATCTTTCACTAACTTTAAAAGAAAGCTATTTGGAAGAGTTTCAAATTCATATATATTAGAAACAAAAGGAGCTGTGAGAAAAGATCAAAGGATTGGAGATTATTCAACCCATGAGGGGAAAATTGAGCAGTGATTTCATATTAGCAAGTTCTCTTTGATCAGCAATACAAAGGTAGAACTAGTCATTTGTGGTTTGTAGGTAATGTAAGGTGGCAGGAGAGGTTCTCCCTTACTGTTACAGATATGGGAAGGATGTGTGGTTTGCAAAGACTGTTTCAGGTAGACTACGCAATGTACATAAGATTTTTTTTTTTTTTTTTTACAGAAGAGACTCACAGTACAGCCTGAACATCTCAACCCATTAGAATGCTCCTGTATCTTTTTTCTTCTTCTTTTTTAAAAAAACCTTTTGTTTTGTGGAAAAAATTTCTTAAAACACATTTCAATCACATTTTCCCTAATTCCTCCAGATTCTCCCCACCTTCCTACCCATTCAGCTTTATATTCTTTTCCTCTTACTTTCTCTTTACAAAGACAGACAAAAACAAAACCAAAACAACAGAGTGTGTGCGCACGCACACACACACACACACACACACACACACACACACACACACACTCCTCTACAAAACCAAAAATCAAAATAAACAAGCAAAAACTGACAAGACAAAAAAAAAATACCCAAGGCATTATGACGCAGAAAAAGTCTACTAAAATATCAGTTTGAGGACTTTGTGTGTGTGTGTGTGAGACAGCTACCCTGGCTGTAGAACCTGCCCTGAAACTCCACTGAAGAAAACTTTTTCTTTGTCAGCGGGTTTCAATTACAGAAAGCTTCTTGGTAACGGGTCCCTGTGTCCACTGACCCCTTCAGCACTGGGACTTCAACTGGCTTGAGCCTGTGTAGGTGTTGTGCACGTTGCTGTCTTCTCCGTGAATTCATATATGCATCAGTACGTTCTTTCTGGATGACACGACTTGCTTGTATGCATCACGTCTGCTGGTTACAGTCTTAACGTTTCCTCGTTCATTTGAGACAGGGTCTCACTCTGTAGTCCTCTCTGGTTTGGAACTCACTGTGTAGACCAGGCTGTTCTCAAACCTATGGAGATCTGCCTGCCTTTGCCTCCTGCGTCCTGGAATTAAAGACATGTGCGACCATACCCAGCTCTCTCAAATATTTCAAATACTTATCTACAATACAGAATTTTCAAAAGGGAAAGAGCTTTTCCCATCAGTTTGTATTTGGTGATGAGAAAGCCATTTGGAGATTTAATTGCTTCCTGACAATTTTAAGCCACAACAACCCTCATGCTTCTCCTGGATGACAACATTCGCTTATTTTCCACCCTCTCTCTGTTTCCAGGCAGCTATTGCACCTCATGTAAAAGGAAGAAAACAAAATGAAGATCTTTCAGTGCAAGATGCGGTACTGGCTGATTCTGGCTTTTTTGGCGGTTGCTTATTTCTGCACCATTGTCCGGGGGCAAGGTAATTGAAAAAAAAAAAAAAACAAAAAAACACCAAACAATCTGGGATTCTGGCCTTTGGGTTCTTCATCTTCATAATCTTTTCTTGGGACAACTGTGGGTCCAAGCAGGAAATCCATTAGCTTTTATTCATTTTATCAACTGTTTCCAATGAAGCAATGGAGCACACCACCCACAGGGTTACCATGTCACCAGAAACTGGTCATAGCCATTTAGGAGTTGAGTAAAGAGAGTCTGTTGAAAAGACTATCAAGAGTTTAATCTGTGAGATTCAGATCTGTATGTTGCCAGATCAGTTAATAAACAGCAATGGGGCGTGCATGCGCTTGTGTGTCCAACTCCTGTCTTATTGCCCATAGAGTCTATAATACTTTTTCTTTTCTTTGAGCCCTAGTCTCCCTGTGTAGGCTTGGCTGGCCTGGAATGCTCTGTGTAGACCTTCCTGGCCCAGAATTTACAGAGACCTGCCTTCTCTGTCTCCCGAGTGCTGGAATTAAAGTTGTATGCTGCCATATCTAGGATATATAATATATTTCTATCACTTTAAACTTGGTTCTTAATTATGGTCTTTTTTTTTTTTTTTTAACTGAGCACAGTTTAAGGTTGTTAAGGATCTAATAGAAGTTTTCACCAATAAGTGACTTTATTCTAGCCTTTTGGAATAAAGGAGTTTGTGAGATTTGCTTTTTGTGTTAGCAAGATCTACACTGTTTTAATCACTTTCTCATAAACCTGTAGTTGACAAACTACCATCCGTGGGCCCAGTCTGGCCCCTTATCTGGGTAAACTTTTATTACATGCACATTTGTTTATGTATTGTGTGTGGCCGTTTTTATGCTACAGTGGCAAAGGACAGTAGTTGTAAGAGAGACTAGGGCTCTTCAAAGCCAAACATATCTACTGTCTGGCCTTTTACACCCGTAGAGGACCCAGGCTTCGGCTGTGGCTACCACATAGGGGTGTTTATACAAGAAAAATAAAGTGAATTTACTCTGTAAAAAATAGTTACTTTACTGTTGTGTTCATCATCTTTATGACATTATATTATATTATATTATTATATATTATATATATATTATATATATTATAACATAGTATATTGTAAATGAAATTTAAAAGAACTACTAGTATGTCCCACAATTAAATGTCCCACAAAATATAGTTAGTTCCCCCTATACTTAAAAAAAAAAATAGCATTGAATTGAAAACAGTACATGACATTTTAAAAAGCCTAAAGTTTTTTTTCAGCTATTTTAGAAAAACAGTGAAAATATTTCTCTAGTCCTTTAAGTTGTTTTGGACAGGAATAAGAATCCTAAGTTACCCTGTTACTCTAGCATCATAAACTATGCTTTTGAGGCAGGATCTTGTTATGTGGCCCAGACGGGCCTAGAACCCAGAATTCTTCATAAAGGGAAAACTACTCATTATGACCTCAACAGCAGCATCTCTACCAGAAGAGATTTTTTTTTCCTAGATAGGGTTTCTCTGTGTAGCCTTGACTGCCCTGGACTCGCTTTGTAGACCATGTTGGCCTCGAACTCACAGTGATCCACCTGTCCTAAGTGTGTCACTGTGCCTGGCCAGAAGAGATTTTTGAGTGCAAAAAAAAAAATATTTTTTTTTCCCTTGGCCAATTAAAAAATGTATTTACTAGTAGATAACATAGTAGCTCATTTAATCAAGACAGAAGTTATACTCTCAAGCTTGGAAAAGACAGAACTGCTGAAGTCTAGGGAGGCCTCACGTAGGCCTGCCGCTGAGATGAAAACACTACTGTCCTTCCTTTGATTTCTGGACTCGTTTGGATTCCTTGGTTGGGGGCCTTGGGGTGAGGTCGGGTGGGAAGCCTGCTTCAGATGCCCTTGCCCTTCTCAGTCAGGGGAGTGTGGCTGATTGATAGTTTAATCTCTGGTCAGTGGGAGTTCTGTAGGTAAGGAATGGGGATGGGATGGCAGGGCGGGGTGGGGGGGGGCGGAGGCCATGGTCCTGGGCATTGACATGTGCAAGATGTCTCTGATTGCATCACTGTATTAAAAACAGTGTTAGAAGTAATTAGTGAAACTATCTCACTAGACATAAATCTTTATAGAAATTGTCACTTGTCAAAAACAGCAAGATTGCAAGTGAGTTGAGAAAGGGGAGAGTAAAAGAGAGAGAGGCAAGAAAGGTGTGTGTAAAGGGAGAGGAGAGAACAAGAGGGAAGGAGGGAGGGATGGGGGAGGGAGAGAGAGAGAGAGAGAGAGAGAGAGAGAGAGAGAGAGAGAGAGAGAGAGAGAGAGAGAGAGAGAGAGAAGTTATGGGAAATAAAAAACTATCCATCAAATGAGAAGATAGATTATGGAGTAATATAAAGAAGTGCCTTTCCTCCTATGGATTCCTAATGAAGATTGCCAAATTGTCCCTTCAAACAAAACACAGCACAACACAGCGAGACAAAAGCCCCATGTGCTTTTAGTAATAAGCCACAGTAAAGAGAAGATGGATGTTCATGGTCTTCCTCATTTCCCCTTGGGGTGAAGTTCATGTACACACAAGGATTTTCTGTTGAGACTAATCTCATGCCTCCACCCAAAGGAAGAGTCTATGGGCTTCCTTGGGGCTCCCCATGTGCACCTCAAATAAACTTTACACTTGGTTTTGTCTTTTTGAGAAGATTTGTATTTGAGCTGACACAGATTAAATTTGTAATCAAGTTCACTCAAGCATTTACTGGAATTTAAGGACAGGATATATGAAACACAAAGCATGTCCTTTGTGCTTCCAAAGAGAAAAAAAGCCGACATAGATTCTTGTTCTGTGAGATAAGAGCAATTATTTACAACATTTCTGTCAATTTTGCTTGCCTTGGCTTTGGCTCAAGTCCCAGTGCCTTCCAAAGGCAGGGTGGGGGCAGGGGTGAGAGGGCACTAACTTTGAAATCTAGAACTTTTTCTTAATTAGCATTTATTCTTTGCAATGTATTTCCCCCAAAGGCAAAAATTTGTGCTTCATGTCTATCCAAAGGTTTTTGTTTTAGCACTTGTCAGAATATTTATACTTCTGTTGGCAGTCGATGTGATCTGGCTTTTCAATGTTGCAATGGGATAACAGTCATATGAGCTATTTGTAAATTAAATTATAAAGCTGACCTTTGCTGGATTCTGTTGTGTCACTTGCTCCATACTTTGTTCCCTTGAGGAGGTCAATGGAAGACATTTCCCTTTGGGTTCTAGATGACCGTGTGCTTTTCATAAAGAGCACCGTCCATGTTGTTCTCATTGTTTTCTGCTGCTTAGAAAATTAGCTGTTGACTAAAGAGATGCCAAGAACCATGAACCCACACAGCATCCAAAGAATAATGGCACACACAGGCAATCTACAGATGTCTACTGTCTAGCCTAGCTGTACTGAATGCTCTCCTTGTGGTGTCATCCCACCTGGCATGCTAACAGAGTCCACTGAATCTCGTCAAATCGGTTTAGATGAAAGCTCCATCTGCTTGCAGTTCTTTTCTACTTCATGGGTCCTAAATAGACCTGTTTTTTTTTCACCAATGCATTCATGCAAAAGCTTGTCAGTGATAAATGCAAACCCACTAATTTGATTGAGTTCAGAAATGTTACTTCAAAATTCTAATTCCCATAAAATTCCAAATTTTAATTCCTATTTCAAAAGAATAAAAAATGTAGGTACAAATAGATTTACCTCCTGCATTGTGGACTGTGCAAAGTAATTCCTATGTTTATTAAAATGCTGGGTGCTAAAAGAGTTGTTCTTTTGATAAATTTGTATTTTCTCATTAGCCAGAAAAATGTAAATTTGTTTCCATTTATATCAAGTGAAAACTATAAAGCTAATGAGTGTGTGTGTGTGTGTGTGTGTGTGTGTGTGTGTGTGTGTTTTAAATAGCACTCTCTACTTATACATGATTAAAGAAATCAAAGATATTTTTCTTTTTTTTTTTTAAATTTTTTTATTAATTTATTCTTGTCACATCTCAATGTTTATCCCATCCTTTGTATCCTCCCATTCCTCCCCCCCCCCCATTTTCCCATTATTCCCCTCCCCTATGACTGTTCCTGAGGGGGATCACCTCCCCCTATATATTCTCATAGGGTATCAAGTCTCTTCTTGGCTACCTGCTGTCCTTCCTCTGAGTGCCACCAGGTCTCCCCCTCCAGGGGACATGATCAAATGTGAGGCACCATAGTATGTGAGAAAGTCATATCACACTCTCCACTCAACTGTGGAGAATATTCTGACCATTGGCTAGATCTGGGAAGGGGTTTAAAGTTTACCTCCTGTATTGTCCTTGGCTGGTGCCTTAGTTTGAGCGGGACCCCTGGGCCCAAATCTGCCTATCATATTGTTCTACTTGTAGGTTTCTAGGACCCTCTGTATCCTTTTATTTTGCTATTCTCCATGCGTCTCTCTCATTTAGAGTCCCAATAGGATGCCTTCCCTCTGTCCCAGTTTCCTGGTAAGTGAAGGCTTTCGTGGGACATGCCCCTTGGCTAGTATGCAGACATAAGTGAGTATATACCATTTGATTCTTTCTGCTTCTGGGTTAACTCACTCATTATGATCATTTCTAGCTCAATCCATTTACCCACAAATTTCGGGAATTCCTTGTTTTTAATAGCTGAGTAGTATTCCATAGTGTATATGTACCACAGTTTCTTTATCCACTCTTCTACTGAGGGACACTTAGGCTGTTTCCATGTTCTGGCTATTATGAATAAGGCTGCTATGAACATGGTTGAGCAAATTTTCTTGTTGTGTGCTGGAGCATCTTCTGGGTATATTCCAAGGAGTGGAATAGCTGGGTCTTGAGGAAGCCCTATTCCCATTTTTCTGAGATAGCACCAGATAGATTTCCAAAGTGGCTGTACTAGTTTGCATTCCCACCAGCAATGAAGGAGTGTTCCTCTCTCCCCACATCCTCGCCAGCATGTGGTGTCGCTTGAGTTTTTGATCTTAGCCATTCTGATGGGTGTAAGATGGAATCTCAGAGTTGTTTTGATTTGCATTTCCCTGATGACTAAGGAGGTTGAGCATTTCTTTAAGTGTTTCTCAGCCATTTGATATTCCTCCGTTGAGAATTCTCTGTTTAGTTCCAAGCCCCATTTCTCAATTGGGTTATTCGGTTTGGTCAAAGATATTTTTCTTGAGACATGTTCTTTTCTACCTATTGATTCCAAATGCCTGGATAGTTTTAGGAAAATGTCTAGGTTTCTATTGATATGATAAACACCATAGCCAAAAGCAACTTTTGGACCAAAGGGTTCATTTTATTCTAGAACTCTCAGGTCACCCTCCATCACTGAAGGATGTCCCAGTAGGAACCCAAGGCAGGAACTGAAGCAGAAGCCATGGTAGAGTAATGATTACTGAGTGGCTCCCCATGGCTTGCTCAGCCTGCTTCTTTTTTTGTTTTGTTTTAAAGATTTATTACGTATACAATGTTCTGCTTGCATGTATGCCTACCCGCCAGAAGAGGGCACCAGATCTCATTATAGATGGTTGTGAGCCACCATATGGTTGCTGGGAATTGAACTCAGGCCCTCTGAAAGAGCAGCTAGTGCTTTTAACCTCTGAGCCATCTCTCCAGCCCCTTCAGCCTGCTTCTTATAGCAGAACTCAGGATCACCAGCCCAGGGGTGGTGGGTGACTTGGGCCCTCCCCATCAATCATTGACCCAGAAGATACTCAACAGACTTTGTTAGAGGCCAGTCTTATGAAGATGTTTTCTCAATTCAGAGTTCCCCTTTCAAAAGGAGTCTAGCTTGTGTCAAGTTGACAAAAACTAACCAGGACAAGTAATATATTCTTTGTTTATCTGGCTCAGCACAGAGTGATTCCTCAATACTGATGTTTTTTTTTTTTTTTTTTTTTTTTTTTTTTTTTACAAAGAAGCAGTACATGGATGGTCTCAGAGACCATCCTTCCCTAGTATGGAAACTTGAACATGGTTTTCAGCAGCTGTTCCTTGGTTCCTTTCTCCTAGAGTCAGGCTAGTAATGGATTTTTTGTGAGGATTCAAGTGAGGTTTTACACTCCGTCATTAGCTAAAGAGAGAGGAAGGGAAAGAAATGTTTATCCGCCACTGATTGTATTGTATCAATTAGTCTTTGTAGAAAGTGTCAGTTTTTCTAAAGGTAAGGAAACTAGCTTTGGAAGCCTTGGTGATTCAGGCTCTTCAGCTGATCAGTGACAAGACTGAGAATCAAACTAATGTCCAAGCTCGTATTATGCCTAATGCCCTTTCAGAATGTCTTCCCCAACACTGGGTCCCAAAGTAAGAAAAGAAGGCTGGGCACAAAGTGGGTAATGGGTGCTGACATTCCTGTTAATGAATAACTTTATTTATATATTACATAGTAAAAATGTTCACACTGAAAGACTTCTTTTAGAACCTGGGGGGCATTTAAGAGGCTTCTGAGATGTGTTCTGAAGTTTTATGACTTAAATGAAAATTAAAAGGTCTAAACATTTTTGTGAAATTTCAGAAGCACAAATGTTATGCCCTCAATTATGATCATGTGCTACATACCTGACATGTGAAAATCAGCTTCTCTAGAAGAGTAGATCAGAGTTTAAAAACCACAATCATCTTCCAGTTGAACCTGAACCTTTTTATGACCACTAACTCCAATGTTTCATTTATTTATTTATTACTTTAAAATTATGTGTGTGTGTGTGTGTGTGTGTGTGTGTGTGTGTGTGTGCATATGAATGCCAGTGCCATGTCAAGGTCAAAAAATGCCATCAGGTCCCCCAAGCTGGAATTACAGGTGGTTGTAATTTGCCTGACACAGGTTCTGGGAAAACTGAACTTGGGTCATCTGTGAAACAGTTTCTACCCTTAACCATTGAGTCATGTCTGAAGGCCCTCTCAAATATTTTAGGATGACTATTTTATTACCATAATATGCCTGAAATAGTTTCCTCAAATATTCTATCAACAAACCATTTGATTGCCACAGTGGAAAACTTAAAATCATATATGCAATGTCTCAGCAGAGAAGCTTCCATGTTCCAAGTAGGAAAATGCATTCTGCAAAATGAAATCATTTTGCAAGACTGACTTCAGTTTCTAAAGGAGGTGTAGATATTCAGTTTTAAGGTGGGTGCTGTTTGACAAGTGGATATCCCTTGGGAGAAAAGCACATGCTTTCACATCTGTCTTATTTTGCACACTGATTGATTGATTATTAGGGTTGCAGAAAAAAAAAAAACTTTCCAGACTGATGAGGTCCTGTGTATTTTGGCGATGCTGCTATGACTTTGCAATTTAAACGTAAGTGTCTTTATATTTAAGCCATTTTTGTTTTTCCTTTTCAGTGGCTCCACCTACAAGGTTAAGATATAACGTAATATCCCATGACAGTATACAGATTTCATGGAAAGCACCAAGAGGGAAATTTGGTGGCTACAAACTGCTCGTGGCTCCAGCTTCAGGTAAAGACAATCCACCATGTTTTCTGGAGCCTTAGGATCTTTTTATACATGGATGGTTAACAATAGATGGAGTGCTAAGTGCTGCTTTAGTATTGTGTGAAAGACTTGGTTTAGTTTAATTTTTGAATTTGACAAATTCTCTTCTCATCAAGAAAATAATGTTCCTCAAAGTGTGAGGTCTGGCTCTTGGGCTCAGTTGTGATTCATTTTCCTTAATGTTAAAATTTCAATATATAATAAATAAATACTTTTAATCTATGGATGCTGTAAAGACATAACACACCGAGTGTGCAATAATTGTGCTTGTTTTTACTAAGTTATAATTAGTGAGCCTTATATAATGATGCCTAGAAATTAAACATAAAAATTGTAAAGGTCAACTAGATATTGTGAAAATAAACTGCAACAGGAAAACCATAATTGAATAGATTACAAATAGATCATTATATAAAGGTGTGATATAAAATTGTGGTTAATTTGTGGGTAAACTGTTAATTTTATTCAATTGTTAAGCAATCCAAAGACATATTACTAGGAATCACAGGTCTTAGAACTGACTCAAGCGCTTTGTGAAGCAGACCTCGACATTATCTTCCAATTTCCTCCGAGACAGTGCACTCAAAAACTAGAAGTCTATCTCTTGCTTAAATACCTACAGTGACAAAAATTGTGAGTTAAATGATTTCTTAATAGATATTGGGTTTACTTTATCCACTGTTCTTATTACAGTGGCCAAGGCCAATCAGTCTCCGTTTAAGCACACTAGAATCTACTTGATTAAATACAACAAATAAAAAAGAGTAATAAATACATTTAACTACAAGAAGTTCATGGACACTTTAGCACCATGAGTCACAGCCCAAGTCTTTTTTATATCAGTCTTTCTCAAAGAATGTTCCATGATGTTCTGTAGGGTGTTAACAGCAGTTACACAACAAAATGAGTCAAATAAATGTAATGCTGGTTTATACAGGGTTTAAAGCACTCATTTTATGATAGGAGTCTTAAAATATTAAATGAAATAATACATCTGCCTTCCGAAGAAAAACTTTAATATATAGGGGTTTTGAAAAGCCTTTTTTAGCAAAGCATAGATCACCTAATATTTATCTGTGTGCTTTATAACTGATGATGGTTTCTGAGACTTAGCTTTACTTTTTAAATGTATGTAGTTTTGCCTGAATGGATGCATGTATATCACATGCATATAGTACCCATGTATTCCAGAAGAGAACACTGGATTCCCCTAGACTGGTTACTGCCAGGTGTGAGCCACTGTATGGGTGCTGGCAATCAGACTCTGGTTCTCTGGAGAAGCAGCCAGTGCTTTCAACCACTGAACCATTCCACCAGCCCCAAAGAATGAGGTTTTTGTTTTTACTTTTAAGATTTACTGATTTATTATATATATAGTACTCTGCTTGCATATACACCTGCGTGCCAGAAGAGGACATTGGATCGCATTATAGATGGTTATGAGCCACCATGTAGTTGCTGGGAATTGAACTCAGGATCTCTGGAAGAGCAGTCAGTGCTCTTAACCTCTGAGCCATCTCTCCAGCCCCTGGATGAGTTTTGAACAATAGGAGTTTATGAAACAAAATTTAGCACCTTGAACACTTAAGGAAATTGGCTTTGGTAATAAAAAATTCCATTTTGTCCTTTAGTAACAGGCAGCATGAATAATAACAAGAAACATTTCAGATCTAGATATTAATTTGACTGAGATATAATTAAAATTAGATATAATACACACATTTGGTTAATTTATACCTCTCTGAAGGTTGTTACAAGGACAGAAGTTTTAAATTAATTTCTCTCTTTTTTTCAGTTTGTGAATCACTGCCATAAATTATAGGAAAAGGGTGCTTTTGGAATTTCACATAGATATTCAGTTTTTTGTTTTTGTTTTTTTGAGACAGGGTTTCTCCGTCCTGGAACTCACTTTGTACACCAGGATGGCCTTGAACTCAAAGAGATCTGCCTGCCTCTTCCTCCTGAGTACTGGGATTAAAGGTGTGTGCCAGCACACCTGGCAAACAAAAGCATTTTCAAGAAAGCTGTAGATGCCACTCTAATTTGATGGTGATTTCACAATTTTTTTTTTTTGTTGAATCAAACTGACTTTTAAGTAGCTAGGCAATGAATGCTTCCTTCAGCACCATAAAGTGGTGGCAGCCAGATTGAAGACAGTTGTTTATGGTTCAAGGATGCTTTCGTTTGCAGTAGTGAGCAGAGGAAAGCTATGCCAGTGTGGCTAATACCGTTCAGCCAGCTTGTGTCTCCCTGCACTTTTAAAAGGCCCTCTTTTCTTTGAAGACAGTATTTGATGTTGAGAATCTGCTTTCTAATCTTGTCCTATGGTTTTCCTTAGATAATAAATGTGATCGAGTGATAAAAGTCTTTGGTGACTAACATGGAGCAGCCATTTGTTACCTAAAGTAGAAAGAATATGTTGAGCCCGACGTTGAAAGTTTCATTACAGTTAGGATCTGTGCACACATGCATTATGTATGTGTATTTCAAGTGTTGTTACCATCTGATATGTCCAAGTGTGTTGTGCACTATAAATGCATACAACCAAAATTTAAAAGAAAAAAAATTTTTTTCGTTTGCCTTTTAACAGTCTTGATTCACTGCATGCAGCTACTTCCAGCTTAGGATGGACTTATCTTTCTGTTTTATTACAGGGGGCAAAACAAACCAGCTAAATCTCCAGCACACTGCAACAAAAGCAATTATCCAAGGCCTTCTGCCAGAGCAGAATTACACAGTTCAACTAATTGCCTACAATAAAGACAAAGAAAGCAAGCCTGCTCAAGGCCAGTTCAGAAGTATGTATTGACAGTTTTTAAGTACCAGCTGGGGTCTCTGGGTTTAAAATACTAGCTGTATGAGGGAGGCTTTTTAGATGAAGTATTTTCTTCTTGATTTCCGAACAAAGACATTGGACGAGTTTGCCTGTCCTCAGGTACAGATGACATGTTTGAGATCCCCCATTGTCCAGAATCCATTAAGAGGTTTTTACGTTTTAGTGTAAATCAGTCCAACCGTGTTGGCCCGCTAGTCTTCCGCCTCCTAATTTGCTTCGGATGCATCGGAAATGACGTCTCTTAAGACCTATGAGAAACAGGAAGTGAGAGGAGGAACATCAGTCCATTTCACTTGTGTCAAAGCTTTGTGATTGATAATTTCAAGAATTGCTCCAACTGGGCAGCAGAGGAAACCCCAGGACCCTGGAAAGCTTTCCCAGCGGCTGCTTACTCAAAGCACACGAAAGAAAGCCGCTTGTGGTGGGTTGTAGGCTTGTACTGTTCAGGTAGAAATAAGTTTCTTTGCATGGCCTTTTTTTTTTCCTTTGTATTTCTCTGATATTCTTGCTCCCTATAGGATGGAGCTAAAGTTAGCCTGGTCTCCCTGCCTTGAAAACTTCCATGGTTACTTGCTGGAAAATGTCGATCACAACAAAAGACTTGTGACAGTTGGATTCTTCGTGAACACAATTTTCTGATACATAGCCATTTTTCTTTAAAATTTAAGAGCAGAGAGAAGCCTTTATGGTGGTGAATTTATTACTATGATGCCACTTTGTTGTGGCTGTCTTTGTCGTCACTTCCCTTTCCCCCTTCCCATCGCTCCTTGCCTTGCCTCCATTTCCCTCCTCTTACCTCCCCTCATTTTTTTCTTCTTTTGAGACAGGGTCTTGCTTTGTAGTTCAGGCTAGCCTAGATCCCACTATGCAGCCTAGGCTGTCCTGGAACTTGTGCATCTCCAGCTCTTTTGTCCCCAATCCTGGGATTACACCTGTGTGCCACCACAGCTGGCACGACAGTTTATTTCTAAATGGTTTTGTTCCTACACGAGGAAGATGAGGTTGCAACATCTATTAGACTTTCTGTGTGAACTTGTGGGCCAACTTCCAAAGGTGCTTATTTTTCAAAATTCAAGTGTAAACTGGTGCTGTGGTCTGTTTTGGAACACTTCCAAGCCATCGGCTTTTCTCTTTGCAAGTGTGTTCCCTTGGTCTCTGCTTGAATCACCCTGCCTTTCTTAACAGTGACACATAAGTGTTTCTCTTCCAGAAACAGATCTGCAGATCCACACGTCTGAAACTATTCTCATTATTTCCCAGATTTCTTTATACCTCTAGCATTTCTTAACATGATTTTTCCTCATATTAAACTGACAGATGCATTTTATTTTAGAAAATGTATGTGACCAGGGGTCACAGCCCAAGTATGGGTGGGGTGAAAGATGTAGGCTTGGAAATAATCCACAAAGGATGAGATTTTAAATTGTTGGATGATAAGATTATAGGCAGAGTATTTAGGGATGCAAGGCAATTTTAGTATAAGGTCATGTTTCAGGAATGGAAGGAGAAAAAGAATCCAAAGGAGAGAACATAAAAAGATAGGGTAGTGGAATAGGAAAAAAATACGATTATATCTTTGCAAAAACTGAGAACAAAGATTTTTAAAGAGACAGAATGCTGAATAAGAAATCAAAGAAAGGGTTCTAAAAATAGATATAAAAATTAGATTATTGAATCTAGTAAGGTTAAAATATTTTATGATTTTAATCACTATTTCTAGCCCAGAATTAAATCAGAAAGATAAGGAGGGTTTTTAAGATAGGATTACTGCAATTGAGGTGATAAACTCCGAGCAGATGACAAGTCTTGGGCCCTTTCAACAAAGGCATAAAAACCAGGGGAAGGAAGAGGGCGGGGGTTGCTACCTAGACAGGATTGTTAGGCCCATCTTCCTGAGAAGATGGCAAGGATGGTTGGAGAGATCATAATCTCCCCAATGCAGTTGACATACTGATACATTTGCTCACTTCTTTCAAGTCAATGACATAATTAAATGACACATCTTCCCACTGGCTTTTTTTCATTTTTCATTTTCACAGCACATTTTATATTTACAGACATATAAAATGGCAGTTGGTGAAGGTCTTGAAGACTTTGGAAGACTTTAGAAGGCAAGCAATGGCAGGCAGGCTGCCGTGGAGTGTCAAGCACAGAGTACAGGAGAATATTAAGCAAAAGACTCAAGTGGCCATGAGAGTACCAAAGGAGTAGGAGTAACTGTTAGCCTCTGAATATTGCTTCATAAAAGTAACAGACAGTCCAATCTAAGTATCAAAACTACTTTTGTCATTTTTATTAGTTAAGATGTATTATACATAATGGGTTTCATTATGACATTTTCTTATATGTACGTAGTTTTGATCATATCCACCCTCTGTTACCTTTGAATGCTCTACCTCACTCCCACTGATTCCCTTCCTCATCCTTACTAGACATCTACCACTTTGATGTCTTCTTTTACTTTTCTTCTTTATTTGATAACCCAATGGGTTTCATTAGGGTTGCCTACAAGATCTCGGGTGAGAGGTTCTTTATGGGAGAGTGGACACCTTACCAGTGGGTTATACCTGTGAGGAAAATGTTAGAGAAGATTTTTTTTTTAAGTTTGGGAAGAAAAATTATAGGGGTTCTCTACCTTCTATTGAAGACATAGCAATTACAAATAACGTGTACCATTACTGTCGTTCTAGAATGGGCTCCAAATTCATACACTCAGCCCAGAGACATGAAGCTAAGGCTGACATTTTCTAGTTTTAAGCTATGTTTTAGCACCTTGGTTTTTCATTCTTTTGTGTACAAGGATGGGATAACCATGCCAGTTTTACAGCTGTTTTGAAGTATTAAATTGATTTGATAAATTTTCCACGGTGCACACTTGACCTAAGACTTAAGTACTTATCATACCTTATGACAAGCTTGAAGAAAATATCAGATCTAATATTTGGAGAGGAGTTTGTACCACGGTACTAATGTCTATCTGTAGTTTTTGTTTTTGCAGGGATTTTAGTTAATCACATTGAATATATAAATATATATATATTTAAAACATTAATACCACATGTTCCTGTCTGTCTTTTTCTTCTAGTTAAAGATTTAGAGAAAAGAAAGGATCCATCAAAGCCCAGAGTCAAGGTTGTGGACAAAGGAAATGGAAGTAAGCCAACTGCACCAGAAGGTCAGATATTTATGTGTTTGACTCCGCTTGGATGTGGTTGGCTTAATTGTGCAGACATAGTTGTTGGTCCATTTGGGGAGACATATAATCTGTTATGAAAATCTCCATTGGCTTCATTCTCCCCACCTTCCCAATGGCTGTCAGCAGTTGGGTGTGGGATCCCCCATCCACTTTTCTCCAACTAAACAAGCATACACACAAAACCAGTCCTGTCATATTCCTTGCTGCATATGTCACTTCTTCACTTTAGGACCTTCCCCTTGTGTATACCTACAGCAGGCCAGAGTCTGTGGTCAACTGTCCCACTTTGTTTGCATTTGTGCCCCGCCCTCCACTGTGCTGTGTATTTTATAAAGCTATCTGAGTATTGCCCATGCTGTAGCCCATATTTTGATGTATAGCACTAATATTTTATAATTTCTACTAGGTTGTCTTCATTAACCCATGACTTACTTAAAATAAGTCATTAATTTTAAACATGCAATGATCTTAAACACATTCATTTGCTAATTAGTGTCTGTCTTTACTGCACTGTGTTCAGAGAATGTGGTATGCAGGGGTATTTTAGAAAAAAAATGTTGAGATATTTTATTGCTTAAATATGGCCAGTGGTTAGATTCATTCCACATGTCCTTGAGGAAAAAAAAAGTATTTTAATTTCCCTTACTAATGTTTGTCCACTTCTATTTGAAACTGGCGATTTCAGATACTTGTGATGCTGGTGACGTATTTAATGAGTTATACTTTCTAGAGAAATTTTACTTTTCTTAATTATAATGATCCCTTATATTGTTAGTTGTTCAATATTTGTCTCAAAGCCTAAGCATCTAAGATAAATGCAGTTACCCTCTTTATTGGGTGTAGTTTTCACAAAACAACCCATTCTTGCTTATTACACTGCCACTGTGTTTTGTGTCCCCAGGTTCCCACAGTGACTAATCTTATAAAGAAGGTTGAGTGGCATTTAACTATTCTATCTTACCATTGCTACACTTACTGATAACTGTGTCCACTTAAGTTCGATGAAATTGCTGGACTTTTGGATTTATCGGTCATTGCTTTGTATGCTTCACATTTTTCATGTCCTTCCTCCTGTATTTGTGGTTTCTGTTCTCCTGATATCTACTTTACCCTTCTGCTGATCTGGAAGGCGCCCATTCTTTTGTATGTCTTTGATATAACTGTATTGAGATTTAATCTGCACACGAATCTTAACAAAATCTACAGGTAATTGATAGCTTTAGCATATGTCACCAACCCTTGTAATGCTTTCAGGGTATCACACTGAGAACTAGTCTGGCTTTCACAGGTTGGTAATTCCAGATAGTTTGGAAGCTGAGGCAGGAAGATTGCAAGCTCGAGACTTGTCTGGGATGCAGCCTGAGTAGAAGGCAAGCCTGGGTAACTTAGTGAGACAGTGTCTCACAGCAGAGACAACCAACACAAAAGGGAGGGGGGTCAGGATGTAGCTCAGTGGCAGAGTGCTTGCCTAGGATTCGGCAAGGCTTGGATTAGTTCTTTTCTTCACTGTTCACTATGTTTTGTCATTCATTTTTAATATAGTCAGGATAACTTGAGTCTGCAGAATAATGATGTGCCCGCAAAAGTAAAAAAATAAATAAAAGGCAATAAAAATTATCCTTCCTTCCAGCTTTATTCATCCTAAGAACCAAAGTCTTTCTTTTGTCTTTGTTGGGGGTGGGGATGAGGGTGGAGCAGTGCTGGGACTTGAGCCCACCCAGGACCTTAAGCATGCCTGTCATATGGTCCACTACTAAGTGATACTCTCAACTCCCAGTCCACCAGTTGCTGACTTATATGTTTCTGTTTACTTTTGCAAAATTATGTTTATTTGCATTTTAATGTATTTTTAAGGTTCTCAGTTAATATTTGGATTAGCATTCTTGGCCTGTTTATGCTTAGAGAATATTTGAGATTAAAAACCTGTGGATTCCTGTGGCTTCAGAATTTATGGTTTCTAGCTTTATTCTACTAAATAGTCCTATCTTCTCTATTCTTCGCCTTAAGACGCATTCCGGGTGACATGAGCGAAAAACAAAGAAGACAACAGAAGAAAATTGAGGGTGATATTGGCTTATGTTCTAAGAAACATTAAAGGCATTTGAGGACTGTACAGTCCCTAGTGCATGCGCTTCCTTAGAGATATATTCCTGAGCGACTTGTCTGCATCCACCATCAGATAGGCTGATTGAAGTGACCAGGGCCTATGTGGGGGCTACGACTCATAGGAGACTTGAAGGGGGGAAATTATGAGATTATTTTTAAGTGAGGTGAGTGCAGGGCCTATGAGGAAGTTATGAAGACACAGACTGTGTGAGAAATTGAATTCTCTTAGGAATTTCGGCTGGGTGTGGAGTCAATGCCAAAGACTCTAGAGTTCTCAGTGCTCCAGGGAGGTGGAGGCAGAAGGAGCTGAAAGCCTGAGGCCCCTTAGGTTACATAGTGAGTCCCAGGCCAGCGTGAGCCATGCAGTGAGAAGAACGAAAGTGGGGCTTGGCAAGAGGAAACAGAAAGATTATAACAGTTTTACACAAGCTTTAGGGCTCCCAGGAGGAGAAACATGAGAGGAGGCCACTGACCTCTCAGAGTCCCTCTCTAGACTTAGCATAAGCCCCTCCAGGATGGCATAGTCCCATGATGCACATCGAACCGTGTGGTTCTTTGTTTTCCCTACAATCTATAGTCTTCTGAGAGCAGCTTAGATACAATCAGTAATGTTTCACATACTTCCCAATTTTAGCTGAGATGCAAGGAGCTAGGATGCTAGCTGAAATTTCTGTGCTATAAAACAGTTACTTTAAAAAATGTATTCTACGTGTTTCTTCAATACTCAAAAACCAGTTTGCAAACAAAAGTGGTGTTTGCCTCAGAGCACAACGCTGGCACACTGACACAAATGGTTATTTCCCCATGGCTGTCCAAACATCTTTCGCTAGTTATTTTTGGCATTTCACATAGGAACGCAGAACCAGATTGGAAAAGATTATGGGCTTGATAGGAAAAGAGGCATAAGGTTTCTTTCTTTTCTACTAGTTTTTTTTCCCCCCAATTAAGGCCACCAAGCCTCTCTTTTCCTATCTATGTACTAATGGGCTTGGCCATGCTTAGCTTCTGATACCAGGAGGGATATCAGGCACTGTCACATGGCATCGTCTTGGACAAGCCCCCTTTTCCTTCTTTTCATGTTCTCTGTACTAAGGAGAGAAGGGATGAAACTAGAACTCAAATTTTCTTTTCTTTTAAAATTTTTTATTGTTTTTTCTCAATACAATAAGTAAAGCTCTGATTTTCTTTTTTATTAATTTATTCAGATTACAACTAAATTCTTCTCCCATCATTTGTATCCTCCCATTCCTCCCTTAGGTCCATGCCTGAGGGGGATCTCTTCCCTCACTTTATGGTCACAGGCTATCAAGTCTCATCTTGGTAGTCTGCCTATTCTTTCTTTGAGTGCCACCAGGGTTCCCAAAGCTCTGATTTTTTAAGAAAAAAAAATCCCTAAAAGAGAGGAGCCTGTTATTCTTTCCAAAATAACAATAGTCTGTGGGCTAAGCCCAGTCCTCTGCTATTTTTCACATAATGTTTTATTGGGCCACAGTTTTGCTCACTCTTGACATATTGTCTATAGCGGCTCTCCCAGAGTATTGGAGTTGGAGCAGTTTGGAGGAGATCATATGGCCAACAAAGACTCAAGTATTTCTTATTTTGACCACTTCAGAATACAATTGCTGATTCTTGCTATAGAGTGTTTAAAACTTTCAGCTGTTTTGGAACTAAATCCTTCTCTAAGTTGGTTCCTTTTCTTAGGGCATTTGGTTTGCTCGGCTTTAGGATGTAATCCCAGCTAAGCATCTTCAGAAGATTCCCTTTCTTCCATGCCCACATTTGGCTTCGTTTTTAAACCAGAAACATGAGAACTCCTGAGTTCACTGTAATGACTGAATGAGTTACTGTAGGTTCCATACTTAGAACACAGTGAATACTGTTTAACCATTTATTATTAATATTAGAATGTTCCAGACTGAGCACAGTGATGCAAACCAGCAATCTCAGCACACAGATGAGGGGGGGAGGGTGAATTTGAGGTCAGCCAGGGCTATAAAGTCAGTTCCAGGGCAACCTGGGCTACATCTTATTTAAAACAAAGAAACAAAAACACACACACACAATAAGACCCTCCAAATACTAGAAAGTATACTCTCCTTCCCTCTCTCCCCCTCCCCCTCCTCCCTTCTCTCTTTCCTCTCTTTACCTCTGACAAAGTCTCATACACTCCATGCTAATCTCAAACTTGCTATGTACCTGAGGCTGGTCTTGAATTCCTGACCTTGCCCCTAACTCTTCAGGGCCGGGACTATAGGTGTTTGTCACCACACTTGGCTAAAAGGCCTGCCTTTTATGTTTGACAGTTACTACATAGATAAGAGTTGATGTTTATCCCCCAGTACTGGGCAAACACTGAGTTATCTACTAGGGATTAACTGATGTTTACGGCTGGCAGATGTCTAGCCTCATGGAGCTTGCACAGTCCAGTGGAGCTCATCAGGTTTCCAAGGGCTTCTCTAGATGGGGAGTCAGCTCCGAATTATGCACACTAATTATGTTTGGATGCAGCCAGGTCTTATGATGGTTCTCAAGGCATATTTTCACATCTTAGCATCACTTTTGACGCCGTTATGGCTCTTAACTCCTAACTGAGAGACTGATTTAAAAAATTATCACCCTTCCCACTAGTGCTCCAGGGCTTATGCACGCTGAACTCAAGAGTGTGGATTCATCTTGGAAAGCCTGGGACTATTTTGGGATTTAAACTTCATCCAGACAGAAGTTAAGTGATCAGTATAAAGGCAGGGATATAGGCAGGTTTTTTTTTTTTAGGCAAACACTGGCTAAATCCTTACTCAATTCCTATAAGTGAGGGGAGGTGGGGCATTGAGTTTTACATGCTGTCTTAGGGTTTCTATTGCTGTAAAGAGGCACCATGACCGCAGCAACTCTTATAGAGGAAAACACTTACCTGTGGCTGTCTTACAGTGCAGAGGTTTAGTGCATTATCATCATGGAGAGAAGCATGACAGCACGCTGGCAGACATGGTGCTGGAGAAGGAGCTGAGAGTTCTGCATCTTGATCTGCAGACAGCAGAAGTGAATGTTACATTTTTACATGGCTTGAGCATTTGAGACATTAAAGCCCGCCCACTTGTGATCCAACAAGGCCACACCTACTCCAACAAGGCCACACCTCCTAATAGTGTTATCTTATCCCTGGGCCTACGGAAGCCATTTTTGTGCAAACTACCACAGATATGGACTAGACCATCGCATGCAGCAGCAGGAAACCTCTTGAAAACATTGTCAGTGGGCGATTTCATTTTTTTTTTTTTAACATCATAAAGTATACTTACATAGGTCTTAGATGGCCAGTGAGCTTCCATGGCTTATTCTGTCTCTGTCTCTTATCTTGGTATAGGAGACCTGGGATAACAGGTGTGGGTGTTGCCTACCATGGTTGGTTTATTCAGGTTTTAGATATTGAAACTTAGGTTTTCTTGCTCGTGTGGCCATGTTTTACCGTGATTTTCCTACTGCAACTTATACTAATTTTGGAGGCATAGGTCTATTGCTCACCTTGGTTCCTGATTAGCATGCTATTACAAATGTTTTATAGTAAATTTATATGAATAAGAGGAATACACTGCCAGAAACTGATAGCTTTCATAGTAAACACCAACCATTAACACAGTCACTTCTCAGCATTTTCAAATACAATGTTCAGTACTTACTATACATACTGTATTTTGTAAGACTGGGCATGCAGGAGGTTTGCATCCACCAGCACCACCACAGACAGATGATCAATGCATTGCACTCACATTCTGACTGCTGTGATCTCACTGGGTGACAGCGATGTTTCAGCACTGTTATAGAGTATGGGACCATTGTTCCATATACAGTCAGTTATGGACTGAAGGGTCACTGTGCAATGCATGCTGGTGTTCAATCATTGTTGCCTCTTGGGCTTCAGCCCAGGATTCGTTGCTCTTTCATGCTCCTCCATCCCCTAACATAGCTTTCTTCTGCGATAGCTTTATTCATAAGCAAGTTTCTAAAGGCCCTTGGAGTTCTCTTCAAGAGAATTACATGGTAACAAGGTAGTCCAGTCTCATATTGGAAAAGACTTGGATAATGCTTCATTCATTCACTCATTCATTCATTCATTCTATTACTGAGGGTCAGACTCAGGGCACACTAGCCAGGCACTGTGCTATTGGACCCTAGTTATTTTAGAAGCTGTCTGAAGAAGAGTTGTACTGGTCTACTCCATTCATATGTTCAGTCCTGAATCAAGTGCTATGAACAAGGAGACACAAGAATCTGATTGGCCACATCAGGATGTACAAAGATGGGATCAAGATTAACTGAAAAGGAGATGCAGATGTAGCTCAGTGGGTAGAGTGCTTGCCCAGCATGCACAAAGCCTACGGTTCAGTCCCTAGCATCTCATAAAATTAGCGTTAGGAATCGTCTGTAATTCCAGCATGTCAGAGACAGGATGATTAGAAGCTCCAGGCTACTTTTGTCTATATAAAGAGTTCAAGGCCAGACTCTGATGCAGGAGACTGTATCTAAAAAAATAAATTAAATAAATAAAAATAATTAACTGAGCTGAGAGGTGGTGGATGACACCTGCAATCCTAGTACTCAGGAGGAAGCAGCAGGTGGATCTCTGTGAGTTCGAGGTCAAGTTGGTCTATAGTGAGAGTTCCAGGACTCTGTCTCAACAAATCAAAACAAAACAAAACAAAACAAAACAACCAAACAACCAATCAAACAAAAGAAAAAAATAACTGACACGGGCATGGTGGTGCACACCTTTAATTTCAGCACTCAGGAGGCAGAAGCAGGCGATTGATGTGAGTTGGAGGCCAGCCTGGTCTACAAAGTAAGCCCAGGACAGCCAAGGTTACACAAATAAATCCCCTCCCGCTAACCCCCCACAAAACCCAGACAACAAACAAACAAATAAAACCAACTGCAAACACACAACAAAACAAAACAAAGCAAAACCCCCAAATGAAACAAAAACCAACTAACTGAAATAAATGGCCTCAGAATGGACTTGGAAAGCACGTGCTCACACACACACATACACATAATACACACACACACACACACACACACACACACACACACACACACACACGTGGGTGCTTTCTCTCTCTCCCTCTCTTTCTCTCTCTCTCTCACACACACACATACACACACACATACACACAAGCTCACTGCAAGAAGTTATATTTTATGATTGTCTGGATTTTCTCATAAATGTGCCCTCTTAAAGTGAATCACTTCTTTTACTGTATTAGTTACTTTTTCTTGCTGTGACTAAATACTTGACAAGAAGAAACTTCAGGGAGAAGGAATTTATTTGTCTCACAGTCTGTGGGGTTACAGTCCATCATGTGAGGATGACACGGTGGCAAATGGCTTTGTGGCAGTGGAAATATCCTGATTCCTCATACCGGATCTGGAAACAGACAGCATAGGAAGCAATACCAAGCTATAGTCCTCCCAACTCACTCCCAGTGACTCACTTCCTCCATTGTATCTCTGCCTCCTAAAGTTCCTGCAACGCACCACTGGCCTTTGGGGGACATTTCACATGCAAACTGTTATAGTCACCTCATGGAAGAATTGAAGATTTACAAAAAATGTAAACTTGTACATGGTGTAAGTTTTCTATTTAGACCAGCATTGCTGTAGATGCTCCTGCCTTTAGGTGGGTGAGTACTCTTAGTCACTTTGGAGGAGTCCCTTTGCAGAATGGTGGAGCTCTTCTGATCCGTGCCTAAATTATTTTTTAAAATTTTAACTTGTTATAATTGAGATTCTTGTCTAAGAATATTCTAGAATGCCTCATGTATGTATGTATGCATGCATGTATATATGTGTGCATGTATGTTTGATTAGAGAGGTGCATGCTTTAGGAAGAGCTGAAAACAAATGGCATTGTTACACACTGGTTCTAGACGTGAGGAACTTGTATCTGAAAACAGAGCTGATGACACAAAGTGGCCTTTCTTGAGAAAGCCGGGAAATAACTAGGTAACCGTACAAACAATTTTTTAAAACTGACTTTATACAAAAGAAATTAAGAAGTACTATGTTTTCTCAAAGGAATTTTAATCTACTTGAGATAACTGAATTATGATAATTTCAAATTTGAGAAGGTAGATAAGGTGTGTGTGTGTGTGTGTGTGTGTGTGTGTGTGTGTTTGTGTGTGTGTGTAAAATGGGAGTTGTTAGGGAAAGAATAAGAACTGTATTGGCACAAAGTGAGGAATAAATACAGACAAGTCAAGAGAAGTAGAGATCAATAAAGCTTTGAAAAGCACAATGACTGGTTTAGCTCAGGTTTGTGGGTTGGGAAGTGAGCAGTAATCTTAGAATTTAGTTTTGAATGTTATTGGAGAGTCAGGTAGTTAGGCTATAGGGAAGGTGTTTAAATCTCAGTTGTTACGTCTTTTCTTTCATCCATCTCATTCTTTGCCAAACAAACCAACAAAAAACAAAAAACAAACAAACAAAAAACCCAACACCGAAAAACCCATATTTTTTAAGACAGGCTTTTACTATGTAGCCCAGGCTGGCCTTCAACTGATGAGAATCCCCCTGTCTCACATTCTCAAGTCCTGGGGTTACAGCTCTGCATCCCAGTGCTTAGCTCATCTGCTTTGGTTAACAAAGATATCGCTGCTCCCCAAAGCAGACAACCTGTCCATAATTGAGTTGAAATCTGTCACTTATATCCCCCTGTGGGCATATAGAAACTCCAAATCCTGCATCTAAGGAGATAGCTCTTTAATATGGAAGCAGCTGTCTTCTCCCAGGCCCTTGGAGCAGAAGAGAAATGCAATGACTGGGATTTTTATAGAATTGTCAGTTATTGTTATGATTCAGAGTTCGGAGTGGCAGCTGAGATGTTCTCTTGGCTGTGCTGCAGTGACAAGGCTTCACATTCCTGCAAGCTGTTGTGGTGTTATGCACTGAAGGTCAACGGTGGGACAAGGGCCTATGGATTTGCTTTCATGCTGTGCAAAACTCCAACTCCAAATACAGGAAAGCTTGACAATTCTCTGTCTCTATCTCTCTCTGTCTCTGTCTCTCTCTCTCCCCTATTCTGATAGTAATGGAAGTGAATTTGGCCAAGCAATCCCAGGTTTTGTAGTCAGCCTTACCATTGAATTGAGTCTTTCCATTTTCTCAGCATGGGGGGGGGGGCGTGGGCAGTGTTTCTACCCTCTCTAGTTACTCCATCCCTTTTCTATGTATAGGATTGATATTGGTCTTTAATTAAAAAGACATTTGTAAGAAAGGACGTTCATAAGGAACAGGCTTACTAAATCATGGAGGCAACCAGCAAGCTGGGGACTTAAGAGACAAGCTTTAGTTCAAATCTGAAGGCTGGAAGCAATGGTGTCAATTCTAGACCCAAAGCTAGCAAGCTCAAGGCAAGAAAAAAAAATGCTGGCCTAGGCAGCTGGCAGGAGTTCTCTCCTAGTTTATCTTTGCCTCTATTCAGGTACTGATGTTGAGTTAATTAGGGAAGCCTATATCTGGGAGACAGAGCCATCTGCTTTATTGTTTCACCAAGAAAACCTTCACAGACACATCTAGACTAATGTTTAGTCAAATGTATGGGCACTCATAGCTCAGTCATAATTAATGACATAGAATGTAATGGACGTAAAGCGATTACTACTCACTTATGCACAGCGTTTTTCTAGACATTCCAGGAAGAAGTAAGAGCAGGTTAGAAGAGAACACTGGGAGTGCTGTTGGTCAATCATCCATCCGCCAGGGACGCTGTGGTGACTGACTTAATTACCTACCTGATTGGATTGAGATGCACCCAAGAGCTTTGTAGAGCATGCTACTGCCTCTGTCCATGGTGATGATTTTTTAGAAGAACTTAGATAAGGAGAGGGCTCTGACATAACCAATAGATCAGCTCTTTGATGGAGTCACAATATGACGGCATAGTTGGGGCAAAATGAAAGGTACAGGGTTTCCTTGAAGGCCGTAGGTCATTGGGGCAGCCCTTCTGGCTGACATCAAGTTCTTACTCTTTCCTGGCCTCTGTGATACAAATGTCCCTTACCCTGCCATGGGCCTCCCACACAGTCAGCTGAGACCTCTAAAACTGCCATTCCTTCTCAAAGTCATTTTTTCCAAAGAGAAATGTAGCTAGTGCAGATGCCTTAAAAGGTACACCTCAACCAGGACTGGAAGGATGAGAACTGACTTCATTCTGGTTAAAAGGAACGTCACCTAGAGCTGAAGCAGCTGTGCTCCATACCTACCAGCGGGAAGTTTCCAAAGGTGACTCACATGCATGCATCTGATGCTCATGAGGACAGTGTCTATGGAAACCATAGCCTGCAGTATCGGACAGGGTGTGTTAGAAGTTCTGGAATCCCATCCTGCCTGACCATGACCATGGACCCAGTCACTTGTCCTGTATGAACTTGGGTTTAATTTTCTGAAGAGTGACAATAATGTCTCCCCATGGGCATAATGTAAGAGCCAAAGTGGGCCAATGTATTAAAAAAATACTTCTTGAGCTTTGGACAAATATAAAATGATTTTGATTCTTTATTGAAAAAAACAGCCAGGTGGCGGTGGCACACGCCTTTAATCCCAGCACGGGGGTGGGGGGAGTGGGGGTGGGAGTGGCGGAGAGGAGAGGCAGAGGCAGGCGGGTTGCAGTGAGTTTGAGGCCAGCCTGGTCTACAAAGTAAGTCCAGGACAGCCAAGGCTACACAGAGAAACCCTGCCTTGAAACAACAACAACAACAACAACAACAACAAAACACAAACAAAAAAAGAAACACAAAGTTGTCTCTTCCATGATACAACCAGAGCCATTGGCTGCTTGTAAAAGCTTCTAAAAATTACTTATCTGTTTTTTAAGGATTTTATTTCACATTGTCTGGGGAATCTTGACTATAACCCCACTTAAGTAAAACATCATTCTGTAGCCACAGTTTTCCTTTGGATGCATCAGATAATGAATTATCTGATTTTTTTCTAGTGGCATAAAAACTAATTTAAGTCATTAAATGAATCCTGGATCCTGATGAAATGATTATGAGCATTTTCTTGGCCATTTATGGTGGTTGACAGCGATAACCACATAACTAGAAAGTCTGAGGCAAGAGGATCACTGGAATTTGGGGCTATATGGGGCTATATCGTCCCAAACAAACAAACCGAATGATAAGAAAAAGTGATACATTACAACCAGGAAGAAACATTACACAACAGAGGAAAGCAAGAAACATTAGTTTCAAGCATAAAGAATCAGGAGCAGACATTTTAAAAGACAAGAAATGGTGGCCAATAAGTGGACAAAGCAATATTTAACTATTTTAGTGGCCAAAATAAGATCAGAGTAAAATGTAATGGGTGCTCCTTCCACTGGCAAAAATTAATCGGTGGGTTGCAACTTAAAGGATTGCCCTAAAGATGGAAACATACCAAACCATGCATGGAAGCACATGTTGAGGCTGGAGAACAGTGGAGGAACATAGCTCCTGACATGCGTGTAGAGACTCCCTGTGCTCACAAGCCCCAAGACTCAGCATAACAATGATAGCCGTTATTCTGAAACTGGTCTGCAGGTTTAATTTTTGTTCCCAATAAAATCTAGTTGACACATGTCCTGATTTGCCCCAAATCCCAGTGACTATCTCGCCTCAGGCTTCCTAGTCATGTGGCTGTAGGTGCCAACCACCATGCATGGCTTTTCCGCTTTTTCTTTAAGGTGTTTTTGTTCATGTGAACGACATTCCAAACTTTAGTATCATTTCAGTCATCAATTATTTGGGCTTATAATCAATTTTATATTATAGTTGGGAGTAGTATGAGATGAGACGAGTTCTTGAAGCATAATAAGATAACAACTTCCCCAGATTATGTTAAAAGAGAGAAAAAAAAAACCTAAGGAATTTCTGTTCCACGATTCGTGGCAGAATCTGGGTTGGCCTTGAGTTAGTCAGGCTGTGTCTCAAATGCAGAGCTGGTATCTTTTTTCTATTAAATTAGAAGAATTTAGGGCCAAAAATGTAACTAGTAGCCCTGGATTGAGTTGTACCCCTGAGCTTCCATAATGAAGGCTGGAGTATTCCATTGCCAAGTACATTTTCCCCGTCTGGTAAAACGATCCGGGTCTTCCATGCCTATTTATGTCTGGAAAAAAAAATCGAGCTCCTTTAAGCTAATGAATGCAGTGTGGTAGATGCAAAGAAAATTTTCTTTAACTGTTTGTCTCTTTTGCCAGCCACAGTAGTTCGGCTGTCTTTTTCTTCTTTTTTTTTTTTTTTAAATAATAAAAGCTTTTTCTATTTTCAGTTTTTGAAAATTGCATACACATATATGACCAGTCCTGGTTATATCCACCTCCCTCCTTCTCCAGTTCCCACCCTTCCTAATACATTTATGTCCCTGATTTATTATTTTTTTTGGTCATAACCCATTGAATCCAATCGATGTTAATCCATATGCACATGGTGTAGTGTCACACACTGGGGCATAGACAAATCCAGAGCTCCACCTCCCCTTGCAGCTGTCAGCCAACTGCCAGTAATCCCTCAGGTAGGGGTGGTGTCAGGGACCCTTCCCGACTCCGTGCTGTGATTTCTTACTGGCTTGATCATGTGCAGGCAGGCATACCTGCTGTTAGTTCATGTGTAGAACTGCCATGCATTTCCAGCACTTCACAGCACACATCTCCATCTTTTGGCTCTCACATCTTCTCGGTACCTCTCTTCCACGGTCTTCCCTGAGCCTTGGAGAGGGTGGGCCATGGACATACTTCATCTGTGGCCGAGCACTCGTAGTCGCTTATTCTCAGCACTTTGAATTGTCAGGCATTTTTGCATTAGCTACTCCCCACTGCCATAGGTAGCTTTTCTGACCAAGGTTGAGAGCAGCACAGATCCATAATTATAAACACAAATATTTCAAAGGCAGTTTGACTACATGACAGCTTAGCAAAACAACGTCGATAGAGTCTTTCCCAGGGTTGACGCCTGCCCTAGCCGGGGGTTTGGACCATGCTTATACTGCTAGGCACAAATTCCCTCCTTTGCAGCAAATCCCAGACTTAATCAAAATAGCAGCTGAAACTTCCCCAGACCCAACCCCTATCTTGCCATTGTTACATCTGTGAACACATCTGGCCTGATGGATAATATTATTTTTCTGCATTTTTGTTTTCAACGTACAAATTATATTTCAGAAATTGTTATGTTGTCATTTTAATGTTAAGACATGAGCCAAGTAGAATTGGTCTGGCAAAAAAAAGTAAAAATGAATAAAAGCACACACACACACACACACACACACACACACACACACACACACACACAGTCACTTCTACTTTAGTATGAAAATCCAGCAAAAGTGAACAGTTATGGGAAGGGTAAATTGTAGTCTGAAGCAATGCCATTTAACATACTAAAAATGCCATATGTGTGTGTGTGTGTGTGTGTGTGTGTGTGTGTGTGTGTGTGTGTGTGTATTTGTATCTACCTGCCTCTGCCTCTCTGAGTGCTGGGATTACAGGCGTGTGCCACTGTGCCTGGCTTGCCATGATACATTTAAGGATTTATAAAGTATGTTGAGAGTATTCCACTGTCTTGGCTCTGTATGAACAATGGTGGCTTTCAACTCATCACCCATAGACTTCTGCTACCTTAGGCATCCATCTGTGTGGTAAAGACAGGTTTCCTTTCCTCTTCTGCAGCATCCCTGCAATGGGTGGGCACCATCCATGATGGCCAGGTACTGGTGGTGCCACGTCAACAACTTGCTGTCCTTTATGCATAATTATGTGAAGCACTCTCTGAACTAGTGATAACACCAGTTACTTAGCTGATCTTTAGGGGCAAAAATCTTATTGTCACATAGAAACAATAAGAAAAGCAGCAGCAACAACATGAAATAGACTGGGAGAAGTCCTTTGAGCCCTTGTTTTCTTTTTCCAACTGAGCATCTTATTTAATTACTATTTTTAGATTGATCACCTAGCGCTGGCTTATCTAACATAGGCTTATCAGGGCAGGAGGGCAGCCTATTTTATATCCTGGCCACCTGCCTGTTCCAGGAAGATGACCTTTACTGATATTGTTGAGACTTTTCCTGGAAAGATTCTGCAGGCTGAAGCCCAAGGGTGGAAGATTTTGTACAGACACCACTTTCTAAAGCACACAGCAGGATGAGTTGCCAGGTTGGCCGAAACCTGACAGCACTTTGGTAACTATTTCCAGAGCCCTCGAGTCTGCTGCCAACCATTACTACAGATTTTTCCTTGGAAGAATGCAGTTAAAGGAAGAGTTATTAAAAAAAAAAAAAAGATGGCAGCCTTGATGGGAACTTTATTGTATTCTTAGCACTAAGTTATCTGAACACTGAAGTCAACTCCCACTTTTAAAAGTTCTGACAGTAACACATGTGCTTTTGTGGTTTGCACTTTGCAGAAGTAAAATTCTTCTGTGAGACTCCAGCCATTGCTGACATCGTCATCTTGGTGGATGGGTCATGGAGTATTGGGAGATTCAACTTCAGGCTGGTGCGGAATTTTTTGGAAAACCTTGTCACAGCGTTCAACGTGGGCTCAGAGAAGACACGGATTGGTACAACTTTTGGACCATAGGAGCTAGTTACAGTTGCAAAATTTCTGGGAAGCTTCTTAAGAATCTCAGAAACCCTTTACAATGCTGTGTTCAAAGTTATAGGATCAATTCCCCTGGTGTTCCAGAAAGCACACATGCAGATCAATAAATATGTCTTCCTAACAATTTTATATTATCCCTACCAAGTTTCTGATGCTACTATTCACTTGACTATTGAATACATTTATTCTCTGGAAACCCACTCTCCCCTTTACTACTGACGAGGATGAAGCTTTAGAACAGAGCTTGCATAAGAATTTATTATGAAAAAAAAAAAAAAAAACCCAGAATTTATCATGCAGCCATCTGTATGTAAAAGAAATAGCCAAGTCCAGAGAAATGTTGAATTAAAAAGCTGGAAGTGATATTTTGGCAATCTCTTTGTCAAGTTAATTCTAGTTAAGATAAAAAGAAAAAAAAAACTCTTATGAATCTTTGTGCCATAGTCTAAGCAATACGATAATATATTTTCTGTAAAAGGTTTTGTAGTTGTAACTTTTAGGTAGTCATTAAGGAATATCATCCCTTTAAGAATAAAATAACAAATAAATCTAGACTTTTTATCTACACATGGCCAACCCTTTTGCATTTAAATGGCAAATACCTTATTATTTGATAACTCCTAAATAACTAGAAAGTATGTTAACTCCCCACACTCCCAGGTACACCCAGCAAGACTCCTTTAGCTGATACCAGGACTTCTCTTTGAAAACACGCAGCCAACAAAGAAAAGAATGTTAGACAGATGAAGATCTTAGTCATCCCACTTTCTTGTGTAATCATGAGATCTTGAGTAGAGTGTAACTTCTTCAGGAACTTTCTCTCCCATCTTTCCTAGGTTTGGCACAGTATAGTGGGGACCCCAGAATAGAGTGGCACTTGAATGCCTTTACTACAAAAGATGAAGTGATTGATGCTGTCCGAAGCCTTCCTTACAAAGGAGGAAATACTCTGACAGGTACGTTTTCTTCAATGCACATTCTTAGCTAAACATCTTGCTGAAGGGAAACTGTATCACCTTATTTTTCTCCTTGTAAAGAGTAGACAATGTTTTGTTTTTCTCCTCTTCCTCCTCCTCCTCCTCTTCCTCTTCTTCTTTTCCTTCTCCCACATAACATTAAAAGGTCTTAGATGGCCTTTTTTTTGTATCATATTAAGATTTAATCTAATATAATACAAAGGCAAAATGATTTTATACTTAAATTCTGAGGAATGTTGGTAGAAAGACAGTTTAAAAAAATCTTTGTTTTCTACAGGTAAACATCTACATTGTCTAAGCAAGTAGAAAACTTGATGTGTTCAGTAAAATACTGCAAATCACAGTGTACGATAGTCTTAAATCTGTAGCCAGGTGTTGCAGGCAGCGTTCATTGGCATTGTGTGGTATGATGGCACACACAGTGCAGTGTGCATGTTATGTTTCCAGCAGTAAGGCTGCACTGATGCTTTGTGTGATGGAGCATAGGCCAGTGTAGCCAAAGCCACCTCAATTCATTGCTTATTATCTATCTATCTATCTATCTATCTATCTATCTATCTATCTATCTGTCTATCTATCTTCCTATCTATCTTTTATATTATCTATTTATCATCTATCTATCTTTATTTGAGGCAATGTCTCACTGTGTAGTCCTGGATGGCATAGAACTCTTTGTGTAGGCCAGGGTGGCCTCCAACTCGCTGTGGTTTATGGTGTGCGTCATCATATCTAGCTCATTACATATTGAGTTTGAATTAATTTTTAGTCCACTGTAATTCAGTAACTTTTAACTGTTGCCAGATTGCTTGCCAGCCTCATGACCAAAGATATATAGGGGTTCATGTGACCTACAATTTGAGATGATTGACTCTAGAAGAAATTGAAGCCATCATGGAAGCCAGTAGCTGTCACCAGTTGCATAGTGCTTGCCCTTGTGGCCCATCTTATCCATTTCTTGAGACAAAGCTTATCTATGTAGAACAGACAGGGTTTTAATCAACAATCCCCTGCCTCTGCTTCCTGAATGCTTGGATTCTGAATGTGCATCGTCACACTCAATGCTATTTTATTTTTAATTAGTACTTTTTCTTTGCCCTTATTTGAGACTTCAGTTACTAATTATCATGTAAATATTTGAAGACTTTTGACCCACTAGTATTTTTTGATAACGGAGTAATGTAACAATATTTACGTTAAAATTATCTGTGGCATGAACATAAGTGTAGATGTGATTTATTTATTTATTTATTTTTTTTTAGCGCACTAGTGAGCTTAATGGGTAGAGTAGACAATATGCAGTAACCAAGGAGCAATACAAGGAGAAAGATGGAAACCCAATTAAAAGACCCGAAAGAAATGCTAGCCGTAGGAGAGGAACAAAAACCAAATAAACATCCACTATAAAACAAATGAGGAACACATTTGGCGGACTTAGTAGGCTGGCCTGTGACTCATGGAGAATCTCAAAGCTCGGTGAGCTCCATAACAGAAAAGAAGGAGGAAAAAAAGCGGACACCAGAAATGTAAGGACTGTAGAACAGCCAGATAGACACAGGTGATAACAAGAATACCAAAGAGAAAGGAGAATGATGAAATGATGAGGGCATAATACTTGAAACAACAATGGCCAAGAATTTTCCCCAAATTCATGTCAGGCACTAAGTTCTCTAGATTCCAACTTCCTTTTTTTTCCCCCCGGTGCTGGATATTGAACCCAAGACCTTCTGCAGGCAAAACAAAGGCTCTACCACTGAACCACACCTCCAGGACTATCTGAACAGATTCCTTACCAATCTGAGGCTTACTTTATTGGAGTTGTTAATACCCATGAAAAAAATTATTAAACGCGGAAGAAATATTGCATGTTGTAAAACTTTTCTTTCCAAGTAAAAAGTGTTTCAAAAGGCAGTAGCTGGGTTTTAGAACTCAGTCTGGCATGTAGACCATTGGCTAGCTCAGTGAAGCCATGTGTGAGGTTTTAGAATCAACCCTTAGTCTTGCCCCCCAAGTTAAGTAAGTGAATAAATAAGATCAGTGAGAGGAAAAGGGAGAGCGTTATCATCTACCTAGTGCTTGACATTTAGCAAGACTCCAGTAGATGTTTGTTGAGTGAATTGGTGGTCTAAAAGACTGTTTGTAATAAAGAAATTTGTTGTTTTGTATATTAATTTTAAGAGAAGAAAAAGAAAAATAAATAAAAGATTCCTTAAATAGTGTTGTCAGAGACAAAAATGTTTATTAAAGATTCACCCAAGAGAAATATATTTATTATTCCAATGAGTAAAAATGTATCATTTTAGAGTAACTTTGCTGATATTGTTGTTTTCCCTCCCCTGAACAAAAGAAGTCCAAGGAAGAATGCAGAATGTGTTGTCATCTATGATGTATAACCTGGTGCAATAGCAGGCTCTTTTGTACTTCCTTTATTCCAGTGGATTTGGATTTTTCATTAGGCCCTTCCAGATTGCTGTGAAAGTGAAAGCTCCATCTCACTCACCATGGGGATATGCTTTCCAACTAGAAGGCTTTAATTAGAGATGTTTGGTTTGTGTTTCTCTCTCCCAGGTCTTGCTTTGAACTTCATTTTTGAGAATAGCTTTAAACCAGAAGCAGGATCGAGGAGTGGGGTTTCCAAGATTGGCATTTTAATCACAGATGGAAAATCCCAAGACGACATCATCCCACCATCTAGAAACCTCCGTGAGTCTGGAGTAGAGCTGTTTGCCATAGGTATGTATGTATACGTGCATTCGTTTTCTTTTTACAATGTTATATTTGTTTATTGTTTATTCATTTGGTGTGTGGGAATGGAAGTGTGGTGTGGTGGTGGTGGTGGTGTGTGTGTGTGTGTGTGTGTGTGTGTGTGTGTGTGTGTGTGTGTAGAGGGTAACTTGTGGGGGTCAGTTCTCTACCACCATCATGTAAATCCCAAGAAATTGCACTCCCATAATATCAGCACTAGGGAGGCAGAGGCAAGTGGATATCTGAGTTTGAGGCCAGTCTGATCTACACAGTGAACTCTAGGGTGACCAGGTCTACACAGAGAAACCCTGTCTCAGAGAGGGGTAGGGAGAGGAATGGGAGGGGGAGAGTCAGAGAGACAGAGACAGAGACAGAGACAGACACACGGAGAAACACTCAATGGGTTTGTTGGGAAATGCCTTTCCCCATCTAACCAATGCTGGTTGTTTTGAAGACAGGTCTGACTAGTGACTGAGGTTGGTCTTGATCTTGTTATCCCGTCTCAGCTTGAGTCGTGGGATTACAGGTGCCAACACAGTCAGCTGCAGTATGTTGCTATGTGTCTCTAATGGTCCAGTTTTCATTGTGGATGTAGATACATTCCACTGAATGCAACAAGTACTGTTCTGAAAGCCAGAGGGCTGAGCACTCTCTGTATCAGGCTTGCCATCTGAGTCTGGCTTCCTTGCATTTAAAATGAGTGATCCTGTCACGTACACCACAGTGTTTGGGGTTTTAAGACAGAAACTGAGCATAAGATGCTTGAAAAAGCATATACTGACATGCTAAAGTTAGATTCACATTTGTTTTCATTTAATTAGTCATGGCTTGCTCTTCAGAGTCAGTTTATAGCTGTCTCTTTGATAGTTGTACAAGAAGAAACCATTTCCCACACATTCAAGGAATTAAGACCCCGGCAGCTATTAAAGACGTGCAGTGTTGCTGACTTGAATCAAACACCCCCAAAGCTATCATTTTATGAAAAAGGATATATACAACAAATCCAGAATAATTACAAAATATTTATATGATAAGTTTTGCCTTCGATTAAAATGTTTACAATTTCTCTGGCAAGAGGAAGCTCTTCTATTTAGTAAAAAGCAATAAACTTTGGCAGAAAAAAAAAATCTTGAATCCTAAGGGCCTTGAAATGTCAAAGTTGTAGCAAATTCCTCCACAGGGCTCGGAAGCCTTGAAGTCCTTTGTACTGAAAGGCCCACTTACTTATATTTTACACAGTTAGTTATTCTGTTGTCAATCTTTGGTCTCACTTGAGATGTCTGTAATCCCAGCACTTGAGAGGCAGAGGCAGGCGGATCTCTGTGATTTGGAGGCCAGCCTGGTCTACAAAGTGAGTCCAGGTCAGCCAGGGCTACACACAGAAATTCTGTCTCGACAAACAAAAGTCAAAAACAAAAACAAAAAAAGAAAAGAACATGCTTTAGTGTTTTCACGACCCCTGTAAGACAGTTTCCCAGGAGAATTGGAGATTTCCAGATCTTATAGTGGTCAGAAATGATAAAGTGTGTGCAATACTGAAACTGACTCCAGGCTCCTAATGTAATCCTAATTAGTTAGGACTTCTATTTCTGTGAAGACACGCCATGACCACGCCAACTCAGGGATCTAGCCCATTGTCATCATGGCGGGAAGCATGGCAGCATGCAGGCAGACATGGTGCTGGGGAGGGAGCGGAGAGAGCTATATCTGGATTCTCAAGCATCGAGAAGGAAGAGTTGGGCCTATGTTGAGCTTCTGAAACCTCAAAGCCCACCCCCAGAGAAAGCCACACCTCCTCCAACAAAGCCACACCTCCTAATAGTGACGTTCCCTATGGGCCTATGGGGGCCATTTTTTTCAAACCACCACATCTACTAAATTGAAGTAGCTAGGAGAAAGTGTCTTGCAAGCCTCACTTTAAATCCAGATCAGGGCCGGGCAGTGGTGGTGCACGCCTTTAATCCCAGCAGTTGGGAGGCAGAGGCAGATGGAGCGCAGTGAATTCAAGGCCACTCTGGTCTACAAAGCAAGTCCAGGACAGACAAGGCTACACAGGGAAACCCTGTCTCAAAACAAAATAAAAAACTCAAAACAAACAAACAAACAAACAAACAAAAAAAACCAGGTCAGGCCAGATATAGCAGTGTATGCCTTTAATTGCAGCACATGGGAGGTAAAGGCAGGCCAGTCTCTGTAAGTTAGATGCCAGCCTGGTCCACACAGAGAATTCTATGCTAGCCAGGCATGTTTGTGAGACTGTACTTGGAAAACATTTTTCAGGGTTGAGAGCCACAGACAGACCCAGCAGAGTGTCCCCTCTCTGTGTGCTGATGTGTTCCTCTTGCTTAGAGAAAAATCTGAAAGGAGTCCTTGTTTATGCATTTTATTTTACTCTTATTTTATATATTAGAGTAGTTTTCTGATGAGTTACTTTTTAAAGAGACCTATTTCCTTTTGTTTCTTAGAAAGGGAAACATTTAGTTGGGGTTAGGTTACAGATTCAGACGTCTAGTTCACTGTCTTCATGGTGGGAAGCATGGCATTGTGCAGGCAGACACGGTGCTGGAGAAGGAGCCGAGTGTGCTAATCATGATCTGCAGGCGGCAGTGAGAGAACTTTTTTGTTTGTTTGTTTGTCTTTTTTTTTTTTTTTTTTTTTTGAGACTGGGTTTCTCTGTGTAATTCTTGAATTCACTCTGTATACCAGACTGGCCTTGAATGCAGAGTTCCACCCCAACAGACAGACACGCGTCCTTCACACCTCTGGAGTTTCATTCCACAGTGCTGGACCTAAAGCCGTACGCTGCCACCGCAGGCATAGGACATATTTCTTTATTTTTATTTTACTTTTTGTTTTCCGAGCCAGGGTTTCTCTGTGTATCCTTGCCTGCCCTGGGCTTGCTTTATAGACTAGGCTGGCCTTGAACTCACAGCGATCCACCTGCCTCTGCCTCCCGAGTGCTGGGAGTAAAGGCCTGCACCACCACGCCCAGCTCAATATATTTCTTATTAGTGTTTCTCTGGCAATAGTTGCGACACTGTTGATACTGTGTTCTTCTCTTCTTTTCCTACTCCCTGTAATTCCTCTGAAAAATGAGTCACTGGAGGGTGAGATTGTACTTTTATTGCTCCTACTCAATACTCTACCTGGTCCTTGACATTTTCCGAGTGACCTGGTGGTCCAAAATATTTCAAAGAAAGCACTCTCACTCCCAGTATTGAAACTAAGACACGCATAAACGGTGTGTCTAAGAGAAGCACATTATTTTGGTTCAGCTAAGCAGAGGGTATTGCCTTGCCCTGTACAACTGCCACCTATGCTTTTTCATTCACAGAAGTGAGAATAAAAGGGACCCAAGAGAAACATTAGAAATTCATCGTCTTCTCACTTTGCTTGATATTTTTTTTATCCTTAGTATTTTGCATGCATGTGCGTGAGGAGGGTAAGGTGAGTGTTCTATCACAGTGGTGTATAGGGACTGTCTCATCGCATCCCTCACCTGCATCTTTGGGCCTTGCATAGGTGTTTGGTATTAGTCGTAGGTGTCTATACTGTGGATAAGGGTACACACTGGAAATGAGCACAGGAGGATGACTGCTAAGTATTTAGCGACATACTTTTGTAACACAGAAAAGCAGCTAAAACACGTAATCATCTTGGTCCTGGGAGTTGATTCAGTTGCCTGTACTAGGCACTAACATTTACCACTCTGAAGCTGAACAGTGCATCTTTCAGAGCTGCCAAGAAGAGAGAAAATTGCCTGTAATCCCCCCTTAGACTCACTGCTTGGATTTGTGGCTTAGAGAATGCTTTATTCAAGAATTGCTAGCTTCACTGTGTGCCAGGCATTGTGGTGCATTCTGGGATACAAGGATGAGTGGAGCAAAACTCCTGACTCTACAGATTCCTTCCAAGTCATCACCACCATTTCCTTCATTTTCCATGCAGTTGCAACAGTCAAGCTATTTTATTCATTAAAAACGGGGAAGCAAAAACAAGACGGGAGGGGAGAGAGACAGAGTCTGTTCTAGCATATGCTATCAAGCGTAGACGTGCATGGCATGAGAAAACAGTCTCGTCACTAAGATCTCTGCTTCACTCAGGGTTATATTGACTCAGCTGTGTATTGGAGAAATCCCCTGGGCAAGAAACATCAGATTCATATTTCTTTACGTCTTTCATCCAGTAAAAAAAAAAAAAAAAAAAAAAAAAAAGCCTCAGCAGAAGAGTTAAACTAATGGGGGATTATCTTGTGTGTTTATCCTGAATTTTATGTGTGTGTTAATAATCCTTAGAAGAGTGTTTCAGCAACTTAGTGAATTCATCCAGATGTTATTCAGACTTGTCTCGAAACTACCTGCAAGTGAGCGGTATTCTTTATCTTAAGCCTCCTAATGCGCATAATTCAGGGGCTATTAAAGCTTTGCTACATAGTATGTTGAGTGTGAACGATGCGTAATTGGGCAGTCAGGCACGTAAGAAATCACCTGTGCTGCTGCAGGCCATCTCTCTAACATGTCTCTAAAGTGCCTTTTTTTGATACCCTCGGATGACTGACATTACAGGAATTTCCAAAGAAATCCTCCTTGTTGGCTGACTTTTGAGAAGAGACCCTAGCCGTGTGCCCCTCCTTTTCTGTCTCCACCTTCCTTGGCTCTATGTGATGCTCCGTCTGAGAGGCAGTGTGGTGTAGTGGAATCTCAGCAGTACCCCTTCTAGTCCTGTATCCTGCAGACAAGCGCACTAACTCTGCGTGTGTTAAGCAACAACAGTTCTGTTAAGAAACTGATGACCACGAACACCGCAGTGCTTGGGGCAGATTAAGCATACTACATGAAGCATCTGCAGCAACTGCCTTTTGTCCTACTATTTTGGACTACCCTTCAGACACTCAGCATTCTGTCTGACCTCCAGTAAAGGCTACGGAGGCAACAGAGCTTCCTTATTTATAAAAGGATCGCAATGGGCAGTAAATTGTGTTTGAGCCCATTAAAAATATCTTTACCCAGATTTCCCTCTGGCTTAGTATTGTATAGAAGTACTGCTGAGATTATAAGCAAGTTTTCAAATATAAATAAACTTATTTTTGCAGAAGTTTAAACCTGAAGATTGATAGTCTATGGTGCTGGTTTAGTTATTTTTGATTCTGCAATATTTGTGCAAGACAGAAGTTATATCAAAATTATTTCCCTGTTGGGGTGTGCTGAGCAAAATCATCACCAAATTACTTAGGAAACAACTCATATGGAATATCTCCTTTTTCCTTCTCCCTCTGCCCACCCTTCCTTCCTCTTCCTTCCTTTCTTTCTTTTTTTCTTTCTTCTCTTTCTTCAGTTTTCTTTTTCTTTTCTTTTTGAGATGGGGGTCTCAGGATATAGCACTATGTGACTATTTCAGTATGTAGACCAAGCTGGCCTTGGATTTACAGAGATCTACTTGCCTTTGCTTCCCAAGTTCTGGGATTAAAGTTGTGTGCCCCCACAGTCTGCTACATCTTTTTGTAATTAAAAATTCAAATCAACCAATACCATGTATTCAGTATTTTTCCCCAAATCCTACTACCCTCCTTTTTCTTTCCCCTTCTCCTTTTGTGAATCTCCTTTCTTCCTTTAGAAAGTTTAGTTTGTACTTTTGTGCATTTACAAACAAGATTTTATATATGTACCTAAAATCTAGGACAATGAGAAAAAAAATCATTATTTGCCTTTCAGAGATTGGCTTAATAAGATTATCTCCATTTGCATCTGTTTTCTATAAATGAAATAACTTCATCTTTCTCTGTGACTGAAACATTCGGTTGTATATATCTCACATTACATTTTCTTCATCTACTTCAGTGTCATTGACACATAATTTGATCTAACCATCAAGTTGAGGGTCCTCTGAGCGTGGTAAAGACTGGTTGGGTTAACTAAGTCCTCTGCAGTTGCTCTTTCCAATGAGCCATCAGCATCACCATCCTCCCTGTTCTCCTTTATGGCAGGGGTTAAAAATGCTGACCTGAACGAGCTGCAGGAGATTGCCTCTGAGCCAGACAGCACTCATGTGTACAATGTTGCTGAATTCGACTTGATGCACACAGTGGTGGAGAGCCTGACCAGGACCGTGTGCTCCAGAGTGGAAGAGCAAGACAAGGAGATTAAAGGTAATAGAGGACACAGAGACCCAAAGGATGTGGGCGTTACAATGTGCCCAGCTCTGCCATGATCTTCACAGGTCTATAAACACACACACACACACACACACACACACACACACACACACACACACACACACACACACACACCTATGACTGTGGACACAGGTCTTCCACTGTGGACACTGAACTATAAATGAGAGAAAAACATGTCCAGAGATTTAACATGCTTATAGGTCTTTTACAATGCACATAAGTGAATCTTGGTGGGCACAGGTTTATGAGGGACTATAAAAGTTCCCATCTTTTTCAAGTTGACGTTCTTAATATTCTATTTTCTTTCTGGTGCCCGAGTCATCAGCCAAAAAGAGTCATTCACATTGGCAGCCTTGTGAGGGTAAGAGACATGCGCTTTGACTAGTCAGGGATTTTCAATGAAGTGCTAATGTTTACACCATTCCAGTTTTCAAGTCAAATTCCTAATTTTGAGATAATTGTGCTGTCACATAAGTTGTAAGGAACAGTACACAAAGAACTAATATCTTCTTTCCCAGCACCTTGCAGAACCACCCGAACACCAGCATGCTATGAGCAGCAATAGACTTGGTCTGAAAAACACTTCCATCACAGGAATGGTCCTGCTGCAGTTCACACTCTCCCTTGCATCCTTCTATTACCCTCTTGCTGAACCTGAAAGCCACTAGAGTATTATCCAGTATTTAGCCTTTGGGGATTGGGCTTTTTTCATGTCGAATAATTCCCTGGAGATGTATCGACACTGTATGCATATCAATAGCTCTTTTGTTTCACTGGTATGGATGTGTCACTGTTTAAGTATTTGCATGTTCTGGATTCTTTTCAGTTTGAGGATGCTATGATAAAGCCGTTGTGAATAATTGTTTATTGATTTTTGTGTAAACGTAGGTTTTAATTTCTCTGGAATAGTGCCCAGGAATGCAGTGACTGAACAGTATCTTAGGCCCACGCTTAATTTAATTTAGTTTTCATTAAGAAACCACTGGAGTATTTCCAGAGTCTAGAATTTTATGTTCCAAGTAGCAGCACGTGAGTGATCCAGTTCCTTTGCATTGACATCAATTTTGATTTTCTTTCTGGTTTTTATTTCAGCCATTCAAGAATGTTTTATAGTCATACAATATTGTGGATTTTGATTTTCATTTCTCCCATGGCTAGTAACATTGAACTTTTCATTTGCTTCTCTTTTCTTCTGTTTGTCCTCTGGGGTGAAACACCTCTGAAGGCAAATCCATAACAGACATGAGGCACTTTCTAGTTGTGTGTGTTTTGTGATATGTGCTACCATCAGTTAGGTCTAAGTCTGTAGTTTTAATCTCAGGCTCTTTGGCCTGTTCCCTTAGGTCACCTTGTCTAATTTTTAATTTAGTGTAACTATATAGTATGTAAATTGTGTTGACTTGCATTCTACTGCCGCTACTGCTGCTACTACTTTACAAATTTATTTATAGCCGGGTGGTGGTGGCACACCCCTTTAATCCCAGAACTCGGGATCTACAAAGTTAGTCCAGGACAGGCAAGGCTACACAGAGAAACCCTGTCTCAACAAACAAACACAAACAAGCAAACACCCCCCCCCCCCCAAAGCAAAAACAAAACCAAATTTACTTATTTGTGCATGTGTGTACCATGGCTTGTATGTAGAGGTCAGATGACAGTCTGATTTTGTACATGTCACTCACCAATATCGGGAAGCTGATCCTCTCCTTGTCTCCCGTCTTATTGAGGCCATGCCTTGCTTGTCACTGCTGCAATGCTACTTGAGGCTGACTGGGAGAGACCTTCTGGTCTATTCTGCTATCTCCAGAGGCCATCTCCCTGTAGGAATGCTGGGATTGCAGATGGGTAGCAGCATGTCCTTGCCTCTGGGGAGCTAGCCTGGGTAGGTGGACTTGTGAAGCTAGCACTTCTGCCCATTGGGCTAGTCTCCACAGCCCCTAGTTATTCTTTCTAAGTTATTAAAAAACTTTCTGTTTCATTATTATTTCATTAAATATTAGGATATCTTTAGTCTATAAACATTTTACTAGGGTATTGGGAGGAAATGCATATATAAACTGTCAGTTACCAAATACCTGCTTGGTAAAAGAGTCACTTTCGGTTTGTTGGCAGTATCCAGCTTATGAATATCTGTCCATATAGTTAGATATGATTTAATTTTTTCATTATCATTGTATAGTGTTCAGGACCTATGAGTCATAACTGCTTATTTACTATAAAGTTTTTGTTAGAATTGTACAAATTATTTAATTTCGTATGAATGATTTTGATTGAAATTTTAACTTCAGTATTTACATGTTTATTTCTTACAAATAGAAATGAATTTGATTTTTGTATTATCTTATATATCACATATATGAGTTGAAATTACTAATTGGGTGTTTTCTTCTGGATTTAAGAGATATTATATAAAAATCATGTACTTTACAAATAGAAATATTTTTCTTTCTTTTTGATCTTTCCAACTTTTACTTCATTTTCTTGCCATTCTGTATTTGCTGTAATTTCCCATACCAAGTTGCATGTAACCATTGCATAGGAATATTACTGCCTTATTCCCTACTGTAGAAAGAATATTTTGATTTTCAAGGAATTAATCTATTTCATAATTGTTGTAGAACTGTGTAGAGTTTGTCACACTCTATTGTTATTCTTTGGATAGCTGTAGAATCTATAGCTGTGGTTCTCAACCTGGGGGTCAAACAGCCATTTCACCATCAGAAAACAGATATAAAACATTATTTATAACAGTAGCAAAATTACAGTTATGAAGTAGCAGTAAAAAGAATTTTATGGTTGGGGGTCACTACCACATGAGAAACTGTATTAAAGGGTCACAGCATTTGGCCTAGAATCACTGGTCTTTACTAATGCCTTCTGTTTCTTTCCTGATGCTGGTGTGTGTCATGCACAGAATTCTCTTACCTTCAGCAATTTTCCTTACCACGAAAGTGTGCTATTCCCTACTTCTCCACATATGATAGAATCACACTAGAAATGTTATAATTCCTGTTTCAATCACCAGACAGAGTTTCCCAGACAGTGTGTCCTCCAGCTCCGGCTGTGTTTGATTTTGCTACGTAGCTGAGGATGACCTTGAACTTCTGACCCTCCTGGTTTCTCTTCCCCAGTGCTGAGGTTACAGGTGTGTGCCACCAGGCCCAGTTTCTGTGGTTCTGAAGATTAGACCCAGAGCTTCCTGCATGATAGACAAGTGCTCTGTCAATGGAACTGCACCCCCAGCTCATATTAAACATCATTTAGAAAACCTGATGGGAATAATTTTTATTATGTTTTTTTATTTTATATTTTCTGTCAGTTTTCATTTGTAATAATCCGGGATCCCTCTTTTAAATTAATTTTATTTCCAGTGAGAGAACACCAAATCTTTTAGACCTTTTAAAAGGATAGTATGTTGGTGCCAAAATATCTTCTTTTTTTTCCCTGAAACTACCTTGGTTTTCCCTACATTGCTGACACATGTCTTCTCTGGATGTTGTGTTTTTGCTAAACAATTTTATTTCTGAACATTCAAACAGAGTGTGTCTCTTCCTCTTGGTTTCCAAGGTTTATAAATTGTTTTCTTCTTCAGATAAGGAGCACTTCTCTCACTCTTTTAAAGATTTGGTTTTCTTCATGTTTGCTGTTCAGAAGTTTGAGTGTGGTTGGCTTAGTATGAATTCTTGCGAATCAATCCTGTACAGAGAAAATTTTGTTTCATTAAGTACTTTTTGAATTCTAACTTCTTTTTCATCACCTTTTAAGATTTTGACGTTACAGATTAAAGATATTTTGTTATATCCCCACATGTATTTGAGTTTCTGTTATTATCACTATGAGTTCTTTTAAAAGGGTTCTGAGATAGATTAGGTAGCACAGACTGGCTTTGGACTAACTGTAGTCCAGTTTGGCCTTGAATTCATCTTGTAATTGGGACTCAAGGAAAAAAATCAAAAAGAAAGAAAAGAATATTTCTTTTTGTAAATTACATGATTTTATATGATATTTCTCAAATCCAGAAGAAAACACCTAAACTAATTAGTAATTTCAACTCATATATAGCCTGGATCTGCCTTCCTTGTGCTGAGCATATAGGCGTGGCCCAGCACACCCCGCTATGCCAAGCTTTGAGTCCGATTGTTTTCTCTTGCTCAGATCAGGCCATTTCCCTTCTAGCAAACAAGCTCACGGATTCTTCCTTATGTCCACATCCCTGCTGTTGGGCATATTTCATTAATTTTACTAACGATCTTTTTGGTTGTTTGTTCTCTGGGAGTTCTATGTTGTCATTGGCTTCAGCTGTGCTTTCCATTGTCCGTTCGCACTAAAGCATTCCATGATGGCTGCACTTTCCAGGTCGAGTCTTTCTCTGATACCACCCTTCCAAGAGAGCAAAGTAATATTTCATTCTTGCTAGTTAGGATTAGAGGGCTGAGCTACTTAGTTTACCTGCTTTAGTTTCTTAGGAGAAAAGGGCCACTCCCTGGTTTGCCATTAATATTCACCCTATCAGAGAAGCAGGGGTCCCCCAATTTCTGTCCCCCAGGTGGCTTCTACTGACAGATCTGTGGGAGTAGCTTCCATATAGTAGGAAAGTTGTGGGAGGCCTGGTACACGACTGTGTCTCCCAAGTGAAGGAGAAGGGGTTATCATGACCAGCAGGCTGGCTTGGAAGTTAGGCAGGCCCTCTCCAAGATCAACTCTGCTGTCAGAGAGAGGGATGGGGTAGGTAGGAGGGGTTTTGTTACTCTCCATCCCACCCTGGCTTGGATGGAGGGATGGGGTGGATGGTATGACACACTATGAAAACCAAAACAGGGTGGAATTTAGGGGCCTCATTTTATCTTGGTTGCCATGGGTTATGGTATCAGAGGGGAGGATACAGTTGTTTTTCTTAGTGTGTGTGTGTCTGGAGTTCCTGTCTGAAAGCTTTGCGTATTTGCATGCTAGGTTTCTCCTGGTTTGGTTAGAGAGAAACAGCCTTTTTAGAACAGCTTTTGTCTGAACACATGGATGTTTCCATGTTGCCATATGCTTTTACCTTCCAGTTAGGGACATCTGAGCACCAAAGAGAAAGGAAAAATCACTCTGTGATGGTTCTTGGGTCCTGCAGTATCTCTCGCCTCTGACTTCTGTGTCTTCACATGCTTGTCTTGTACGTGACATCCAGACTCTTTAGTTGTATTTAGAGGAGGGTAGAGAAAAACACACATAGGCCATCTCCTTAGTAACAAACTCATCATTGTTGTTCAGTCCTTGCCCTCACTGTATTATCAGTCTGTAGCTTGCACCTGGTTCATAGGACCTGGGATGGACAGTATCAAGGCCTTATGTTAGGAGTTTGGTTTCATTTCTTGCCTCTGCTTTATCTAGGAGAGTTTCACTGTTATGCTTGGCTCATTTCCTTCTCTCCAATCATCCTATTTTCCAGATCTCATGAGGCTGGGTGGGGCCCCCAAACTCTAGGACTGTGAACAAATTTGTCTGACCTTTAGAGTGAGGCTATTTTAGATTTGAGCTTTTCCCACATAGCTACTTCTACACACAGAGAGACAGTCAGTCAGTCAGTCAGACAGACAAACATAGACACAGACACACAGACACACACAGACACACACAGACACACACACAGACACACACACCTGTACATCTATTTGATAAACAGCATGTGGTACTTAAAGTGTTTAAAGCAATCCAGAATAGTTTCCCATTGGTGTGATTATTATACTTCTTTTGGGTTCCCTAAAAGTTTGAAGAATCAATCAATTTTCATTTTTATGTGGTGTTCCTTCCCTTTCTTCTGAGATTTTAAATGCCCCACATATTTATAGACCCATCTAACATGCATGTGGCATACACGTGTCTGGCACAGAGTGGAAATTCAGTAGATGTCAGTTTCTTTTTCCACTTTTGTGTTTAGCTATCAGTCACTTGTTGACTGGGCAGCCTCAGTGTAGATGCCATGTCTTCTAATGCAGAACATTGTTTGTTAGAAGTCAGATACTGTCCTAGCTCTGAGAGCCACTACTTGGTAGACCTTGTCTTTTCCTCACCTTTATTGTGCCTTCCTTTTTTCATCTACAAAACACGGGCAGGAGTAGTAACTACTGAGAATTAAATGACTCCACTAAAAACTCAGAAGAGTATCTTCGGATTTACACACACTCACTTAATAGCCTATTTTGTTGATTATTAGCAGTCCTTGTCAGCGAATTTCTGAGAATGCACGACCGTGTTTTATTTCAGTTTGGATCCTAAGAATCTACTTCAGTGAATTTTTTTTCTAATGGACACTAAAAGTTTCCACTGACTGAATCAATGAATACAATAATTAATGATGAAACCAACTTATGCATGGAGGAGACTCTGAGGGGGCACCATGACATCATTAGTTACTCCTGCCTAGTGCCTTTTCTTAGGTTCATTAGAATAGCTTGGGAAATCAGATTTATTTGGCGTATCTCTTTCATTTAGCCTCAGCCCTCGCCACCATTGGGCCACCCACAGAACTGATTACTTCTGAAGTCACCGCCAGGAGCTTTATGGTTAACTGGACTCACTCCCCAGGAAGAGTGGAAAAATACAGAGTTGTGTATTATCCCACCCGAGGAGGAAAACCAGAGGAGGTAACATGACAGTCTTTCCACATTTCTCAACCCCTGAAGCCTTTATAGTGGGAAAGAAACAGAGAGTATGTGTAGGATATTCTTCTGCTTAAATCTTGTAAGTGGTTTGAGATAGATTTCTACATGTCTCTATTGTTGCTCTGTCTTTCCAAGTTGTGGCATCTACACCTTCTCTCATCCCATCACAGTCATCCCGAGAACGGACCAAGTATGCACTTATAGCCTAGTGTACTTTTCTTCCCCAAATTGAAACGTTCTAAATTGACTAAGATTTCTACCCACCCTTTTCTGTTTGGGAGCAGCCAGGAATTTCTGCCGCAGGGAAGACTGTGTGTTCCAAATTACGTGGTAATATGATGGGCTAGTCCTCTGGCATCTGGAATTTCCTCAGTGTTCATAGAGACCAGGGCACCGGAGAGGCATCACAAAGCAGAGGCAGCCATGGCCAGTGTTTTCCACCGTGGTCAGTTGTAGCTGGAAGAGAGCACCTAACGCCTAGCCTGGAGGCACTGGTTCACTGAGACACGACAGGATGGGTTCTCCATTTCCTCTGCTTGACCTCAGAATGTTTCACAATGTCCTTGTCTACCAAGGCAGAATCTGTGGGGTTTTTCTTCCTTTCAAGTGTTACAGAAATCAATCATGGAGCTTTAAATCATCTTGTCCAAAGAGAAAAGTAAACCAAAATCCTTCCGGTGGCTCCTTTTCTCATGACTAACAAACCCTTTAAATCCTCCCCAAAGTTGCATGAAGGGAAATTATGTCTACTGCTGTCAGGTGGGTATGATTAGGACAATAATTATCCTAGGAATGACACAATTAGCATTATGTCTGAATTAAAAATGACTTTGGGTGCATTCCATAAAAGTGCATCCATTTATGTACAAAGGAGAATTGATCACTACAGCAGAAATGAAGAGATACAGCATAAATCATAAAAGATTGAATGAGATGTTCTTGCCGGAGATAGTTTTGCTTTTTAGCCCCAGCTCCGCATGGGAGATAGCTCACCTTCTTTTCAAACTGTTCTTTCAACAGGTGGTGGTGGATGGAAGTGCATCTTCCATAGTGCTGAAAAACTTAATGTCTTCAACTGAGTACCAGATAGCAGTGTTTGCGGTCTCAGCCCGAACTGCTAGTGAAGGCCTGCGGGGCACAGAAACCACACGTGTGTATTTAATCCCCCTCTACTTCCTAAACTATGCTTACGAGGCTTATTCCTAAACTGCACTGTTCAGAGCGGAGGCGCACCCTGACTGAAGGTCACAGGAAGTGGCTGACATGTATGTGGGAGAGGGTGGTGCTGCAGCTGTGTGTATGGGATGGATTTTTACAAATCGCTTCTATGTTTTAGAGTGAGTAATAGTGGTGGTGAAGGAGAAGACCCATTCATCCATCCATCCGTCTGTCCGTCCGTCCGTCCGTCCATCCATCCATCCATCCATCCACTCACCAAACATATTTTTAATGTCTACTGTGACCCAATAGCTGTGTCAAATTTATTAGTCGGAATTGAGAACTTCATGACTTCTTTTCCCCTGGGGACACATTTCCCTCATTATTCATCTCATTATAATATCAAGGAGCTTCTGAATAGCAACAGTTCCTTCATGGGGCATGATCACAATTACACAAATGCAACTACACACACACACACACACACACACACGCACATACATGCACACATACAAGCACATACTCAGGGAATCATAAAAGATAATCTTAAAATGATTATTATCCACTCATCAAAAGCCTGTGCTCTTATTACACATTGGGTGCTAGGCCAACGTGGCCTACATTGCTTGCACTTTGTAGGGCAATGACTATGTAAACAATGCTAAACACAATATTCCAAGACCATGGCGCTTTTTCTCTGGGCAGTGCTTGGCTTTTGACTGACAGTAATCTATAAGGCCAGTGTGGATGCCTCTGTATTGTAGAAATATGTTTTCTCTTTTTTAAAACTTAGTTTTGGGTTAGCACACACGGGAATGGTTTCCATGTGGTGTCTTCATCCATATGCATCCCATTTTGTCCTAAATCATCCACTTCCCCTGCGGACTCCCTCCATCCTGCCATTCGCAGCTGCTTCCCTCACACTCCCCTCCAGAATTTCCCTTTCCAGAAACTGTGCAATGGCTGTCCTTGCCTGGTGGAGGTCTCAGTAGTACAAGCTGAGTCAGCCAACTGGGGACATTTGAATATGTTAGAGCCATGAAGTGTTGTTAGCACTCCGAAAGAAACATGTGCAGCGAGACTCAGGTGTGAGCCCAGTGCCGGACCTGACGATGTGGTTAGGGAACCGGGTGCGAGCATATGAGAGGGTTCCACAGTTACGCTTGCAAAGAACAAAGTGATGTTTTTCACCAGTTTTTGTGTAAACTTGAAGCCTTGAACTGGAGGTTTATCCTAATTCCTTTCTCCTCACTCTTGAAGTATGGCTGGCATTTTGTTGTTGTTCATTTGCTTGTTTTCAGAAAGGATGTCACTCAGTAGGCCACGCTAGTCTTGAACTTGAATCTCCTGCCTTCCTCTGAGTACCGGGATTATAGGCATGGCCCAGAAGGCCTGGCCTCTTCTTTCTTATTACTTCATTTTTTCTCAAGGGCAGTTGTCAATGAGTATTACAAAAAAGCCTCTTCTTGCAGTGGCCTTACCCATGGCTTCCGACCTCGAGCTGTATGACGTGACTGAGAACAGCATGCGTGTCAAGTGGGACGCGGTGCCTGGCGCCACAGGCTATCTCATCCTTTATGCTCCTCTCACAGAAGGTCTGGCTGGAGATGAAAAAGAGGTAAACTCCCAGCTACCAATTATGGCCCCAAGACCTTTGCCTTTCAGGTAGAATTATTATTGTAAAATTCAGAAAATTCAAATCGTCAAAATGAAAACATAGGCGGTAACCCAACTACCTGTACGTAGATAGCTATTACAAAAAATGTCATGTATTGCTTTTCAGTGCTAAGGCTCACACATGCTAGGCAAGTTCTACTATTGAGACACATCCTCAGCCCTAGTGATGACATGGCATTTACAGTCTGTTTTAGTGCATTTTGTTTTCTTTGATTTCCCTTCTACTCTTTTGTTTCTCCCCCGCTTCTCTCTTTCCCGACTTCTTTATGGTTCTGGGAATCAAATCAAGGGCTTTGCACAGACTAGGCCGGCGAACGACCACTTAGCTCTACCCTCCCATCACTTTAGTGTATTTTAAAAAGATCATTTCATATTTTTAATTATTTAAATGTGTGTGTTGGGGGAGGGATATGTACATATCCCAGGGATATGTCAGATCCCTGGCGCTGGAGTTAGAGGTGGTTCTGAGCCACCCTATTTTGGTGCTGGGACTGAGCACCTCTGGTGCTGGGTCCTCTGCAAGAACAGGATGTATTCCTAACCACTGAGCCATCGCTCCAGGTTCCCTTCACTGCATTGTAATCTGCCAAGTGAAGACATTACTCTAGCCTGCCATCTTAATGTCATCTATTGTGAATATCTTTCCATTCTATTAAGGAATATTCTACACAGTAATTTTATGCATAGCATTTCATTATTGACTTGTACAAGTTGCGTTTAATTAATATCATGCTGTTGGACATAGAGGTAACTTATTGGATACAGAGTCTTTAATATTAATATTCTTACCTTGTGTTTTGCATGGTTGCCCCACATTTTCCTTAGAGTTGATTTCAAAAAGTGGTTTTGTTGTTTTAAACACTAGATGTTACCAGGTAGCTCTAGAGAAAGTTTATATATTTTACCACATGTAGTTGATAAGTAACTATGTGGTTTGCACTGCATTAAACTTTGTCTTTATTATTTGAGAGGTAGATAAACATGCCTCTTTGATAAGAATTTGTGTGTGTGTGTGTGTGTGTGTGTGTGCATGTGTGAGTCTATGTGCATGTATGTCTATGTGTGTGTGTGTGTATGTATGTGTGTGTGTGTGTGTGTGTGTGTGTGTGTGTAGGGGTGCAGAGGTTTACTTTGGGTGGCTTCTTCCTTCAACCTTCACTTTTCTTTGTTGAGACTGTCATTCATTGAAGCCGGAGCTCACAAACTAGCCTAGCCTGGCTGGATAGTGAGCCCAGAGCTGGGGTTACATGTCCCATTCCATTCAGTTCTCACGTGGGTGCTGGCATCTGAACTCACGTCCTCTTGCTTACATGGCAGCCACTTCACTGTCTGAGTCACTTCCCTACTCCCAATGGGACTTCTGTTTGCATCCATTCCACTTTATGAATATTCGATTGTCATTGATTTATTGTAGACTTTAATTTACAGGGAGCAACTGCTGTTAATGTAGTCATTGAAGGGAAAAGAGAATGTTCTTTCTATACCACTCAGAGGTGCCTTGTTTCTGGATTTGGATAAGCGAGGCAGTTTGGAAGTAGATTCTTTGATTGTCAAAGGCCTGCCTCATATAACCGAGATCCTTAGAAGCCGAAGTGTGGTGACTCTGAGTCTCAAGGACACAGCTCTGGTGGCATGTGTTCTCTTACATTTGGACTGTTTCTCTCCACTTGCACTTAAAGCTGGTCTGAGTTTTACTTTGGCAGAAGAAAGAGTTAAATTTGGTACTGAAAAGATGCTAAGACTCAAGAAAAAGAGTGAAAGGATACTAGCTCCCAACCGACAGATCAGCAAAACCTTTTGAAAGTGTGATAACACCAAGTGCAGTGAGCATGTGAGAACATGACAGCACTTAACTGTTGAGGCACACCATTGTGACTGATCATTTCTGATAATACAGCTGCTCTGCATAATATTTTGGCATGTTGAATATGCGTTCTATTTTAAAGATATGGGATGAGAGGGTAGTGTCCTGCAAGAGTGTTCTCTCTCTCTCTCTCTCTCTCTCTCTGTGTGTGTGTGTGTGTGTGTGTGTGTGTGTGTGTGTGAGAGAGAGAGAGAGAGAGAGAGAGAGAGAGAGAGAGAGAGAGAGAGAGAGAGAGAGGGAGGGAGGAAGGGAGGGAGGGAGAAAATAGTCTTGTTTATTGAGGCAGAATTTCCAATAACCCAGACTGGCCTCCTATGGCCTATATAGCTGTGGATGACCTTGAAGTTCTGCTCTTCCTGCCTCTACCTCTTAAGTGTGTGTCACCAAACCCATCTTGCAAGAATTTTCAATGAAATTTTACTTGCTATAATAGACAACAACCATGTCAACAACCATCATGGTCATCCATAGAGGTGGCATATTTGTATCAGAGAGTACCACAAAGGAATGACCAATGACAATGGCGTCCCCGTGTAGCAGCATGATAAATCTTGAAACATATTGATAGAGGGAAAGAAAAACCAAAATTATATTAATTTGGACTTGTTTATGTATATTGTTAGATGCTATAAAACTAGGCATGGATAGAAATGGTATCTTAGCTACATTTCTATTGTGATAAAACACCACGAACAGAAGCAACTTGCAGAGGTAAGGGTTTATATGTGGGCTTATACACTCGGGCTTCTACATGACAGCCTATCATCACAGCAAACTAGGGCTGGATCTCAAGGCAGGAACCGGGAAGCGGGATCTGAGGTAGAAGCCATGGCGGAATCTGGCTTAGTGGCTTCATCTCCTTGGCTTGCTCGCTCTGCTTTCTTTTGAAACCTAGGGCCACCTGCCCAAGAGCAGCATAGACTACACTGGAATAGGCCCTCCCACATCAATCACTAATTAAGAAAATGCCCCATAGATTTGCTTACAGGCCAGTCTGGTGAAGGACATTTTCTCAGTTGAGATTCTCTCTTCCCTGATATGACTAGGGTAGTGTCAAATTGACAAAACCCAGCAGGGATGGACACATACAAACACACAAGCAAATTGAGAGCAGTCAATCACACATCAGGATTAGGTCTGAGGTGGCAGGCACGGCTAAGAGTACAGAGGAACTTCTCTCTTATTGGTACACATTATACCCTTTAAGAAAATAGAATCTGAACTGTGTAGGGCAAATTTAAATAGTAACTAAATCTGAGCAAGAGCTACATCAGATATTTTGTTGCTTATGTTCCTCTGCTGTGTGTGTTCAAATAGTTCAGCATTTAGAAACTTAACTTGGATTGTGTGACTGGAGACTGTGGAGATTTTTTTCTTCCTCCTAAAATATGAAACTGCCTGTCACATATTTGATGTCCAGTTGCCATACAAGAAAGCATATATATGTATATTTATATTTATATATTTTAGCAAACTCCAAAGTTATCCTGGAATCAAGAGACAAATTGACAAGCTGCGTGTCCTGTGGGGCCTGTGTCTTCTGAGTTCCTAAAGGGACTTGTGACTTTTCCAGATGGCTTCCTTGTTAAATGGGGTAACAAAACTGGCCCAGTGCAATTGAGCTTGAAGTCAAACTGGGCATCCGGCCAGAGGGCTGGTTAGAATTAGCAAGCGGTGACAAACGCCCATTTGGCCTTGCCTCCAGCATGCTGTTCTGGGGTACACATCTAGAGAATATGTCTAATTCATTTTCACCCCCACCTTCCTGGGGACCAGACGGCATTGTTGTTCTGGCTACAATTGCCATTTGTCCAGCTGTAAAGCATTATTCTAACATAGCATGTGTGTGTGTTGGCGGGGAAGGGGGGAAGTTGACACTCAGTTTTATGTGGTTCTCTGTTATCACCTTCTAATCACCTTCTAATGTAAAACAATGTGAGCTATCCAGAATTCTGACTGAAGCTTGTTTGATGTAGGTGCAGTGAGAGGACCCATAGTCTCCTTTCCATGAGAAGTGTCACTCTTACCAGCGGGCGTAACACACACATACGTTGGTAAATGATCTAATTATGTGTGTTCTTTTCAGGTGAAAATCGGAGAGACCCACACAGACATTGAACTGAGTGCGCTATTCCCCAATACAGAATATACAGTCACTGTGTATGCCATGTTTGGAGAAGAGGCTAGCGATCCTGCTACAGGACAGGAGACAACCTGTGAGTGGGGCAGCGATCCACATAGAACACTACCATGAAAGCCCATATAAATGTGTGAGATTCTGGAACCAAAATACCAGTTTTGATGGAAACTTCTCAAGGGGTTGTTGTGACGTAGGAAAACATATATTTTACTTAGGGAAATGCATTTCTTTTATCTTGACATGTCATGAGAAGTTTGGATGCTAGCTCTGGACTTTGGCATCCTTGCTATAAATCCATCTCTCTCTCTCTCTCTCTCTCTCTCTCTCTCTCTCTCTCTCTCTGTAAATCCAGATGTGCCATGTACTAGATCAGGATAGAAAGGGAGCTCTTGCTACACAAGGTTTCGAGTCATAGCAGCGGAGCCAGGAAGCCCAGCTCAGGTTCAGCTGGGTGCCAGGGGCAGTGCTATCAGTAAGACACCACATTTTATGTGCCACATGGCTGATACACGAATAAATCCATGCGAGAACATGGAATCACTCTATTTTCTTCATACTCACAGAAAATAGTATTTTTCTAAAACTGATGTCCTTCTTACATGAGTCCCTTATCACGTTTGGCTTTTAATCAAAATTTTATTAAGAGGGCGGATTTTTACTTTTCCTGTGTAGTGCCTTGTGTATGCTAGAAAAGTGGTGTCCCGTTGAGATATATACTGGCTACATGGCTAAGTTTGACCAAATTATTCACAATGGTTTAAGAATATATATATTTATGTTTTGAAAATATGATAATAGATTAAGTATGAAGGCATACTAACAAGGTTTGCCACAGGCCATTATAAACATGGCTCTACTCATGAGCTTACGAATCTTACGGAAATGCAGGAAGCACCGCTCCGATTCCTGGGGAGAGATATGCAGCACAATCTCAACAGTGCTTTGTCTTTATGATTCGACTTGAGGCAAAAACGTAATAGAAGTTTAATGAAAAAGACATTTCCCCACATTTTTTTCTTTGTTACTTCAAGGCGTTCTGTCTTGTTCTTCAGAACAGTAATTAAAACATCAAATCCGGAAGAAGAAGCAGCAGAAGAAGAAAAAGCAAACTGCATCAGAAATTATCTCAGCACCATTGAGGTGTCTTGGGAAGCTATCTGTAAAAAAACTCCAGTGTCTGCCACAAAGGATGTTCATTTATCTAGGTGTTGAGACCGTATATAGCTCTCCCCGTGAAGGAGAAAAGGAGAGAGGGAAGGAGGGCCCATTCAAAACATCTCCAAATGATATTTCTATGTCTTAAGGAAAATAGAGTTTTTCCTGCCACGTCACCATAATGTAATTGGATTCTGGAATAATGCAAAGCTAGTGCGAACAATGCTTCAGTGTATCACTTTATTTTACTTCCAGCACTTTGTTCATAGCTCCTTGCATATTGAAATGATCATGAACTCTTGAGAGCTCTGTAATGTCTGAAATCAGTATTTATGGAGGTAATGAAAACCTTGATTGTTGGAGTTGAAAGTGTTACCCATGGTAGCTGAGAAAAAGTGCCATAACTTGTCTCCAAAGCTTTTACTCTGTTGATTCAAACAGGGCAGTAGCTGAGATCTTGGTGTGTGTGTGCACGCGTGTACATATGCATGTGAGTGTGTACATATGCATGCATATGCACTTGTGCCTGTGTGTGTGTAAGTTTCATTCTGGTTACTGCTACTCTTTCTGCAATCATTGTCTGAGTTGCACTCTCAGTGCTCTTCTGTCGCTTCTAACTGAGATTTTGGTTAAGCTTTTTGCCACCAGTACACTAGAGATAAAGCTGCCTCTCTTGTTATTACAGTTTAGTGAGAAAACATGGTGCTTGTTATACTCCCAGGGGTCACTTAATCAGCGGCACTGCTAAGATTGGTGAAAGCTCGTGAAAGGCTCAGAAGGTAGAGCTGTGTGCAAACAGAAGACAGGGCCTTTCTCTTTTCTCCTTTCTTTCTCCTAATGTGTGGAGACACACGTGATAGCTGAGTGGACCAGCAAGGACTTGGTTTTAGATGTCTGGCTTTTGATCCACTGGCTTCTTATTTTTATCATGTTTGATGCAAAAAGGCACAGAGCAGTTACCCAAATCCTGCATCTTTCTAAGCATGTATAGTTATTCATTGTCTATAAGGAAAAGAGTTTCTTTGGTAATTATGCAATTTTATTGATTTTTTTATGAGACAATCCATGGAGTATTTTGGGATTATATTATCAAAGTGTTTTTCCCCATAAGAAATACTTTGAAAGCCAAGAGTGTTATTTCTTATGTTTTCATTTATTTTAAATGAATCCAGTTATTTAAATTTTTAATTATTCTCTATTCCCTTAGTACCCTTAACCCCACCAAGAAACTTGAGAATCTCCAATGTTGGCTCTAACAGTGCCCGATTAACCTGGGATCCCACATCAAGAAAGATCAGTGGTTACAGAATTGTCTACACCAGTGCAGATGGGACAGAAATTAACGAGGTAAGTTGTGGGCCGTGATATTTCTTAGGTTGTTGTGTAGTCATTGATCATGGCCTCCCAATCAGCACCTAGGGGCCTGGGACTATGCTGGAGCCCTTTGACCTAGTGCAAGCCTCGCAAGCTGACCAGTCATGAGAGCCAGCTGGCTCTGCCCTGTTCTGACTCGGAGAGACACACTTTCCCTGTTTCCTTCCTTCTGTCTCTTTCTTTCAGATGCTGGCCAGGATGTAAGTATGATTTCCTTCTGATTCTTCAGGCTCTCTTACTCTTTCTCTAAAGCCCCCATGCCCTGCTGTGTGGCTGCCTGCTGTCACCTTGTTGATCTCCATGTTGGTAGCTCCCATGGCCTGGCTTTTTAAAAATTCTATTCTCTCTTTCCAAGCAGCTGCTGAGATGTTTAGCTTCTCTGCCTTGAGGTTCTTTCTTTCAAGCAAATGAAATTGTCCTTGAGTGTCGGCAAACCAACAATGCTAATGACATAATATGTAATTATTATATGTAACACTCATTTCCTTTCATGGTTTGTGGGGTTCAGGAAGTGGGAAGTGGATATATTTTGTCCTGACATGTGAATGGCCTGGATTGGCATGATCTCAGTAACTTTTCACATGTCTAGTGCATGGTCTAGGGAAGTCGATGCAGTTGATGGCTAGAGCTGGCATCTACGTCTCTGAGTTTATTCTTTATGTGAGGCCTCCAATGAGTGTTGGCTTTGCAGTCATGTAAGAGGGACCTGTGGATGGGAGATGTCCACCGGCATGGCTGTATCTGGAGACACAATATACCGGGCAAATGGCAGTCAGGAAGCATATGTCTTCATGGACCTAACAAACTGACCCAAAGTTTGGTTTTTCTCTCTGTTCTTGAGTAAATGGGCACTTCAAAGACTCTAGGTAGATGAATTTAAAACTAAATTCTGATTTAGAAAAGAATTGAGCTTTTGTAGAAAGATACTCAGAAATAATGGAACGCGCTAAAACTCAAGAAAATATAGTGTCTTATGTGTGGTGACTAACACTTTTAGGAATTCTTTGCTTAGAAATATGTTTTAGCAAGATAGCAAAGTCATTTTTGTTTTATTCTTCCTTATCTTGGTCCAGAAAGCTAAGAAAAAGAGGGAACGGTGTTGGATTACATCATTTCTATTTTCTGACCAAATAAATTATTTTTATATGTTGGGGCACATTTTTTCCTACAATTAAACTCAAGTAATATGTTTCAATGTGTACTCTCATCAGAGTCTTGTGTAATGGGAAGACAACTAGGGCACATTTTTTTTATTAATTTATTCTTGTTACATCTCAATGGTTATCCCATCCCTTGTATCCTCCCATTCTTCCCTCCCTCCCATTTTCCCCTTATTCCCCTCCCCTATGACTGTTCCTGAGGGGGATTACCTCCTAGGGCACATTTTTTAACCTGGACAAATGACATTCAACCCTTCTCCTCAGCTTTCATAAGTCTGAAGAGTAAATAATTTCGTTGAGTATGGGGTCATTGGGGGAAAGTTGCTTTGTTTTTTAAGATAAGGGCTTAGAGCAGTAAATCAGTTAAACTAAAAATCCCTGCATTACAGCTGTTTTGTTATTGCTAGTACTAAGTAAGTTATTCTCCCAGGCAGATAATATACACACAAGAAGCATGGCAATTAAAGTGTACAAGTAGACACAACCGCAGAGAGGTATGTCTTCAACTATGGTTCTGACATTCCAAGCTAACTTAACCTATATTTTGTGCTCCCATTTTTATGTAGTAGGTATTATGTGCGGAAAGAAAGACAATGATTCAAGACCAATCAGCTAATACCAGTAACAGGGACAACAGAGGGGGGACGGATGAACATGGTGAGGGTGTATGGCCACTGAAAATGCCTTCAGTCTCAGCACCTGCTATACAGAGGTGGAGGGAGGTGATTTTTTTTTTTTTTACCAGATTGTGGGACTTCTGGGAAGACACTCATGATTACTATTTCTACACGTAACTTGTCAAGTTGAAAATGGAAGCATATTGTCTAGAGGCCTTTATGGTCATCTGGATTGTGGAGATCTAGGACATTCTTGCTGCTGTCCAGAAAGTCTAGAGCCCACAGTCCCCAACTCAATAGGATACATTTTGGACAGAATGATAGAATTTTCAGGAATATAGAATTATGTGCAACTTTAAGACTGGCCAAGGTAATTGGCCCACTGAGTTCTTGAGAATGAAAAACTGTTTTTTTTTTTTTTTTAAATTTGAAACTATGTTTAACAAAGAAAAGACACAACCTGCTTTAAAGTAAGAGATTTTATTTCTTTTTGGCCAAAGACTTCCAAGTTTTTATTTTATTTTATTTTTTATTTTATGTGCATTGGTGTTTTGACAGCATGAATGTCTGTGTGAGAGTGTCAGATCTCCGGGAACAGGAGTTGCAGACAGTTGTGAGCTGCCATGTGGGTGCTGAGAATTTAACCCAGGTCCTCTGTAAGAGTAATCAGTGCTCTTACTTCTGAGCCATCTCTCCAGCCCGACTTCCAGGTTTCTTGATTGACATATTATTAGGCTACAAGAAATTGGTGATGAAGCACACATGCTACCAGCAATAGCCGATCTATACTAGAAAAACCCATTTCTTCTTAGTTCATATTTCTACAAGTACAGAATTAAAAAAAAATCATACTTAACTGACCTATACTGAAAATAATACAGGCTGGGCTAGCTTCAAACTGGCTGTGGAGCTGAGGATGACTGTGAACTTTGGTCCTCCGGCCTCCAGTTTCCAAGAGCTGAGATAACAAGTGTGTGTGTGTGTGTGTGTGTGTGTGTGTGTGTGTGTATGTGTGTGTGTGCGCGTGCGCGTGCCACCATTGTCAGTTTAATGCCTTTTCTGGGGAATGAACTTAGGGCTTGGTGCAAGCTAAGTGTAGTTTCCAGTTGAGCTATACCCCCTAGCCCTGGGAGTACTTAAGAGAGAAAAAGTTTCCAAAATTTGAATCATCAGCTTATAAGTGAAGGAACAAGTTATCGGTTCATAAAGGAAAACAGAAATGCAAGACATATCCAGATGTGCTCAACTGCTTATGTCTTGGTAAGCCTCGTGCTGAGCACTTGGGAGCTGACCTCTCATCAAGGAGCTTCCAGAGCAGATGATGATGCCAAGCATTAAACAATGTCCGGGACAAACAAAATCTTGGTGAAAAACTTGCCAACACAGTGGAGACTAACTGGTTCAAAAACTCCCAGACATTTGATGCTCTCAAAAATGCACTGAACTAACATCCAAAAGAAGTTACACTAAGTGTGGGAAAGTGATTTCTCTCCCAGAAGCTATGCCTTGCCTAGAAAAATATAATTCTAGGGGTAAGACCAACAGGCCACCAAATAATGAATGTGAGTTCACCAGGATTGACCTGTGAGCAGGGAGATGTCACAAGTGAGGCCAAGTGTTAGGGATTGATACATGGTGGGTGAGGGGTACATCCAGGGGAGCCTGCAGAGCCTAGGACAAAGCATACTGAGGAGCTTCAGGGACTGTTTCAGTAGACTTGGCGCTCTAGCTCCTGGATTTGTTGTTTAAGGAACATACTGCTCCCAAAGGGGCAGCTTATATTAAGATCATGATCTCAAGAGGAGGTCAGTGGCCCTCAACAATGGAGAGCTGTCTAAACAAGCCCAGAGAGGAATAGGGCCTTCAGACTCCAGGAAAGGATTTTTTTTCATCCCAATTAGTTAGGCCAATGCTCGTTCTTCATAGGGGGAAGAGGTAGAAAGATGCAAAAGATGAGACAGAAATTCTACAGGCATAAGGTGGGAACCTCCCAAAAACTTTACTTAGAGTAAGGTTGCCTTATTTGCTTGTCCCTGAAGCTAGTCTTGGCTAGATTTCCCCCACCACAACACTGAGTATGACTGGATTTAACTACCTATGTTTGATGGTTATTAGGGGGTGCAGAAAAACATTTCTTTATCTGGACTGGAGTGCACCTGCAGTGTGGGGTCCTAGGCTCCTGGGTACATTGTTAGAAGAGGGGTGTGTGGACAGCTCAAGGCTGGTGGATGCCCAGGTTGCTATTCCCTATGATTGCCTGCCTTGGAGTACGCCATACCACCCAGATTCACGCTGAAGGGAAACCATGGCCTCTAGTTTTCTTTCTTTGGAGGATCATTCCAGGAATTGTGTATGGATGCAAAGCTTATGTTAGAAGAAAGAAAGGAGGCTTGAATGCATGTCTGGTGGCTACATGGAAAAGGAGATGATGTCTCCTCTCTGGTCCTGAGACTTAGGTCCTTAATGTAGCACGGCAGCTTTGCTAGAATACTGAGGAAGATTACTGGGTTTATGTTTCATCTGCTGATCTCCAGCACAGAACCTTCATCCTAACTCATGGCGCCTAATGACTATGGAAGATGGTGACGGTGATGATGCTTCGTGACCCAGCACATCTTGGGCCCCTACAACAAGCCAGGCACTGTTCTGAGTGTTCCACATGGAAAATTCCATGCAATCTTTCTTTATACAACCAAGTGCTAGCAAAGCGTGGGTTGTGTATTGAAGGATAGAAACCGTCCCAGCACTTACTGTGAAAGGATTTCAGAAGTGAAAGAGAATGAAGTCTTGCCATTGAGTTTTATAAAAGCAAACCCACCATTTTTAGACCATGAAATGTCAGTTTCCATCAGCCATGATTCGATGGCGCAGCCCACATCTTTCACTGCTCAGTAGAGCCCTTTCTTCATACTGTCCCTTCCCCCAACTAGGCTGAAGGGATGTATTTAGCTGGACTTTTAATAAAGCTCTTCTCAAATTAGTTGAAAAACGATGACATCACAGCCATTGTTGTCATTTCTTAAAAGTCTTCTCATACGTCCTAATGTTCTACTAGTAAAATCAGTTTCAAAGCTAATAGTTAAAAATGAATGGCCATGCAGGCCATACAGGCTAGGGTGGAAGTAGGGCAGGTGGCAAAGTGCTTTCCTACCATGCAGGAAACCTTGGGTTTGATGTCATGTAGTGCATAAACCAGTCCTGATGGCACGTGCCTGTTATCCAAGAGGCAGAAGGATCTGAAGGTAACATTCAGCTATATTATATGCCTACCAAAAAAAAAAAAAAAAAAAAAAAAAAAAAAAAAAAACCAATACAAGAAAAGTCACTAATGAAAAAAAGACACATAAAGCTTTTTATTTATTGAGCTAAGTCAATCAATTTTGCAGTTATATAAAAGACAGTCTTTTAAGAGGTAAATAAAACGTGTTAGCAAATGAAAAGACCCCTTTTTAGGATATATGCTACATATACAACAGATGGTTTTATGCATTTTCTCTTTAGACTCTCAGTGAACCTAACAAATTGGATTTGTTTTTGTGTAGGTTTGATATCCATACAAGATTCCCACTTGTCACAGAGTCAAGCCTTAGAAAGAAAGTTAAGGTGATACTGATCAACCATTTAGAGCTTTATGGCTCAGAACAAATTAAGCTATACTCCTTAGCCTGAGGTTCTTCTCTGGGTAGCCATTTTTATAAGTACTTAGAGTTTGGGGAGGGAAAGCAGGGGAAGGGGCACTAAATCAATAATATATGTTGATTCCCGGACTACAACAGTTCAGAACACAAGGAAACAATGCATAGATACCATTTTGGAAGATATATATTGAATTAATATTTTAAATATGCATTTATGGGTTTTGTGCACTTAAATAATGAAACATATGGTCAAAATACATTTAAGACAATAGGGTTTAGAATCGAAACATCTGGGTCTAAGTCATAGGTCTTAGTTTGTATACTCTTGGGAAAGATCCTTAACTTATTTTTCCGTCTTCAAATTGACCATAGAAATTCATGTCCTTGGAGACTTGGCGAGGATTAAGTGATTACTTAACACAAGGGATGCAGACATTTCCCAGGCAATACTAAATACAAAGTTTTAAGAACCATCTAGAATATTGCCAATCCCTCGGGAGGGGATAGTCCTTATGTTCAGTGGCTGTTTCCATGCAACACAGCAGTCCATTGGTGTGCAGTCTGGCTGGTCCTGCTTCTCTCTCCCATGTGCTGTCAGCATAGGGGACCTGCCTCCCTCCAGGAGCTTGGCTGGGATGGAGCTGCCAAAATGACCTCTCTGCTGCCAGGTATCTTAGTTGGAGGTTGCAAGGCTCCAGCCAGCTGCCCGGCTCTTGCAGATGTCTCAGGGTTCTAGACCAGTAAAGTAGAACCTGTTCTACAGTCCCCAGGTTCCAGGTTCTCTCTCTCTCTCTCTCTCTCTCTCTCTCTCTCTCTCTCTCTCTTTCTCTCTCTCTCTCTCATTGTTTGTACTTGATTGCTCAGAGAAGAATATGATTTTGTAACTGGTTCTTAGTTAGGCCTTCTCTTAAGGCCCTTCTCTTAAAAAAAAAAGTTTCTGAAGGTCTACCATCTTAATTTTCATTTACCCAGCTCATTTAATAAAAGTAAAAAGGGAACGAAGTAACAAGCCCATTTCACAATTAGAGTAATGGGAGAGCTGATCCAAGTCTTGCCCTGAAGGGCTCACAGTGAAGGAAGAAGACAGACGGAACGCAAGTAGATCCAGACAGAGAGTAAGGTCAGGTGTGAATAGTGCCAGGAAGGAAACCACAAAAACAGGGGGAGAGAGCAGGTCTACTGACAAATGTGGGAAGGGAAAGCTTGCCGTCGAGGCACTGTTAGCATAGTTGTACTGAGTGAGGAAGCTGACCTCTGAAAGGACTGAGCAGGAGAGTCATGAATTGGTGTGCAAAGACCCTAGGCACAAAAATGTGAGAGAATGACGAAGGCTAGTGAGACTGGAGCCCAAAGAACCATTGGGAGTCCAGGGTATAGACCATAATATACAAGGTCAGGGGGATAGCTTGGCATGTTTGGTTTTCATTTGGAAGTCATCTGATAGATAATGAACAATTGGGGGGGGGAGGGGGAAGAGCCATGTCCTATTTTGGTAAAGGTCACGCTGGCTATCATGAGCAAACACAGAGGGAGTTGTTTACCTTTGCTTCGCCTTAGGCATCAAGGTTAGTTATTGACAGCATTTAAAATAAGAGGTTGTGTTGTATTGCTTTAAGGTCTCTCTCTCTCTCTCTCTCTCTCTCTCTCTCTCTCTCTCTCTCTCTCTCTCTCTTTTGGTTTTTCAAGACAGGGTTTCTCTATGTTATCTTGGCTGTCCTGGACTTGCTTTGTAGACCAGGCTGGCCTCGAACTCACATCGATCTACCTGCTTCTGCCTCCCGAGTGCTGGGATTAAAGGCGTGCGCCATCGTGCCTGGCTAAGGTGTCTCCTGATATCACTTCATGTGGCCTCTAACACGACAAAGCTGCTCTCAGGTTATTTCTTCAATTTCCTGGAGTATTATGAGGACTAAGGCATCAATGATAAAGCAACGTCCATTTCTTTCCCTTACCTTCAGGGTGATCTGGGTGGGGACTTATGGTTTTAATTCCGCCCTCATCTCCTCTTATTTTGTAGTTTCTTTCTTCATGGCCCTTTATACAATATGTCCTTAGTCCATTTCCTCAGGACTTAATCACACACACACACACATACACACACACACACACATACACACACACACACATATATAAAGACATATATATACATACATATACCCAATTATGTCTTTCTGTGACATACAGAAAGGACTATTTGGATGTTTACTGTTTCTTTTGGTGTTACTATTTCTCTTCATGGTTAGTGACCTATGCAATTATGATCAAGCTTGTCATGGATGACACAGCTATGGAGTTAGTTGGTAGAGCCCAGGCGGCAAAGCCAAAGCCTCTGCTTTTAGTAGACTGATCATTTCATCAGCCTCACAGGCTGTCTACCCTTTCCATCTGAGATTCTCTCAGAGCAACAGCTGATAAGCAGTCTAAGTATAGCTAGGCTGTGTGCACTTGGACCCTCGCTGGCCTGATGATTCAATGCTGTGCTTTACAATAGCGGCAACCCTTCCGTCAGCCAGACAGCAGGTAGAGTGACCCACGTGGGTTGAGAGTACTGACACAGACTCTGTGGCTGCTCTGTTCTGCAGGTTGAAGTCGATCCCATCACTACATTCCCTCTGAAAGGCTTGACCCCTCTCACGGAGTACTCTATTGCCATTTTCTCTATCTACGAGGAGGGGCAGTCCTTGCCTCTGGTCGGAGAGTTCACCACAGGTAAGCCGTATTCTGGATTGAATGGGTTTCAGAAGCAACTGCTTAGTGAACCTGTGACAACTTCCTCAACTGAGACTTTGAATCCCTATTCATTTTTAAGATATTACTGGCGCATGGACAATTTAGATAGCTAAGATATATGCTGGCTACTTCTTTTCTGTTAAAATAAGGAAAGGAGAGAAAATGCCATCTCACTTTTAAAGATTAATTTTCCTACACCCTTGGACATACAGGAAGCACTAACTTGACTCAGTGGGTTAAAAGGGACATAAAGTCAGGAAGAGGATGTAGTGGGGTGTCTCGGTAATGGGTATGATAAAAATACATTGTGTTCATTTATGAAAATTTCAAACAGTAAAAAATTCACAGCCGAGTATGGTGGTGCATGCCTTTAATCCCAGCACTTGGGAGGCAGAGGCAGGTGGATTGCTGTGAGTTCGAGGCCAGCCTGGTCTACAAAGCGAGTCTAGGATAGCAAAGGCTACACAGAGAAACCCTGTCTCAAAAAACAAACAAACAAAAATCACAAAATATCACTTATATAAAAGTGTACATTGTCATCTACTTAACCCCTTTCCTGTTTGTTTCTTTTATTTCTTAATATAAAAAATTTACACTCGTCTTCCATTTGTGTGTGTGTGTGTGTGATGTGTGTGTGTATGTGATTTAGGCTGAATTCCAAAATTACTGATATCAGACAGTTTTCTGCCAGTGGAAATGACTTTTTAATACCATTTAACTTAATGTGTTATGATATAGATGAGTTGTAACAGAGACCAAAACTTAACATAGCAAGGAATGATTGAAATACTGAAATTAAATAGAAGACGCCGATACAGTAGTTGTGTTGCATTTGTAGTTTCCCTGTAGACAGGGAACCTTTTTATCTGCTTTGCAGTGAGGGCAATTCTGTTTTCCTTCTGAATGTACTGATCATAACTGGAAACAAATATAGTCATTTCTAAACTGAGGAAGAATGGAAAGTTACCAAAACCTTCTTACGGGGAATCTACTAGGATTTCTCTTGGTGCCCTAACAGGGTTTAAAAACCACTGATTTCAAATATAATCAACGACTGGAGAAATTGTTGTGGGTACATTATGCTTTCCGGGGCAAATCCCCAAAGTGTGTATGCAGTGAGGTGATGGGATGAGTGATAAGTGATATTTCCTCTCTGGGGCCGCCTACACCTCCGTGTTACTAAGGAGAAGGTTCTTCTCCAGGGCGTCCCTCACTGCCAAGGAGGGGTTTGATACTAAAACGTAGACAGCAAAAAATGGAGCATTTCTCTAGGCTTTAACAAACCTTTGCTCAAAACACTTGGAATATAATGCCTTTCCATAATAATGGATACGGCATTTTTACTTTAAAACTCTCTTCATGTGTGTGTGTACATGCATGCGAGTGTGTACGGAGGTCAGAGAACTATCTTGTGTGTCATCCTACGGAGTATCACGCACTTTCTTTGAGGCAGCAGCTCTCATTGCCCTGCGGCTCACTAATTAAGTTAGATCAGCTGACCAGCAAGCTCCAGGATCCTCCCGGTCTCTGGCTGTTTAGAGCTGCTGTTAGCAATCACCGGCTACCGCGCACAGCACTTTCACATGTGTTCTGGGGTCTGGTGGGGGACGAACTCAGGTCCTTGTGTTTTTGAGAGAAGCACTTTATGACTGACTTACCTTTTCCAGCTCCATTTTTATTTTTCATACTTTGTGAAAATGGCCCAAAATAAACAATTTAAGAGTTCTGGAGTTACTGGAATTTTTTTTTTTCTTAGGGAGCGTTATTTCTGTGGTTTCCCTAATTTATGCTGTTGGAAGGTGCTGGAAACAGACATGAAAGCCACATTGGATGGATCGAGACTGGTCCAGCCCCTCCTCCACACCCCCCCCCCAAGACTTTCCAAAGCCAAGAGCTCCCTCAGCCTTCCCGTCTTACAGCCTCCTGGGAGCTGGTTGAGTTTGGTTTCTTGCCTTCTCATCTCTTAAATTAAGTCTCCTCCATGGCTCACAGAGGAAGTTCCTGCCCAGCAATACTTGGAAATTGATGAGGTGAAGACAGACAGTTTTCGAGTGACCTGGCATCCGATCTCGGCTGCGGAAGGGCCGCACAAGCTGATGTGGATCCCCGTCTATGGCGGGAAGACCCAGGAGGTAAGTTGATTGAAACGCCGTGGAAACTGATCCTGAACATGTTCCCCGGAAGGGAAGGCTTACTGCCACACCCAGGCTGGTCTTCGTTTTAAAATGGACTTGAGAACCGCCAAAGTAGCATCTTTTATTTTTGTTGTCCGAGACAGGGTTTCGCCGTGTAACCCTGGCTGACCTGAAAGTCTCTCTGTATACCAGGCTGGCCTCGAACTCAAGGATCTGTCTCTGCTGGGATTAAAGGGAGTGAGCCAACTCTGCCCAGCTAGAAGTAGCACCTTGCAGGGCACAGCATTTGACATTTCATACGCATTAAATAATACTGTAGTTGAAAGACTGAACATATTACCAGGGCTTTAGCTTATATATCTCAGATCCCTTGACCCTCACTAATAATATCTAATAAACCTTTACAATGCAACTTTTACAATGTTAATAATATATTTGCTGAGAGAAAGGAAAGCTATAAGGTCTATAGTTTGAGTTAAAAATGATTTCAGCCTTTCTTTTCACTGTTTTATTCAGTTAGTTCTTGTTTACACACAGACTTTCTTTTGTGTTTTTCTCTTCACTTTAATTTTCTTTTTTCTTTTTAAAAATTATTTCTTTTATTTTTGAAATTATAGAGTAATTACATATTTCCCCCTACTTTTCCACCACTACACACCCTCCCATATGCCCCTTCTTGCTCTCTTTCAAATTCACGGCCTCTTTTTTCATGAATTGTTTTTACTTACCTATGCATATATGCACACATACTGTGCCTAAGGCTCAGGTACCATTGCTGGAGAGGGCGCAGAAAGATCTTGAGAACCTGCTTGAGAGGAGCAGGGAATTTGCTGTGAGACTGTGTCTCCTACTGATGTTAGAAGCCACACCCATAGAGCCTCACCAGCATGGCTGCCCAGCTGTGAGCCGAACAAGAAAGACAACGGAAGACAAACCAAAGTGGACAGGCCTAAGGCCACGAGGCCTCAAGGGTACAGTCTGAGAGAAATAGTCTTCCCCATCGAAGAGCACATCAGTTTGTTTTACAATACCAAGTTGTCAACTACCCCCTCCTGCTCCCCCCACCCCGCCCTCCACCGACTTTAAAACAACCCCTAATTACTAAGGAACAAATGCTTTCTAGGTTGCCCTAAAAGAAGAGCAGGACTCCTATGTTGTTGAAGGCCTGGATCCTGGAACTGAGTACGAAGTCTCACTGTTAGCTGTGCTCGATGACGGAAGTGAGAGTGAGGTGGTGACTGCTGTTGGGACCACACGTAAGTCCAGCTTTGGGCCACATTGAGCATTTGTGTCCACCATCCACATTGCTGGCCTGTCTTCCTCCATCAGGCCTCAGCTTTTCTTTGATTCCTCAGAGTTTGTCTTATGCCTCAAAGGCAATGTTATTCATGTGTGAAGCATCATAATTTCTCAGACTGTCATCACAGTGAAGGCTTTGAACATTAATGTTTTGTTCCATAATTTTATTCTCCAGCATTTGAATACAGTATTTGGCATATCTTAATTGTACCATAATCACTCACCAAATGGAGAGATAGGCAAATAGGGGGATAGATGGATATAATCATAAATGATCAAATTAGAAAACAAGGCAGATATCAACATAGCCAAGAATTTCTGGAAGTTTCCAAGTTGGTCTTGGTTACAAGAACGTTTTGTAAAATTTACTTACTGATTGATATTCTCTTCTTGCTTCTTTTTGAAATCATATATCAACTAACCCTTATTTAAAAAATGAGGCATTAACTATATATTAAATTCCCTTAAATGGCATTCAGAAGATTTATTGGGGAGTGCAGCTGGGAGACCCTTATGTTGTAAACTGAAGAGAGCATGGTCCTACACAGGGGAATCCAAGTGAGCTCTGGCAGATGCCCCAGAGCTAGAATCAATCAACCTTCTCAGTTGTACCAAACTGGGATGGAGACGCTGGACCTAGTACCCTGTGTCTTCAGTTGGTGGGGAAATACTGTCCATTAAAGAGGCTGTGACTTCAGAGGAGGCAATTCCCAAAGCTAGGAGACATTGGCAGCCCATATTTGATGACATGCTAGGTGGGTGTCTTGATCTGCTAGTGATGTCAGCACGCCGCACAGCCACTCCATTCCAGCATCCACCCATGGTAGATTCAGGCCATGGTGCACTGCCTGCCTGAGCACATTGCCCTCTTGGGTGGTCTTTTCTGGGTAAACCTTTTTTACAACTTGGTCTGCAATTTAATTCTCTTTAATTATCATTGTTATGTCACTATTTAAAAAATAAGTTGTGAGGTCTCATAACTTTTTATATGTAATTCAAATGCTTATCTCAAGTCTCTGATGAGACACTAATGTCTTTCCAGTTCACCTCACCTTCCAGTTCTGCCTTACATCTCATCTTTTTTTCCTTGCAAGTCACAGTCATGTTTGTTGTTGGAAGAAGGAAAGATAATATCAGTGCAGTTTTCTTCAAAAGTTATACAATAGTTTGTACAGATGTGTAGAATATTGTCTTTACATAATTTGTAAGTAATGAATTTTCTTGCAGTTGATGATGTGTGGACTGAATCACCCACAGCTGTAGAACCTACCAGCTCTGTGAGTTCAGGTGAGGACACACAGGGACCTGCTTATCCCTAATAAGTTTGAGTTAAACAAAAGTTGTATTTCCTACTTTTAATTGGTTTTTGTTATTAATTAGAAAAGAGATGTTTTTCCCCCCTCATTTTCTTGAAAACAGTTCACATGTCACCAAGCTTTGAACTTCACCTCTTCTCTTCCACCGAGAACCACTCACTCTCTTAGTTCACCATCATTAAAGCCCTCTGCCTTTCTTACTTTCATCTTGGATTCCCATTCACCATTCTGAGGCTATTACCATAGCAACACTCACAGAGATCTTTGTTTCAGTTCTGTTGCTGTTGCTCTCTGTGGAGAATTACCTATTCACGCCACTTTTGCTCGTTTCTATTGGGACCCGAGACTTTGCTTATGTAGTGTTATTCCCTCACCAGTCTTTCCCCCTTCTCATCCCAGCTCTTCTCTCTTCATCAGTACACCTCCCCAGCAGCTGTCTGAGTTAAATAAGTAAGGTACAGCCTTATCTCCCTGTCTAAAACACTTCTCTACCTCTCCAGTACCCGTTCACCCACGCACTCGTTTATTTATCCCTCAGCTAATCTTTATTTGGACCCTAAGCTTTCTTTCCTGGAACATACAAGTTCTATCTTGGTACTTCCTGATTTCTGTCTTGGCACCAGACAGAGTTGGTTCCAGGTTTCTGGACCTCTGCCTTGAATGGAGAGTTTCCCACAATCCCCCTTGTCATGCAGTGTAGTGTAGTTAGGCCAGTTAAGCCTCCTAAGCTACTCTGTGTCCTGCACATGGCAAAGATCTACACGCCACGACATTTAAGACCGGTTCAGCGAGTGTTCTTATGAGGGAAGGAGTGAGGAGAGGGGCAGTGGGCAATGGGGGTGGACAGAAGGAGGGAAGTCGGTGTAGGAATTTAAAAAATGGAACATATGAGGAAAGAGATACTTTGGCAGATGAAAATGAATGTTCCAGTGGGCACAGGTGAGGAACTTTGGGCAAATATCCCAGAAAAGATAAAGTATGTGGGAAAAGATAACTAGTGTGGCCTGAAAAGATAAAGACAGCCTGAGATGGGGAGCTGTTCTTGAGTGGGTAGTGTTAAGACAGGCGAGGGGAGGCGGGGGCAGGTAGGTGGATGTGTGCTGCTGGATGCTGCATTGTACACGGAGAGTGGGGAGATATGGGTACCCTATGCCCATTTTTTCCTAAGGGAACACTAGCATGAGGTCTCTCAGGACTGTGCTCCCTTTTGAGTTTAGTCCAGTGGCTTTCCTTCAGTTCTCCGTCAGGCCTGAACATGAAGCTCCTGCTCCCCGAGGGTGTCCCTCCTTGGGCTACACCGAATGATGCCTCATGCTACTGCACAGACAGCACCTGGGTCTCCTCTTGGGATATGATGCCCGCGTCTTTAATATGTGGTTGTATTTATTCCAGTTCTCCAGACAGGAATCAGAAACCTGGTTGTAGATGATGAAACTGCCACTAGCCTGCGGGTCACATGGGACATTTCTGACAGCAATGTGGAGCAGTTTAGGGTGACCTACCTGACAGCCCAAGGGGACCCTATGGAAGAAGTGGTAGGAACGGTCTGTATAACTGGGGTTGACCAGGAACCCCATAATCTTTGTTGGTGGAGCTACCGTGGCTGTCTCCGGAGATGAGCAGAAGCTGTCCTGCTCATTGCTTGATGACTCCGTGTCTGCAAAACTAATGTTCTTGCTCAATCCAAACTTCACTGTTGGTTTTGTCATGTTCTTTCTAACTCTAAAACCTGCTCCACACAGTTTGCTTCAAGCTAATCAAGCCTCGGCACTCTTTTTCTAGTATTTGTTGCCTTTGCTGCCTGGTCTGTCTGTTAACCTAAATAGGGTTCTGATAGGCCATTAGGTCAGGTGTGGTGGCACGTGTCTATAGTTCCTAGGGAGGTTGATGCAAGCGGACCACCAAACATAGGAGTTGGAGACCAGCTGGCAACACAGCTAGCCCCATCTATTTCAATAATCAGGCAAATCAAGACAAGACAGAGGACTATTACACACCTGTATTTGTATACATGTATGTAGGTTTGTATGTAAAAGTCCAAGGCATGCATTAAACATTTTTGCTCTTGGGAGTCTACCATAAAGCTTTTAAGCAAAGCACACGAGAGAGGTCTGACAGACATATTTTTCAGTGATATCAACTCACTTTAAGCATATCCATAACTGTTTCTTATTTATTCTTAATCATTGGCATTCTCTTCTTAAGACTTTGGCATGTGTTTTCTTTAAGTTGGTTTTACGTACATTTCTATGTGGCAAACCTGGCACACTCTTAATTATGGCCGTGTTTTCTTAATTTATATAATATTGTCCCCATTTGGAATTAGTTCTTATGTATGAGTCCAGAAAAAAGAGGGAGCTCCAGTTCCAGGCAGAAGCTGTTTGACTTCTTACAGCACATGCTGTAGTTATTACTATCTTTTTTTTAATGAATTTTTTTATTAATTTATTCTTGTTACATCTCAATGTTTTTTTTTCATTCTTTAATTTTATTAATTTATTCATATTACATCTCGATTGTTAGCCCTTCCCCTGTTTCCTCCCATTCTTCCCTCCCTCCCATTTCTCTCCTTCTCCCCTCCCCTTATGTCTGTGACCGAGGGAGACCTCCTCCCCCTATATATGCTCTTAGAATATCAAGTCTCTTCTTGGTAACTTGCTATCCTTCCTCTGAGTGCCACCAGGTCTACTATTTAACACTCTAGGGTGTGTTAAAATTCATCATTGCTCAGGAATAATATTGCCCCATACTCCTCCCCTTTTTTCTTATTTTCCCAGATGAGACATGGTTTCTCTGTGTAGCCTTGGCTGCCCTGGACTCGCTTTGTAGACCAGGCTGGCCTTAAACTCACAGTGATCTACCTGCCTCTCCTTCCCGAGTGCTGGGATTACAGATGTGTGCCACTGGGCCCAGCTGCCCCAATTCCTTTTAATTTATGAAGACTTTGGTGAAGAAAGTTGTTTGAGCCTAACATTATTTATTTCTAGGCGATGAAAGAAATATCCGAGGGCACAGTGATGGGCTCCAAGGCTTTGCACATAGTGACTAGCAGCAGCCTCATGCTTTTGATCTGGGAATATTTCTGGAAAGTTAATGGATACTCTAATGACTCAGAGTACATTGTAATTTAACACTGACAATAAATATATTCCACATGATTCATGCTTGGCGAATTAAAAAAATTGTACTTAGGTGTGCCAATTAAAAATGTACTTTGGGCATCTTATTTTCCATATTATTATGCCATATTATAACTTGGTTCCTAAAAATAAAAACCTGTAGAGTTTTCCCAGCATGAGAAACTTTCCCTTTTGTTCTCAAGAAGCACATTTAGCTTCTTGGTGCTAATTCCTGCTGATTTGGAAAAAGTAACAATTTAATCTCACCCGTGCGTTTGTAAGCTCTGCACGGTGAAACAGTAACAACATTTACCTCGGGCGATTTCTAGGTTGTGTTCCCTTCAAGAGTTTCTTTTATTTAGCACTTTTTATATTTGAAACACATGAACACCTAAATGAAGGGAAAGCCATCAAAAGTCTTGGTCTGCCCAGCTAAGCAAAGCTTTAAAGAAAAATGAAAAATACTGATAAGTTTACTGTGTAGCATAGTGTTTGTTTTCCACCACATAAAAGAAAGCCTAGTGTGAGTCTAAAATTCCAAGCTCCTTTAGTGAATTCTAATTAAATTAGGTTTGCGCGTAACTTACAGGCACTTTATTAATTGAAAGACTGGCCTGAGGATTGAGAATTTATGGATTTATCTTATCAAATGCTATTGTTGTATAAACGCAATGATGTATTATCTTAGTTCTTCAGCTAGTTAAATAATTTGTGTGTGTGTGTGTGTGTGTGCAAGAGAGAGAGAAAGAGAGAGAGAGAGAGAGAGAGAGAGAGAGAGAGAGAGAGAGAGAGAGAGAGAGAGAGAGAGAGAGGATGTGTGCATCATTCTTCTGTGGTGGCCAGAGACTGACTTCTGGAATCTTCCCCTATCATTCACCTCAGTTTTAAAGGCAGAGTCTCTCATTGAATCTACTGCTTGACATTTTACTAGACTTGACAGCAAACAAGCAAGCATCCGGGAGCTGCCAGTCTTCACCCACCTAGTGCTTATAGGTTATAGGCATGTGCTGCCATGCCCAAATTTTCGTTTGTGGTGGGGATCTGAAGTCAGGTCCTCATGACTGGGCCATGGGTGCTTTTACCCACAGAGATGTCTTCCCATCCTGCATTATTAGTGAGACAGAAAGTAGGACGCATCTGAGTTTAGAATGGGAACAGTGAGATGCAGGCCAATGACAAAGTCAAAAGGCCCGAAATCGTGTGGACCAAATGACATCTTAAAATAAGGATGTCTTGGCTGAAGAGATAGTTTAGTCAATAAGATGCTTGCCTTTTAAGCATGAGGAATGAGTTATATTTCCCAAACCATGTTAAAAAAAATAACCCTGGGGGGGTGGTGGTATTCTTGTACTTACAGCGCTGGAGGGGCAGAGGTAGGTGGAACTTTACGCTTGCTGGCTAGTTATCCTAAACTACTCAATAAGTATCAGGCCAATGAGAGACCCTGTCTCAGAAACAAAAACATGGATATGCCTGAGGAATGACACTTAGGATTGTCCATGGGCTAACACACACACACACACACACACACACACACACACACACACACACACACACACACACACCTCACACGATGCTTGCCTAAGGAAAGATGATGGCTAAGACATACTGTGAAAGCAAAGAAGAGAATGTGTCCTGATATTAGACACATTTTTCTCTTACCATCGTTCCAAGTTCTCTTTCACTGATTGTGTCTGCACGGGCAAAGGATGAGACAATGTGAAGGCTGGAGAACTGAATACTCACATAGCATTGTCAGCCAAAAGGAAACAAGAAGAACTAAATGTACTAGTTAGGGTATGTGAATCATTTCTGTACTTTTAGGCATAATCAGATCTACAAACTTCAAAGAAAAACATTGAACTCTAACATATGAAAGTAACAGTCACTATTTCATGTGAGGTGACAGTTGCCAGTGAGCTCAGTTTTGCTGTTAGAGCAGGGGTGTCTCTCTCTTACTTGTAAAGGGCTCCTTGGCATCCCAACACCCTATGGCCTGTGTGTCATTGTTAGCCACAGACCGAATTCTGGCTGGCGAGCATTGTCTCAAGAGGGGCGACTTACTGTGTGTCTTAGTCTCTGACAGGGTGAGTCCTATAGTAACATTAAGGCTGGAAACCTTGACAGCCATTCGACGTTGCTGCAGTGACTCAAGAGGGCAGTCACTTGTCTACCAGCTTAGATTTATTGTGTTTGATACAAGTATCAGAAGACAGTGGATCAGAATTAAAGCAGTGCCACCAACACCACCCTGAATTATCCTTCATCATTGTATGAAAACCATGGCTTAAAAATGCCATTTTGCAAGAGGGGACACAACAAAGTGCATGGACTCTAGTTCCTTCTGCAGGTCACAGCTTGCTGAACGTGGTCCAGACAGCTGGGATAGAGCCAGACAGAAAAGTTACGTGTCTGAAAAAATTCAAAACGTGAAGCTCCCTAGTGGCGTTTTCATCCCATTTAATCATTAACATCTTTCATAGACTTGCCTTAAAAATAAAAGGCACCATCTGCTAGGACTGGAACATTTGTTTTAAAGTAGGCGCTTCTATTAATATACATATTTTTACTCTCCTTTACTTAAACAGAGGCCAAACAGCGAAATTTGCATACCCCAGAGGGAATTTCCATTTTACTCTCAGTGAAAAAATAAAAAAAATAAAAAATAAAAGGTTTCTTCCTCATACTAGTGTGGTATAAACCCCACAGATTAAAGCAAGGCCTAGATCGGATCTCTGAGGTTTCACTATGGCCCCTGTCCTGGGCTGTGTGGGTCTGTTTCCACATCTATAAAGTGAGTGTGATATCTCTACCTAAAAAGGTCACGGCGATGATGAAGCGCCTTCCAGGATTCAGATTCTAGTAGCACCTGGCACAAACCAGTTGGTGTTTAATGGGGGCTGTTGCTATAAATTCCAGCAACTACTTTCTGGCACGCAGTGGGAGCCCTCCAGAGCGGTCACGCTCCTTTACATTATTCCACAGGCTAAATTTGATTGACAACAAGGCCATATGCTTCTCAGTGTGAGACCTGAGCTTATTTAACGAGCATCTACATGGGTGGTTTGCTAGACAGCACGGAATGAAAGCCTGGGCTTTGCTCCAGCATTCTGTTGGAGAAAGACACTCCTAAGGAAGCTACCCTGATGGAGCAATACAAGCCAGGGCATCCACAGCTGCCTTGCGGCTCCTTCATGCCAGGGTCGGCTCACTCACTCTAGATTAAAACGGAGCTGCTATTTGTATAACTGCCTTCCCATGATCCCACACCATGCAACCTGGATAACTCAGCATCCCTGCGTATGATGAACAGCACTATGCCTGCCTAATGCAAACTTCCTTTATCATATATAAGACTATGACACGTTGATGCCTAGCTGCACTGCATCATAACAATAGCTGCTTCTGGGTTCACCAAAAGGTTTTCTAGGACTTATCCCATGATGGATGGGTTCCTTCCTTCTGTCAGAAGGAGAAAGCATGGCCTCAGTCTGCTGGCATCTCACCCAGTCCTGGAATGGAAAAACCTCTCCAGCTGCCCTGGTCTTGTGACTCATTTAAGACCCTTTGGGTCAGTTCCTACATGCTCACATTTTTTTCCAGTGATTATTAAGTTCCCAACAGCCCAGAGAAGTGCCAGCATTTAACTGCTGGAGCATAGGCACAGTATTTTGCAGTGAACATGTGGTCCCGAATAGTCTCTTAGAAACACCAGCATTGTACTGTGTGCCACGTGGCACACTGCACACCAACTGGTACAGGATCCCCCCTGTCTCTGGATTTCTTTTTCTGGCAGCTTTAGCTACAGAAGACTAGTGGGTCCAGATGGAGGAAGGCATCTCCTTTCAGATCTAGGAAAGCTGCAGCAGTTTTTGAGTGTTGCTGTTAAATATGTTTCAACTCAAAAAAGCTTGGCGCATGGTGCTTGACTCTATTGCTCTTGGCTGGCATCCATCCTTCTTTCTAATCCAAAAGAATAAAATGTTGGGGTCAGGTTATCACTGAGGAAGGAAACTAGGAGAGGCTGGATTTTCAAGATGATGCTTGAGTCATTGAGGAACAGATAAGCAACAGTCTGGGTTGGAGAATGAACACTTTAACCACAAACACCTGCTGGCTGGGCAGACGGCCATTCTGTCTTCTCCACGGACGCTGCGAAGACATTGCAAGGAGACAGCCTGTGGAGTTAATCCTCCTCTGTTAGTGCTTATAAAGTAAGGGTTCTGTGAGGGACATGACAGGGAATGATGGAGATGCTCTGCATGCGAGCCCTTCACTTTCTCATCACTTGCAAAGCCTAGCTCACTTCTGATGCTCCCGAAGTGTGTATAGTGGGGCGTCTCTCAGAGGTCAGTGGGAATAGGAGGTCCTACAAGGTCACTGTGCTTTGCCTTTCTGTTCAGATTATGGTGCCTGGTGTACAGAACAATATCCTTCTGAAGACTCTAATTCCAGACACCGAATACAAAGTCACAGTGACCCCCATCTACACTGTCGGAGAAGGTGCCAGCGTCTCTGCCCCTGGGAAAACTTGTAAGTGAATCTTTGTTTCCTTGAACACTAGTCGATGCATCACCCATGATGGCTAAAGTGTTGTGCAGCAAAAGGGCAAAAGATTAGGGGCCAGAGAATCGTCAGGTCCACACCCATAAGCAGAGGAATTTGGGTAAACTGTTGAGCATCGGTGGGCTCCACTTCTCTTTTCTCTGAAAGCCGAGACACACAACATAACTGATCTTTTGGCTTCTCCTTGTGACTCATCCTGGGGATGTGTCAAGGTGGAGTTGTTAGGGACTTGACTGTTCTCCACATCTCATCTGACCATGACATTCTAAGTCTATCCATTCTTCCTCTTTGTCTGTTTTACTTTTTGTAGGCATAGTTTGATTTTTTTTTAAAAAAAAATAAGCACATAGCAAATGTGGTTCCTTTTTATTACAGCACTGTGCTTAACACATGTGTAGACTCATGTAATCATCACCACTACAGTAGAAAATAGAAATCAATGATCTCTCTCCCTGAATATGTCCTCTGCTGGTAATACCTTCTGTAGTACTGTCTTGCTCACATACCTGCCCTCTGGTAACCTCTGTTGCTTCATTAGTAAGCCTTTTGTGGTTGTAACACACTAACTGAGGCAATCAGCTGCAAAGAAGGAAGGTTTGACCTACAGCTTGTCCTACCTACAGAGTGTTATGGGACCAGAGCTTAGCATAATTGTCATCAGAGAGACTCCATCCAGCAACTGATAGGTGCTGATGCAGATTCCCTAAGCCAAATGTTAGGCAGAACTCAGGGAGCCCTGTGGAGGAGGGGAAGGAAGATCAGATGAGCCAGAGGGGTGAGGAACACCATAGGAACAAAGCCCACAGAATCAACTGGCTCATGGGGGGCTCACAGAGATCAGGGAGCCTGTAGGGATCTGACTGTGGTCCTCTGCATATATGATATGGCTGAGTAGCTTGGTGTTCCTGTGAGATTCCTGGGGACATCTCCTACTCTTTTGCCTCCTTGTAGGATCCTGTTCCTCCTACTGGGCTGCCTCTTCCAGCCTTGATGTGATGATATATGCCCGGTCTTATTGTAGCTTGTTATGTCATATTTCACTGATGTCCCTGGGAGGCTTGCTCTTGTCTGAGGGGAGGCAGAGGTGTGTGGAACTATGGTTGTGGGGGGGGGGGAGGAGGGGGAAAGAGATTGGGGAGAAGGGAGGGAGGGGAAACTGTAGTCTAGATATAATATATGGGAGAATAATAATTAAAAAAAAAAGAATTAAAGGTTTATTTTTCCCATGGCTTCAGAAGTTCTCATTCTTGGGAGCCCACCTACACACTTCACTGTTTTATGCCAACCTCTGACATGTGTGGCCCCGAGGAGGCATCCTAAAACACTTAAGATGCAGTGGCCAGAATTAAACGAGGAGTGAGCACACCTAACTTAAGTTTTATCTGCCTTTTTTTTTTTTTTTTTTTTTTGCTATAAATGCCTATTCTGACCTAAACAATATCCTACAATTTAGTGGCTTCAAATGGTGACTATACTTAGTATATTCTCTGACAAAGTGGGCCAGGAAATTAGGGTTTGGTAGGAAATTCTTTTGCACCACATAAAATGATATACATTATCACTACCTACTGGTATTCACATTGTGGCTGCATGGTCTGAAAGGTCCAAGACAATTTTACTCCATGCCTGACATCTTGGTGAGGACAGCTACAAGGTCCACCTGAATTTCTCCACTCACGTCAGAGGCTCTGCAGGAGGAAGGTTTCCAAGGAGTGCCACACTGCTACGTAGTCTATGGCTGACATAAGCTGATGGCTGCCAGCTCTAAATGAGCATTTTAATCCATCACAATTGTCAGATACTTACAAGGGATCAAGTGCACAGAAAGCAGTGCCATGATTCAGTTTTGGACTTTACTCTTGTACGTGAGTTCTCACCCAAGTGGATATACAGAAGGAAGCAGGAATTCCTCAGACTCTCACCACCGTGGCTAATCACTAGTCACATTTGTGTGTGAGTAGCACCCTCAACATGGACAGACACGTGCATTTTTGATGTATGTGGAACACATTGGTGCAAAGATAGAGGTTTTTAATAAGCGTCATTCAATTTTATTTTTGGTTATAATTAATTGGAAAGAGAACCGCCATACTTTGAATGAATCTCTGGCTTTCAGATAAAACTAATTCATCACAAGAACAAATTTTCACATTTGAAGTGTTTAACTCTGTAGGGAAATAACTTAGATTTGCTTGGCCACAAGAGAAGGTCACCAAGAGAGACACTAGACTTTCTTACTTCTTACTTTCCCTCTTCTGTCCGCACAGTGCCATCCTCTGGTCCTCAAAACTTACGGGTCTCAGAAGAATGGTACAACCGGTTGCGCATTACATGGGACCCGCCATCTGCCCCTGTGAAGGGCTATAGGATTGTCTACAAACCTGTGAGTGGTAAGTTCCTCTCAGAACTATGAGTAGATACTTTAAAACATTAACTATATTTAAGAAATGTTAGTGTGTATGTGTGTGTGTGTGTGTGTGTGTGTGTGTGTGTGTGTGTGTGTGTGTGTGCATGCTCTTGCAAGTGTGTGCACTTGCACGTATTTTCCTTTGCCAGAACTTGCAAGTAAAGGCTAGAGGACAACTTGGAGGAACCAGTTCTTTTCTTCCATCAAATGGATTCCAGGTGTCAAACTCAGGTGGCCAGGCTTGGCAAAAATCCGTGATGCTATCTCATTGATACCAAGTATATTTTAAGATCATTTTGAGCACTGTTTCTATCAGTGTTTGGTTTTATATATGAAACAACTAAGAATTGCTTTTTCTCTTTTTTGAGAAGGTTTTTTTTTTTTTTTTTTTTTTAGTATGTTCAATTTTTTGGGTGGACACTATTAAAAGGATGAAATGATGACGTCATTTAGAAAGCTGGATAGCATACCAATGAAGGGAATAGATGATCTATTAGGTGTGTATTTGTCTGCCCTCATCTCACCCTAGACAGGGAACAAGTCTAAGGAAGCCTGGACTCCCCAGGAATAGGAGTGTTCATAACTCAATGCATGCATAAGCACTGGACACTGAAAATCTGTACTTTTGAATTTTTCTTCTGTTTTTTTTTTCTTGGATAAGTTGACTGCTTCCACTGATAACCTCTTTTTTTCTCCTCTTCATTTAAAAAAGTATATTATGGGGACAAAACTCATCAAAACTACTTCATAGAAAACTCACTTTTCCCTCCAGATCATTGTATACCTTAAGCGCCTTTCTTCTCTGACAGTATTATATTTATATGCAACATACCTTGATTATATCTACACCCAACTCCCTCTTTCCACTCCCTTTGGGCCCCTCAATGTGTGTTCTCTACTTCATTATATTTTAAAGGCAGACGAACAGTTCAAATTGGGAGTGCTTTTTCTTCAGGTAAAAGGCTGTGAAAGGGACCTTGGGAAGCTGTACCTGTTATAGATCTTCCTCTCTAACCTTAACAGGCCCGTGGGATTTTAAACAAGGAATGTGTATTATAAATATCTTATCAGCTTTCTAGACCCGACCTTCAGAACTCTGGCTGCTCAACAGACAGGGCTCCTCTAGTTACTCTTAATTTGGCAAAAAAAACAAAAACAAACAAACAAACGAAACCCCCCCCCCAAAAAAAACAGTTAAAAGGTATTTTAGGGATCATGAATAATTGCTTTTCTTTTCCCTTAAAAACTTCAGTGATCTCAGTCTGCCTTGTGAGGCAATGATATTGTCCTGATTCACTCCTCATTCTTATTCTTCTGCTAACTACCCAGATGCTATTGCCATCAAGCCCATGTGACCACAGTAGCCCCACTTCCAATTTCTCCAGAGAAATAGCTTTATGAACCATGAAAATAAAATAGTGGCCATAGGTAGTAGCCTGCTCTGAACTGATTTCTTCAGACTCATCATCCATTTTTATTTTATTTTATTTTTTGCCTCTTTGCTGAAGGCCTAAGTTGTATTCTTATTTGTAGGTATCTTTATATAACATGTATTGAATCCTGTGGAAAATGCGTATCATAGTTTCTAACCACAAAAGGCTTCCTTGTATTACACTGGTGCTTTTCAATAGACATGGTTTGCCCTCGGTAGAGGTAGGTGTGACCATCACACCTTGAGGTATGTTTAGTAGATACTGGTAACCATTGTTCAATTCAGTCCTTTCCTGGCTAAGAATAACTATCCTTCTGTGTTTCGGATGTCAATAGTATTGTCAACAGGTTTTCCCAGAGAGGCAGCTTATGTGTGATCATTTGTGGTGGATTTTTGTAGCCCAGGCAAACAGCTACTTTTTACAACATCTGCATCCAAAACCACACACACGTGCTGTTAGAAGGGGGTTCTGGAGGGAACTGATGTACGTTAAGAAATTATCGCTAAGTCAAAGCTCTCAAAGAGTGGACACACAAAAGAAAAGGCATCAGGAAAGCAATTAGAACAGAACTCAACACAGAATGTTTTGACACTCCAGCGGGTTGAATTCAGTCAAAGACATAAAGGGCTCAAAACCCAGCTGAGGTAAGGCCATGGTGCAGGGGTCAATGGAACTATAGTGGCAGCATCTACCCAGATCTGCTCTGTGACAAGGAGTGATGGTCTATTGTATAGGATATTGCTTTCTGTCCTTGACATGTTCTGGGGACCAAGCAGTTATCTAAATAGAGACAGGTGGAATTATCTCTTCAATAGGCAAGTGCTGACCGCTTCTTAAAATACAGAAGTCAGAATAAGGTGACGGGTGTATAGTGAGGCACACCAAGTTTTTGTCTAAGCACAAAGGACAAAACACTACTGGAGGAAGGACCAAGATGTAGGTTTTAGAGACAGATGAGACTAGATTTTAGCCTCACTCTAGCTGTTTGCCTGCTGGGTGACCTTAGGCAACGGTCAAGAGTTGGTTGAGTATGGTTTTCTCCCTGAATACGTGCGTGCCGTGACTGTAGTCTGTATCTGTCTCTTTTAGTTCCTGGTCAAACTCTGGAAACATTTGTGGGTGCCGACATTAATACCATCGTTATCACAAATCTCCTCAGTGGAACGGACTACAACGTGAAGATATTTGCTTCCCAGGCCACAGGCTTCAGCGACGCTCTGACTGGCCTCGTGCAAACACGTAAGCCTGATTGATGTCTGCTTGCTTCAGCCCCGTCAGTGGCTTTGTGCTTGCTTCTCCCTGTGACTTGTCTCTCAACCCCATTTTCAGTGCAACCATTGGCTTTTCTTCCCTACTCATTACCATTTCTGGATGGCATTTTGTGGAAAGAGAGGTAAGGTAGTTTCTCAGGGCTGTCAAAAGTCCTAGTTGGCAGGCAGATGCGAGCAGCTGCTTTTCCAATCGGCTTGATGGTTGCAGATGGGATTTCCCTCTGGAAAGTCTATTGGCACTTTTCAAATTAGGTGAATTTTTCCAAACAGTCTATAGTCTGACATTGCCAATGCCAGTCAAAGCTGGGCCAAGGAGAAGCATGCCTTTTCTCAAAGTATTGCTACTCATCACCGACACACACAAACACACACAAGAACACACACACACACACACACACACACACACACACACCCCACTACCACTGTCATTTATTGAAAGTACATGTCACATCCCTCTAAGGACTTCTTATATTATCGTATGGATTTTCGTGTTGAGATTTCTCACGAGGATCTGAACTTGTAGACACACATGGAATTATGTAATGCTTTCTAAATCTCACTAGACATGTTCATTTATTCTGAAATTCTTTATATCCCTCCACACCATCTGTTGCATGGATTTCTTTAGATAAGCTTACATTTTTAGATACAAATATTTAAAAAAGCATATATTTAAGATAAACAGAAGATTTGTACTTTCAACACATAGTGAAGATAATACACAAATGAACATGATGTGACAGCATGCTTTATAAAATAAGCCTGTGTGCTATCAGTAGCATGTACCTTAGTATTAAGACTTGTATATAGGGATTATTTGAATGGAGACTTAACTGTATAATGTATTAGTAATGGCCCTGGACAAAGTACATTCTCAGGGTCTGAAGCCTTCTTGGTTCTAAGATGAAGACAAAAATCATCCTATAGCAACTATGGTGTAGATGAAAGAGCTAATATATGCAAAGTGCTGTCATATCATGGCAGGCTCTCCATGAATAGCTACTCCTATTGTTGCAATAATTGTTATGCTTGGCACGTATCTGATCCTTGTCTCAAATTGAATGATTAGTCAGATAAACAGAGTCATTCAAGAATTTGGCTTCTGTAAGACCAGGCTCCAACATATCTTTCATTTCTTGTAGGGCCTGTCTTTTCATTAAAACGGGATTCCTAAATTTCCTTCTGTGGAATATTTTGACATCTTAATAAGTAGATACTGAATAAACTGTATCTAAAAAAAAAAAAAAGTGTTTCTTGTCATTGGGTGTGGTGATGTCACGGCATTTTTTTTTGTTTTGTTTTGTTTTTTTTGAGATAAGGACAGCCTTGGCTGGCTGTCCTGGACTCACTTTGTAGACCAGGCTGGCCTTGAACTCCAAGTGATCCACCTGTCTCTGCCTCCCAAGTTCTGGGATTACAGGCATGTGTGCCAGCACACCCACCATTTGACACCTCAGCGTTTAAAAGGCTGATGCAGTAGGATCATCAATTTGCTTTTGAGTTCTAGGTTAGCTGGGGCTACATAAAAAGATCCTATATTAAAAAAATCACAAAAGAAAACAAAAATAAAACAAAGCCAGTTGCAGTGGCGTACACCTTTAAGCCCAGCTTTCAGGAGGCAAAAACAAACAAAACATCCATGAACACACACATCACAAAAATGTGATCTCTGTATTTGAGTATTCTAGGATGCCTTTAGCTTACGGTTCTGTCTCCTCCTTCACCATTGAGATGACACTGTTTTCCTAGTCTGGTCACTAAGTATGTTCTTCTGCTGTGCTGTCACAGCAGCCCACACCTCCTTCCTTATGGCGGAGCCTCCTGTGCGCATCACAGCTTCTCCCTCCTCTATCCTTTACCCTTCGGGTTCCCTTTCTGTCTCTACCACTTGTCATGTCTCAGGAATGACTTTTATTGCTGTCTTTTTGTGCCCTCATTTCTCCCTTAATCTTCCTTTTCTCTATTAGTAGGTATGTTTGACTATTCCAAACATATTTTTGAAAGCACTGTTTATTAAATCGTTTTATACTCTTACCCCTTAAGTAAAAGTTAAACAGTTTTTGCTTGTTTTCTTTCTCCCAAGTAAAACACAACCTCATACAGTGACACATAATTCAGTGCTTTTAGATCAATTTTAGCACGGTTGTTATAATGATCAATTTCCCTTTCTTGTGTGAGGAGGGAATGTTTCAACTGGTCTTGGGAAATGAGTCTTCACACTCTGCTTTAACAGTTAGGAGCAATATAAAGATGTCAGTTATGATTAGGGAAAGGTTATTTTACTATCTTAAAAAAACTAATTATGGAGTAATTTTATGAGTTAGTTAAGAAAGAGGGCGACATAAAGGAAAAATTACATGGAAGGGAGAGGGCATGTGGGGGAAACACATGTGAAGCGTCTGCTTTTGAATCTAAGCGATAAATGCCGAATGCTCACTTCCATGTTGTCCTGGAGAAATCTTGCCACTACTTTCCAAAATGATCCTCCATGCAGATTGGCATTTTTTTTTTTTTTGGTTCCTTGAGATTATGTTTTCTATAATTTTTATTGCAAAAAGGAAATATAACATAGGGGTCCCTAGAGATATATTGTTAGATCTAGGTCATGCAGAAACAAAAGCAGTCATATGTGGCACACAGGAGTATTGAGGGTGGGGGAGGGGATCCGTCTCAGAGCGAAAGGGGCTTGAAGAGACTGGGCCCAGAACAGCAGCCGTTCAGAGGACCCGGTAGAGCCTGCTGTGGCAGCCCTTCACTTGCCTTGCAATTGGCAAGTTATCGTTTGAGTCACAAAGCGTTGACATTACAAAACCCACCTCAGTTATCAGTCTGATATTACCGCCTTAGCCTAGTATAAAAGGGATGCAGTGAGACCTAGAGGCCTCAGTGGGACTGGAAAGATTTATGAATGTCTACGTTTTTGTTGAGTCCAGCCCCATGATAAAGAGAGGCACTGTGCCTTTAAGGACAGTTAATGGGTAAGCCATGTCCAGCCTAAGTTACTGCCATCTAGCTCACAATATAGAGATATCTTTAGTTCAAAACGACTACTATAAAAAGACACAAAAGCAAGAGCTATTCCTGTCCCTCCCCCACCCCCTCCCCGCCTCTGTCAGAGAAGAAGGATAAGGTGACTGCTGAGCTGCCAGCATGCTTTGCCCATCTTCCAACTGGGCTCGTAACATTCCATAGAGAAATGATGGAAGTTACCTTCCACCTGAGTTTTTTTTTTAAATCTTTTTTTTATTAATTTATTCATATTACATCTCGATTGTTAGCCCTTCCCTGTTTCCTCCCATTCTTCCCTCCCTCCCATTTCTCCCCTTCTCCCCTCCCCTATGTCCGTGACTGAGGGAGACCTCCTCCCCCTATATATGCTCTCAGAATATCAAGTCTCTTCTTGGTAACTAGCTATCCTTCCACTGAGTGCCACCAGGTCTCCCCATCTGGGGGACATGGTCAGAAAAGGGGCACCAGAGTTCCTGTGAGAGTCAGATCTCACTCTCCGCTCAACGGTGGAGAGTATCATGTTCGTCGGCTATTCCACCTGAGTTGTTTTTTTTTTTTTTAGATTTTTTTATTAATTTATTCATATTACATCTCGATTGTTAGCCCTTCCCCTGTTTCCTCCCATTCTTCCCTCCCTCCCATTTCTCCCCTTCTCCCCTCCCCTATGTCCGTGACCTAGGGAGACCTCCTCCCCCTATACATGCTCTCAGAATATCAAGTCTCTTCTTGGTAACTAGCTATCCTTCCTCTGAGTGCCACCAGGTCTCCCCATCTGGTGCCCCTTTTCTGACCACCTGAGTTTTTAATAGCACCTTCACTGCTTTGCTCTTCCCCTGTCTCTCTGCAAGCCTGAGAGAGACCGCTCACTGTGATTCTGGCGACAGCAACAGCAGCATAAGAACTCCTTTCCCTGAGATGACACCATGGAGTTTCTTCCTATGCTTTTTATCTTGCTATTTGGGGCCTACCTGCCAAGGCTGTAGTACAGTATCTTGCATTCACACTAACCCCAGTAAAGTGTCTTTTTTTTTTTTTTTTTTTGAAGAAAAGGGTGTAACAGTCCACATTTAATATGTGCGATATGTGGATCTAAGAGGAAGGAACCCTAAGTGTGAAATAATTTCTTACATGTGGAGGTTCTACATTTTAAAGTTTTAAAAATAGGTTCATTTTTTATTCCATTGTATTCTGTTTTGTTTTTATTTTGCTTGACTATTTGAATCACTGCACATATTTGCAGTTTTGTGGGTTTTCTTGACAAGATCTAGTTGGGAAATGATATTTTACCTTAAATGTTTATTATGTTTTTTCTTGTGGTGAGACTATTAAAAAATCTGCTATTCTTTTGATTTCATAACCTGCAGTGTATTTTTATAAGTTGTAGCAGACCCACTGTGTAATAGACCCACTGTGTGTGATAGGACACTTGGCTTTATTCCCTTCTTAGAACAGCAAAGGAGCCTCTCTCTCTCATCTCCCAGTTTCCTGAGTGCCCCCAGCTTCTGGTAGCAAGCCCTCTTTATCTAATTCTATGATATCACAATGGAATGTCTATTGGTATTTAAAATATCAAATCCTGTCTTTTGCAACAAAGTGTATGAGCCTAGAAGACATTGAGTCAATAACCTGACACAAAAGGACAAATGTCACACAGTGCTATGAAGCCAGCCTTGGTGAAGCCACTTTTGTTTGTATAACACACCCATACACACCTCATTTTTCCCTTTGATTTACAACGTGGCTGTTCTCATTTGTCTGTAATTCCATCCTGTATTTGTATTGCATAGTCATTGTGAAACAGGTAGTTACTATGTCACCCTTTACTTTACTCACTGAATCTTACCTTTTTCCAAAGAACATGTGTGTTCTTCATAAATATCAGACACTCTGCTTCATAGGTCTTCTTTTGCATAAGTTTATTTAAATGATTAAAATAATTACCTTCTGTTCTTCAATTTTTTGTGAGTTAAGTTTCCCAGTTCTGAGTCTGAAGCTCTGTCTGGGAATTTTACCATAAATCACTTCCGGAACTGGGTGAGATTTGTGGCATTGTCTGCAGTGTGACAACATAGCTTCGGTTCTGTTTTGTTACAGTGTTCTTGGGTGTGACAGAACTTCAAGCCAATCAGGTTGAAATGACAAGCTTGTGCGCTCGGTGGCAAATACATCGCCATGCCACAGCCTACAGGATAGTGCTAGAATCCCTTCAGGGTGAGTACAATTTTGTGAAGTATTTGCATGCTTGGTTCTGTGCAAATCATTGTGGACAGGTCACATCAGACTAGAGCCCTGGTCTGGAAGATGCATGGTCAGGGCTCAGAGATGCAATGTGTGACATCAGACCAACTGGGCTAAATTCTTGACCTTTCCTCATATGTTAACAGATGTAACCATAGCATTGATGTTTAGGGTTTTGTGAGCTTTTCATTGAGAAAATGCATATAGAAGCTCATCTATTAGTGCTTTGCACCCAGCGAGCTCCTAAACAATGTGAGCCTCTGTTGGTCTCAGGACCCAAATAGCCAGAACTAGCGTACATTCAAATTGCATGGAGTTAGCGCGGTGTTATCCACTCCCTGGTGACCAGCCTCAAACGGCATGCTTTCCTGAGTGTTTGTTTGCCTGGTGGTAACTGGGGGGCACATCCTCATTCCGGGGGAGGCATCATGTGTCCTTATCACTGTGGGCAAGTTGTTCATGTAAAATTCTACAGAGCACCGATGATTTGAAACTTTACTCTCAAATGGAAACACTAAAACTCTCTCTCTGCCCTCATTAAAAACACCAAAGACAACAAAAAGCTGGACCTCTCCTTAGATGAGTAGATATCTTATGGTGTCAACATGGACACAATTCAGTAAATGAAATAGAAGTGAGAATTACTATGAATAATTTTATAGAAAAATATAAAACAAGGGCATTCTTATTCCTGGGGATTACATGAGACAATAGAACATCACAAGTGAATATTTTTATGTTCCAAACTTGATATGAAAGTTATTTTTAAAATGTAACCTATTTTTTTCTGAACAAGTCATCTTGGTTTCCTCCATTAAGAAAAAAAGAAAATAGAAAGAACTATCTTTTTTTCAGTTAAGAATGGGGTTAGTAGCCCACAACTTTGGCTTCACCTACATTCAAAATAAAGAAATATTTTTGACTCAAACCATAAAGTAGAAAAATATAGTTTAGTAGTCTGGTGTGCTTGGAAACACATCCATAGATAATGAGATGCAGTAGAAGGAACATTCTAGGAGAATTTCCTGTCAGCTCCAGCCAAGATAATGTCTCCATGCCCTCCAGCCAAGATATGCCACCATGCCCTCGATCCTCCGTGTGTAATATAAGCCTGACATTGTCTACACGTACAGGAGAAATTTAAAATAGAATAAACAGTGAAGACAAGAAAAGCTTTGAAAAAAAAAAAGATATAAATCTTGTGGTTGCGTGAAATACGAGTTACGGATGCTTAAGCCAAAATGATGGAAGATATGCTTACTATGAGTGGAGGAACAACTACAGTATTTGAGTTATATTTCATGTCTCTTTATGATCATGCTTAATATAGAGGGTTAAAACTGCCCCACAATAATTTATCTTTATATATGGTTTAAGAACTTATGAAGAAAATTTAAGTTCTCATAAAAATATTTAACCATTTAGGTTGACAAAAGTATGTATGAAAGTTAGCATAATCAATGAAATCAATATGATTTAGAAGTATTTTTATTCAAGATTTTAGCACAATGTATTTGCAGAGAAGCACTGAGATTCTTTTCAGAAGATATGACTACTGTGTATAACTGTTGAACTGATAATACCAAACCACAGTGAGTTCTGTTTTAAGCCTAGATCTTTGGTGGCCACACATGAGTCAAAATGCATAAGACTTTGGTACGCCCTCAGAATTATTTTCAGACTGAAAGAAACCTTTCAGGCGGAATAGCTGTAGTCTTAAACAAGGATGTACAGATGAGTTGTTTCTTTTACTTCCCATCTACTTTTGTGGCTGAGGGATTCAGGAGCCGAGTTAACCCTCAGTGGTATTTGTCAGCAACAGGTTCGAATCATGAGGTGCTGAAAAGAAAGTTGAGAGGGGGTGCAGAGGTAGCTGCAGAGAAGGCATTTTTGATATTTTAGCTGATAGACTTTAGTTCAAAGAATTGGGTTCCTTCTTCAGAGGGGGAAGAATGCGGTGGGGCACCTTTGTCTTACAGAAAGATGTGCTTGTTGCTCTGAGTTATTGTCTGTTGAGGACTTGTGATAAGATGGCCATTATTGCGGTGTGAGGTTGAGATCCAGATTTTGACCATGTAACATATTTCACTGGCTACATAACTACCTGTGCAGAAATCTCTCCCACTCTGTCCCAGGCAGAGGAGCTACCTTGTTTTAGGGGGAAAGTTCCATGGTAGGTCAACTTATTGCTCAATGCTTCAGTCCAGTTTCTATTGTTGAGTAAGCATTATTTTTTCCTCATATGTTCCCCATGGTCCAATCATGTTCACCTTTATTCTGATGGAAAGTCAGGAGAGCTGTCCCTGCTGTAACGTCAGAGTCTCATCAGCTCTCTTCCCTGAGCTTCAGCCTCTTCAAAAATTAACCTCACTCGAAACGATTAACTGTGACAGTTACCTGTGTAATTTCCAGAGTTGCAAGCAAGCTAGGCAGGATGCAACACTCAAACTTGCTTATTCCATTTATAGAAACTAAAATAAAGGGAGTTAAGCGAAAGGATCAGTTTATTGGCTCATCTATTGAGAGGCTTAGATATGGCCGACTTCAGGCAGAATTGGCTCTAGATGTCTGAGCAGTCCTTGAGATGGAGTCTTGCTTCCTCCTCCTTCTCCTCCGTGGCTTTTCATCCTTAGCCAGGCTTTGTGATGGAGCTCCATCAGATCCAGAGTGACACCCTTCCAGTTTCTAGCTTCATGGGTGTGCTGAACAGAGGGTTTTCTTTTTCAATATTTCCAACAGATGTCCAGAAACTGAGTCATATTGGCCTGGTCTGATCAAAGGCCCCTAAATCTGTCATTGAGTGCACAGAAATGAAATAAACAGACTGGTTGGACCTGCTCGCTTTCCCCAACGGTGTCTGGTGGCAACAGCCAGGAACAGCAGGGTGGTACTTAATGCTGTTCAGATTATAAGCACCAAGAGGGGAAGGGTCTAAAGAAAGAAGGGTGGAATTCAAGGATGGGAAACACAACCAATCTGCTTGTGTAAACATAAGGACATTCTTATGGCTAGGAGAGGAGGACAAGGTCCATCTGGGAAAAGACTGAAATAAAACTTGCCAGTTATCCATTTGCATATATATATGAATGGGACCAATGGCTACTCCTCCAATGTTCTTTGTGCCTCCAACATGGTGAAGACAGGTGTGATGATGCATGGCTGGCTGTATGTGACACAACTCCCTGATAGAATGAAAGGACCTGATTTCCAGTGACTGGGAGACAATACTCCTTCCTGTCTCTTTGGCCTTAAACCACTTAAGCACCATGTCCTGTTTCCTTTTTAAAATTATGTTAAGAGAACACAAATGGGGTTTTCATAGTGCAAGCAGGGAGTTTAGAAAGGGCATACTAAGATTGCTGAGTCTCTTTCATGATAGAAAGATATCACAGGTGTGAGTTAAAAATCAACGCTAGAGCTGGGTGTCGTATGCTTTTTAAAAACAATTAATTAATTTATTCACTTTACATCCTGATTGTAGCCCCATCCCTCCTCTCCTCCAGCTGCCCCCTTCTTTTCTCCCCTCCCCCTCCCTTACTCCTCAGAGAAGGGGACATCCCCATACCAACCCATCCCAGCACATCAACTTGCATTATGACTGAGCACATTCTCTTCCCCTGTGGCCTGGAGAGGCAGCCCAGCCAAGGAGAGGGATTGAAAAGCAGACAACAGAGCCCATGTCAGAGACAGTCCCTGTTCCCCTTACTATGGGGCCTACATGAAGCCAGAGCTGCCCATTGGTTATATCTGTGTAGAAGGCTTAGGTCCAGTCTATGCATGGTCCTTGGCTGGTGCGTCACTCTTTACAAGCCCTTATGCACCCTGGTTAGCTGGCTCTGTTGGTCTTCTTGTGTAGCTCCTGTCCCCTCTAGGTTCTTTTATTCTTCCCCCTTCCCTAAGCTTTGCCCAATGTTTGGCTGTGAATTTCAGCATCCATTTCCATCTGCTTCTGGGTGAAGCCTCTCAGAGGGCAGCTATGCTAGACGCCTGTCTGCAAGCATAGGAACTCTCCTTAATAGTGTCAGGGGTTGGCTCTCTTCCATGGGGTGGATCATGGGTTGGTCCAGGCATTGGTTGGTCTCTCTGAGAAGCCTCTGCTGTCCTGGTAATGCATGCTTCTTTGAGAGCAGATTCTAACTGCAGTGTCTTGGATCAGTGTTTAGAAGGGAATCCTGTTGGATGATCTTAAATTGTATGGAGTTAATGACATATGTTTTTATGACATCCTATGATCATGTGAGTATGTTCTGGTAAATGAAGCTTAATAAAGGGATTTTAGCACAGCAGATCAGTTAAGACACATGTATATAATTATGTACAGTAATAGCCCTTCATTAAGAAAAGGTTTGACCTTGGCGATTTTTAAATAATAAGCCTTATTTTTATCCACATTAAATCTAATTTTCAACAGAAAAAAATCTAGTGGGTATATAAAAATCCTTACCTGGAGATACAATACTGCAAATAAATATAAATTCTGGGGTTGAATGACACAGGTTATTCCTATTATTCATTTGAGAAGGTAATAAATGAAGTAATAGCTATTTATTTATTTATTTTAGTATGCTCTGTTTGCTTTTGTTGTAGATACACAAACACAAGAATCCACCTTGGGAGGAGGTGTAAATAGGCATTGCTTCTATGGACTTCAGCCGGATTCAGAGTATAAAATAAGTGTTTACACAAAGCTCCAGGAGATAGAGGGACCAAGTGTAAGCATCATGCAAAAAACACGTAAGTCAGACGTCTTTTCCTGGTCCCCCGCAAAAGAAACAAATAGCATATTGATATGGACCCACTCTGCCTAGAAAAATAATAGCTATTGCTGCCCAGGAGTATGGGCAGTACACTTTTGTTTATCCACCCCAAAATTCTTTGCAATGTCCTGCTACTGTTATCAGTGTATTTTCATTTCCATTCTCTTTATGTTGCATGAGGGACCACAAGGCCATCTGATGGCAAAAAACTAGAAACAATGTTTTGCATTGTGATCCAAATGCATAAGAAGCATTTATGGTATGTGGTGTGTGAAATCGAGTTTGAGGACAGTGTCATATTACCATGGCAGTGAGGGTGGGCTCGGAGCCAACATGTTCCAACTGGCTGGCCCTGGATTTATTGCCTCCTTAAGAGACCCTTGTGTTGCTTTTCACGCTGGCCCAAGATCTGATGCGTGGAATGGGAAAACAAAGTATAAAATTAGAACAATGCACTTCTTACATTTTCCAAAGAATTGAGGGTGTCAGCTCCTTTGAGTAGATTTTAATAAAAAGTTCTAGACATGAAGGCCACAGCCATTAAAATGGATATATTATATTTAATAGTAGTGACCTGGGGGTGGTGGTGTTTGTATGCCTAACTCAGTATCTGTAATTTAAATTCAAATTCCCAAGGATGGGCATCTGAACAGGTGGTGGGTGGTGGGATTTACTTCTGTTTCTGTATGGCATTTAGAAAGAACTACCACCTTGTATAGGTTTTCCAGTCTTTAGGACCATGGGGAAAGAAATTATAGCCAACATATTCCCTTAAAAAGCACTGGATGATCTTGTGTATAATAGCTCACACCTTTAATTGAAGCACTCTGGAGGCAGAGGCAGGGGGATCTCTATGAGTTTCAGGCATAGTGAAATGGTTTAAAAATATTCATTAAAATATAAGTTGAGACGGGATCTAAGATGGCGGTGAGCAGTATGGACAGTGTTTGGAAGCTCCAGTGAACAATTCAGGGAATTGCACAGATTTCTGAGCCAGGAACACCAAGGTCCCCACACCACAGCAGCAGGAGTGCTCCATGGTTTGGAGGGACCAGGTTGTGGAGGACCTGCATGCCCCTGCACACAGGAGGAGCGCGGATCTTCTCGGATCGAAGCAGCAGTGGCAGAGGCAGCAGCAGCAGCAGCGGCACCAGCGTCAGCAGCAGCGGTGGCTAAGGTTTGCAGCTCAGAGCCTTCTGGTGGAAGCGATTGGTGTGATGGCCAGTGAAAGTTGCTGTGGGAGAGGGGACTCTGGACAGGATTTGGGTCACGTGGTGCCTTGAGACCCAAACTGGACTCGGCGGACAGTTCAGCCCCAGAATCCTGGGTTCAGCTCAGTGCGAAGTGCCATGGAGACACTGGCTCAGCTCAGCAAGCAATTCTGCCCGAGGCACTAGCTTAGTGCAGCCACAGCTCCCCTGCTGTGGCGCAGGCTGGGTGGAGCGCTCAGTTCCACCCTAGGCACTAGCTCAGCGCAGCCGCAGTTCTCCTGCTGTGGCGCAGGCTGGGCGGAGTGCTCAGTTCCACCGGAGGCACTAGCTCAGCGCAGCCACAGTTCTGCCCTAGACACTAGCTCAGCTCAGCGGGCAGTTCTGGGGTGCTGACACAGGCTGAGGTCAGCACACAGATTCAGCCCAGAGGCCCTAGCTGGACTTGCCGGGCAGATTGAGCCCAGAGACTCTAGCTGAGCTGTGCGCACAGGTTTGGTAGCCCTAAGACTCTGGCTGGACTATCCACGCAGTTTAAGCCCGGAGTCCCAGGCTGACCTCAGCGCGCAGTGTGAGTCCAGAGTCCCTGGCTGAGCTCGGTGCACAAATCCGACCCGGAGACTCGGGTGGAGCTCAGCGTGCAGTTTGGGGCCAGAGTCCCTAACTGTGCTTGGCAGACAGATTGGGCCCAGAGACTCTAGCTGAGCTTTTGGCACAGTCCCGGTTCTAAGACTCTGGTTGGACACAGTGTGCAGTTTGAATACAGAATTTCTGGCTGAGCTTGGGGGACGATTCAGGCCCTGAGTCAATAACTGACCACAGCATGCACTTTGGGCCAAAAGCTGAGTTTGGTGCGCAGACCCAGCCCAAAAATCCTGGCTGGACCCTGTGTGCATTTTGGTCCCAGAATCCCTAGCTGAGCTTGGCAGACGGTTCAGGACCTGAGAATCTAGCTGAGCTCGACGCGTGGTTTGGGCCCAGTATTCTTGGCTGGACTTGGCAGGGGACCCAGAAGGCTGTGGATACCTTGGCCTGACCAAACGCTCATTCAGAGACCCAGAATGATTGCAGGACCCACAGCACAGGGGAGCTGAGGATCACTGGCTGTGAGAGCCCAAAACAACAGGGCTAACCTCCTGCCATCCACACCAGTGAAGCATCAGAACTTCCAGCCTACAGAAATCGTGAGGAAACAAATGAATCTATCATCAGACTTCCTCCATCCAACTGTGGAAGATACCCAACAAAAACAGACGGCAAGATGTCTAAAGGACAGTGTAAAAGCATACGCAAAAAACCCCAAAACAACATGGCGTCTCCAGTTTCCAGCTATCCCAAAGAAAACAACCCAGAGAACTCAAATACAATGGAAATACAAGAAAATGACCTCAAATCCTTAGTAATGAGGATGATAATGGAGGAAACAAATAAAATTCATAATCAAATGCAGGAAGATGCAGCCAAACAGGTGAGAGACATAAAAGAAGCACATAGAGTGGAACTGGAAAAATTTCAGGAAAATGCAAACAACCAGACGAAATAAATAAATAAAACGGTTCAAGCTCTGAAGACCTATAAAGTGACAATGGAAGAAACTCAGGAATATACAAAAAATCAGATGAAAGAAATAAAAAAATCAGTTCAAGATCTGAAGATGAAAATGAATTCAATGATAAACACACAGACAGAAGAAAAACGAAAACATGAGACCTCAGAGAAGAAGGCGAGCAACACCGAGGTGAGCTTTTCTAACAGAATCCAAGAGATGGAAGAACAAACTCAGGTCTAGAAGATACAATCACAGATCTTGAAGCAACCATTAAAGAAAATGCCAAATCTGGAAAACTCCTGACACAAAACATCCAAGAAATTAAGGACACCATGAAAAGAAGAAATCTGAGGATATTAGGCATTGAAGAAAGAGAAGATATCAGACTCCAAGGCCCAGAAACTATTCTCAACAAAATCATAGAAGAAAATTTCCCCAATCTAAAGAAAGAGATGCCTATAAACATACAAGAGGCCTACAGAACACCAAATAGAATTGACCAGAAAAGAAAAACTGCCCATCACATAATAATCAAAACACAAAACATACAGAACAAAGAAAAAATATTAAAAGCTGCAAGGGAAAGGGGCCAAATAACAGTTAGTGGCAAACCTATCAGAATTACACCCGACATCTCAGCAGAGACCATCAAAGCCAGAACAGCCTGGACAGAGATCCTGCAAACCCTAAGAGACCACAGATGCCAGGTCAGACTACTTTACCCAGCAAAACTATCAATAACCATTGATGGAGAAAACAAAATATTCCATGACAAAAACAAATTCAAACAGTACCTATCCACAAATCCAGCTTTACAGAAGGTACTAGGAGGAAAACTCCATCCCAAAGGGTCAAGCTACAACCAAAACTACTCAGGAAATAGATAACTATCCCATGGCAAAACCACAACTACACAAACGCTCAACTGGAAACAACATCAAAATTAAGACTTTTAATAGTCACTGGTCATTAATATCTCTGAACATCAATGGTCTCAATTCTCCAATAAAAAGACACAGACTAACTGAATGGGTGCATAAACAAGATCCAACATTCTTCTGCATTCAAGAAACACATCTCACCCATAACAATCATCATTACCTCAGGGTAAAAGGTTGGAAAAAAATATATTCTAGGCAAATGATCACAAGAAGCAAGCAGGCGTAGCCATTTTAATATCAAACAAAATAGACTTTCAACCAAAATTAATCAAAAGGGATGAGGATGGACACTTCATACTCATCAAAGGTAAAGTCAGCCAAGATGACATCACAATTCTGAACATCTATGCTCCCAATACAAGGGCACCCACATTTGTAAAAGATCTGCTAAAAAGGCTTAAACGACACATCGATCCCCACACAATAATAGTGGGAGACTTCAACACCCCACTCTCAGGATAAGTCATTGAAACAGAAACTAAGTTGAGAAATAACATCATTAACCAATGCCATGGGTCAAATGGATCTAACAGATATCTATAGAACCCTTCACCTAAACAACAAAGAATATACCTTCTTCTCTGCACCCCATGGAACCTTCTCCCAAATTGATCATATCATAGGTCACAAAGCAAGCCTCAACAGATACAAGAGGATTGAAATTATACCTAGTTTCCTATCAGATCACCATGGTCTTAGGCTGCAATTCAACAACAACAGAAATAACAAAAAGCCTACATGTACGTGGAAACTAAACAACTCTCTGCTAAATGACACCTGCGTCAGGGAAGAAATAAAGAAAGTAATCAAGGAATTTCTGAAATTCAATGAAAATGAAGGAACAACATACCCAAATTTGTGGGATACATTGAAAGCAGTGCTAAGAGGAAAATTCATAGCACTAAGTGCCTTTAAAAAGACGTTGGAAACATCACACATAAGCATCTTAACGGCACAACTGGAAGCCCTAGAAAAAGAAGAAGCAGAAACACCCAAGAGGAATAGACGTCTGGAAATAATCAAACTCAGGGCTGAAATTAACAAATTAGAAACTAAGAAAACAGTCCAAAGAATCAACAAAGCCAAGAGCTGGTTCTTTGAGAAAATCAACAAGATAGACAGACCGTTAGCCAAACTAACTAAAAGGCAGAGAGACAGTATTGAAATCAACAAAATCAGAAATGAAAAGGGAGACATAACAACAGACACTGAAGAAATACAAAGAATCGTGAGATCCTACTTTGAAGGCATATATGCCACAAAATTTGAAAATCTAAGGGAAATGGATGATTTTCTTGATCAACTTCATTTGCCAACGTTGAGTGAAGAACAGATAAACAAGCTAAATAGTCCCATTTCCCCTACAGAAATAGAAGCAACCATTGATAGTCTCCCAACCAAAAAAAGCCCAGGGCCAGATGGTTTCAGTGCAGAATTCTACCAGACCTTCAAGGGCAAGCTAATACCGATACTCTTCAAGCTACTCCAAAAGATAGAAATGGATGGAACATTACCACATTCGTTCTATGGGGCCATAGTCTCATTGATACCTAAACCTCACAAAGACTCAACAAAGAAAGAGAATTTCAGACCAATTTCTCTTATGAACATCGATGCAAAAATACTAAATAAAATACTTGCAAAATGAATACAAGAACACATCAAAGATATCATTCATCATAACCAAGTAGGCTTCATTCCAGGCATGCAGGGATAGTTTAACATACGGAAATCCATCAATGTAATCCACCATATAAAGAAACTGAAAATAAAAAAACCACATGATCATCTCTTTAGATGCAGAGAAAGTATTTGATAAAATCCAACACCCATTCATGTTTAAATTTTAGAGAGATCGGGGATACAAGGCACTTTCCTCAACATAATAAAGGCTATATACAGCAAGCCAATAGCCAAAATCAAAGTAAATGGTGAGATACTCAAGGAAATTCTTCTAAAATTGGGAACAAGGCAAGGCTGCCCACTCTCTCCATATCTCTTCAATATAGTACTCGAAGTTCTAGCCAGAGCAATAAGACACCAAAAGGAGATCAAGGGAATCCAAATGGGAAAGGAGGAAGTCAAATTATCCCTATTTGCAGATGATATGATATTGTACATAAGTGACCCTCAAAATTCCACCAGAGAACTCCTACAGCTGATAAACACCTTCAGCAAATTGGCTGGATACAAAATTAACTCAAAAAAGTCTCTAGCCTTCCTATACACAAATGACAAGCTTGCAGAGGAAGAAATTAGGAAAGCCACACCCTTCACATTAGCCACAAGCAATATAAAATATTTAGGAGTTACTCTAACTAAGCAAATGAAGGACTTGTATGAAAAAATTTCAAAACTCTGAAGAAAGAGATTGAAGATGACATGAGAAGATGAAATGATCTTTCTTGCTCATGGATCAGGAGAATTAACATAGTAAAAATGGCCATCCTACCAAAAGCAATCTACAGATTCAATGCAATCCCTATCAAAATACCTACACAATTTTTTAAAGAAATTGAAAGTTCAATTCTGAACTTCATATGAAAAACAAAAAACCCAGAATAGCTAAAACAATCTTGTACAATAAAAGGTGCTCCGGAGGAATCTCCATACCTCATCTCAAACTGTACTATAAAGCAATAGTAATTAAAACAGCATGGTACTGGCACAGCAACAGGCTGGTTGATCAATGGAATCGAATCAAAGACCCAGATATGAATCCACACACATATGGTCACTTGATTTTTGACCAAGAAGCTAAATCCATTCAATGGAAAAAGGAAGGACAGCAGGTTACCAAGAAGAGACTTGATACCCTATGAGCATATACAGGGGGAGGTAATCCCCCTCAGGAACAATCATAGGGTAGGGGAATAAGGGGAAAATGGGAGGGAGAGAAAAATGGGAGGATACAAGGGATGGGATAATCATTGAGATGTAACAAGAATAAATAAAAAAACCAGTATATATGTTGAACCATGTAAATTTTTAATGTAGGAACTTTATTTCACAGTAAATATATTTAACATTTTATACATGTGTTTTGGTCACAACTAATAGCCACAGAGCTACATCTCACTGTCATGCAGTTTCTCTGGACCTCTGCTTAAAAAATATTTAAAAGTATATATTGAAAATGTTGGACATCTTTCAAATACAGTCCATGTACCCTCCTGGTGCCAGTGTGCTGGAAGCTGTTAATTGCTGGGTCCTCAGTCTTACAGGCCAAGCTACTTGCTCATGCTCAGTGCTTGTCTGACTGTTAAAAACAATTGACTTAGTGACCCCTGGCCTACTGTAGTATCCCCCTAACTTAATCTCACAACTGCTAGCTACCAACCCAGGGTTAATTCCAATTGGGGTCTCTTAGTTTGATGTAAATATTTCCCGGATGTGGAAGACATTTGTCTTCTCGTAGCTTCCATCTGCTGGCTCTAGTTCAACTTTCTGAAGCAATGCAGATTGGGACTGTCTGTCGGCCATGTGGCAGCCCCTCATGTGGTTGAAGATAGGAACCATCTGTGTGCCACGTAGAGTATAAACACGTGGCACCAGTATGTGTGCTATTATACCCAAGAGATTCTTTCGCCAGATGTTTTGCTCAAACAAGCTTCCCCTTGATTTGATTCTGAGTTTATCGATGAAACTGAGGTTATGTCTCAATCTTCTATAGTAAAGAAAATGCTTAATAGTAAAAATGACCCATTAGTCCCAAGTCATTTAAAATGCATAAACCAAGCTTTGGGAGCATTTGTAGTGATCTAAGGAATGCTTTGCAATCATGCTTTTAGTATTAGAAACTCCTTTTTTTCTCTTCTCTCTCCTTTTTAATTTTAGAATTCTCAAAAAACTTAAAAAACTCCTAAAAAGGACAGTGATTCATATACTCAGAAGAGCAGCAACATACAAATTGCATTTTCTCTCATTCCTTCTTCAAGAGAGACATATTTCTACCACTGTGGTTTCTTCCAAAAAAGCCGTTTATTTTGCTCACAAATGAGACTCTGCCATGGTGTCCTATGACTTGCTTTGTTTCACATAATAATTAGTTTGTGGGCATTTTTTCTTTATCAGTAATGTACAGTTACCCCATTCTTTCATGTTGACTCATTCATGTCACGTAGATAATTTAATTTTATTGAATCTCCGATTAGAAGAGACTACAAAACGTATCTCTTGTTATGAAGGAATTCTCTTTATAACATCTGTCAGAGCTTGAATTCTTCCAGCTGTTGGCTGCTTGAAGCTGGAGTTCCCCTTTATGAGTGGCCGTTATTAGTGGAGGGGTTTCCTGAATGTTAAACTGAGATAATAAGTTTTGCTTTTGCTTTTTTCTAAATCTTCAGTGTTAGGTATCAATAAAAATGGAAGATAAAATGTTCTTTTATTGTTACCTAGTGGTACTGCAACTCCTTGGTGGTTTGCTCTGTGTGTTGGCTTGAAAGCCAGTCTTTTCTCTAACTGTCCCCAGGTCATCTGCTTGTGGCAGGTTGAAAAGATCTGATCACACTCTAGCCCCTAAGTGTTTATTTTTGGTCCTCAGAACTGAGAGACTTCTTTCTGGATGCACACGGAACAGAGAGAATGAATCAAGTTTTTGTTTGTAACTGGTGTCTTTGGGGACACGGGGTGGGAAGTGTTGGAAGTGTCAGGAACCAAAGACTGATGGTCAATGCTTAAGCAGAATAGAAATGAAGTGCATTGTGTATGTGAAAACATCCAAAACCTACATCTCACAGAGGGCTTGGATTTCTGCCTTATATCAACATCAGGACCACTTTGTAGTTGGCAGTTTGATTACACCAGCTCCTGCTGGGCAGCCTGAATGAGGGCATAACGGCATGTCAAGCCTTTGGTGTGGAATGAAAGGACAGGCTGTGACTAATTATAGCAGTCATTTAATTCTCAAAGAAGGCACTTATCAATGTCATGGATAACCTTGAGTAAAGATTTACTGAATAACATCCCTCTGTTCCTTAGATATGAGATAGCTAATGAGTGCTTTTTGTCTCTTTCTTACCCAGAATCACTTCCTACAGAACCACCAACTTTTCCTCCCACCATTCCACCACCAAAGGAAGGTAAGAGAACAGTAACAACAATGCTATTCTAAATTCATTAGTTCATAGTACTCAAAGCTGAGTAAAAATTGATGCATTTTCCTCAATGCAGCCTACACAGCAACTTCTGGTACTATGAAAGGTAGTCAACAGGAAGGAAGCTTTCTGGAAGTACAAAAAATGATTTCTCCATGTCCTGTGACCACAGTGTGTGCTGTCTTGAGCAATAGGGTCTACCATCAGGTTCTGGTGGCAGCCAGGAGCAATAGAAATAGGCTGTATTGTTCTGTAGACTTCCAGGATACCTTTGACCAACAACTGGAGAAGAGGTATCCCACATATGGACCTGGGCTTTTAATATGAAAACAAAGAGTATATAAAATGTTCTTATCAAATTTACACTGGATACTCATTAAGCAAGTATCTAAAGTTAGAGAAAATGCTTAAGGAAGAAAATTAAAGACACAACACTATATCCTAAATTGTATTCTTCATGCGTGTTGAAGAATTTTCTTTTATTGTAAGCAAATGTTTCATTGGTAAAATTTAAAATCAAATTTGCTTTCATTTTGAAGATGAAACTTGATGCTTATTTCTTCTTTCCTTGGAAACAGAGGGCATGGTTTCCTTTCCTGCTTATAATTAGAACATGTGTAAGCCTCTTCAGGCTTAGAGTCAGACTAAGAATCTATAATACTATATAAGTCACATGAAGGACAACTGACAGGAATGAAGTCCCTACAGAAGGACCTGGGATTTTTTTTCTCGAAGAAAGCAGAAAGGCAAATTATTTCATAGAGTATTTGTATGCAAGTGAACTAAGGTGAAAAGACAGATTTCTGAGGAGCAAATTGTGTGCTGCATCATAAAACACAGTCAAAAATGAGAATCCACAGTAATAGAGGGAAAGAAGGATGGACCGTGAGAAACCACTTAGAGAGGACTCTGAAAGGGGCCTTTCAATGGAGAAGGTTCTGGCTTATGCTGTTGTGTGGCATTTTTATTACGCTGACATCCGTAACTACAGTTAATGATGGTTTCCTTCTGCTAGGATCGTTGGATATTTTTTGACATGTGTCAGTGGATGGTAAAGTGGCAAGGCTTTTGAGTAATGTAGTAATTAAAGTTTGCTTATGCTTGTTCACAATGAATTATAGATTTTCTAAGGGCAGGGTCTTATGTTGCTTAGGCTGGCATCAATCTTGTCATTAGCTAAGAACGACTGTGAACTTGTGAGCCCCCTTTCTCTACCTCTCCAATGTCAGGTTTATAGACATGGGCCTCCACGTCCTGTTTTTTTTTTTTTATTAATTTATTCATATTACATCTAAATTGTTAGCCCTTCCCTTGTATCCTCCTATTCCTCCCTCCCTCCCACTTCCCCCCTTCTCCCCTCCCCTATGTCTGTGATTGAGGGAGACCTCCTCCCCCTATATATGCTCTTAGAGTATTGAGTCTCTTCTTGGTAATTTGCTATCCTTCCTCTGAGTGCCGCCAGGCCTCCCCATCCAGGGTACTCCACGTCCTATTTTATGTGGTGCTAGGGATGAAACTGAAGACTTTGAGCATGCTGGGTAGTCACTCTAGCTACTGTACCACATTTTCTGTTGTTTTTAAAAAAACCCAGAAATACCAATCATTCAATTTTACCAATAAAGACTTGGGAGCCAGATGTTGGGGTGAAAACTTGTTAGCTCAGAGAGGCCGAGGAAGCACCCGGCTGACCCTCCTACTCAGCTGGTGTCCTGTAAGGAAAAGTCTCTTCTTACTTGATGTCCCAGAAGGAAAGAGACCTAAAACCTCTCTCTCTTTCTCCGTGCTGTCTTAAATACCCTTCAACGCAATGCCCCTCTTTTCTGTTTGATCCTGGTAGCTCCACCTCTTGACCTAGGGTTAACTATATTTAATTGTGTTTACAGAAAGATCTTGGATTAAAGGTGTGTGCTAGGGTTGAGCCACACCGCAAGTTTACAGTAAACCAAAAGCTAGCTCTAGGATCAAAGACTAAGGCACACCACAATTAGAAACAGGTTTTTACAGCTCACAATCTCTGAGTTCACAATGGGATCAAATATCCTGCAGTAACCCCCAATCCAAATTGTAGTTGCATGATTCCACTGTATCACATGCCTTCCTCCCTGGCTTGATTCCTCCAGTATTCACTCAACCTCAACTGATGACAGCGTGCACCGTGTGGTTGCACAGGCTTATTTCTTGCTGGTGGTCAATAGATACTGCTTGCTGCTCTCTTTGGTCTCTACATCCCTTTCACCCCCATTTCTCCTATTCCTCGTTTTCACTCTTTGCCGTGATTGCCAGGTTTATTCCTTCCCAGTTCTCACATGCTCAGTGGAAGCTTTTCAGGCATAAATAAGAGCTCTGGGCATGAAAGAGAAATGATGATTATGAAGTTGTAGCAGGTGAATCTTAATAGCTTAAGCTTTTCCTTTTGGCTTGTTAAAGATGTTATGTTCCTCTTACCTCTGACTCAAAATATATTTTTGGTCTTCAGTATGTAAAGCTGCCAAGGCAGACCTAGTATTCATGGTGGATGGATCCTGGAGTATTGGCGACGATAATTTCAATAAGATCATCAATTTTCTGTATAGCACTGTGGGAGCCCTGGACAAGATTGGTGCAGATGGAACTCAGGTAAGGCTAACCAGCTAATCGTTTTACATTACCCTATGCATTAAAAAATGATTTCTTAGTCTCTTCCTGTGGCCACTTGTCAGGGGAATGTAATGAAAGAACTGTGAAGATGGAATGCTGGTCTGTATAGACGTGTCCAACCTGTAGCTCACGGGATGCATGCATCCAGGGTTGCTTTGATGCAGCCCGACAGATTTGTAGATGGCAGCCTCCTATTGCAATCTCAAAAGGTTGGATGTCCCTGCAAGAGCTACTGCGACCAGCAGGTTACAGTTGGTAGACTAGTAGGGGGTGTTTCTTTTATATTAAGGCAGAATATCTCCTTTATGTATACTGTTTTCCCTGCCCTCGAGGGCATGGCAGTCTTGAAAGTCAGGGGCCTGGTCATGGTCACCTACGTTTAAGGATCATGCAGAATGTGAAACTCCTTCATTTATTCAACAGATATTCACAGTTGAGTGTTCCAAAAATATGAAACAGTCAACTCAAAACTGCCCCATAGTAGCACAGGAGTAGAAGTAAAATGTAGGAAATTAGGATATAAAGGTTCGTGCAGCAATGAGTGACATCACGGATTTTGAAATAGAATGTACTTGGCTTCAGCTGTCTGTTCTGCCTGTGACCACATGTATGACCTTGTCCTTCCTGCTTGATTTCATGTGACTCAGTTTTCTCCTGAGTACAGTAGGTGGAACCATTGTAGCTACTTTATATTTGTGCCACAGGAAGCTCTTATAAAGAATACAACCCTGATTCTCTGGCACAGCCAGTTATCAGATTTAGGAGGTCAATTTTTTTTTTACTTGTCAGATGAAGTGGCAAAGCCCCTACAGATCTTAGGAAGACTTTCTAAAACTTCTGGTTCTTAATAAGTACCTAGAACTTAAAATTCAATTTGCCTTCAAATTTGACATTTAACCATATGACATTTTAATGGGTGGATTTGTTTAAGGAACAGATTTAAACAGTGGGTGATACTGTGCTACTGAGTGTGTTTTCTGACCCCATGAAAGTCCCTATCTGTGTAAAAGTGTGGGCACCCTCTGTCTCCAGGTGGCCATGGTTCAGTTCACTGATGACCCCAGGACAGAATTCAAACTTGATACTTACAAAACCAAAGAGACACTTCTTGATGCAATTAGACACATTTCCTACAAAGGAGGAAATACTAAAACAGGTAAGAACCAGACAGACAAACATTGAGAAAACAATGCCCAACTAAAGCTCACAATAATCATGGAAGACTTTCCGATGACTCTGTCATGAGGCTTGCTTACTTGTTTCGGTGCCAAGGATGGAACCCAGGGCTTTGCACATGCATCACAGGTACTTCCCGTTTCTGTTGGAGCCTTGGCTCCCAAGACACATAATTTTAAATTGTCCTCATTGATGTAACAACACTGTCCCACTCTTTTCTGCCCTAGAACACACATGGAGGAGGGAAATGCAACTGTTGATTCTTTGTTTCAGGAAAAGCTATCAAGCACGTTCGAGATACCTTATTTACTGCAGAGTCAGGTACAAGGAGAGGCATCCCAAAAGTTATTGTGGTTATAACTGATGGAAGATCGCAAGATGACGTCAACAAAATCTCCAGGGAGATGCAAGCTGATGGTAAGGTTCCCAGTTATTCAGTCATGGGTACCAAGAGCAATGATGGCATTAAACACACATTCCTATCAGCCTAATTAAATATCTTCTGGGGGATGATACAGTTTCTTTAAAAATCACATACCTTTACAATTCCGTAACTAGGTGCTTTTATTAGAGAGAATCTATGATTTTTAATAGCAGGGCACCCTGTCTAAGAGATCCAGCAATGAGTTACAATATTGTTGAAAGGACCACTTTAGAAGTCAGATGTGTTGGCACACACCATTAATCCCAGCACTGGGGAGGCAGAGACAGTGAATCTCTATGAATTCGAGGCCAGCCTGATCTACAAATTGAGTCCAATACAGTCAGGGCAGTTACACAGAGAAACCCTGTCTCGAAAAACCAAAAAGAAGAAGAAAAAGAAGAAAAGAAGAAGAAGAAGAAGAAGAAGAAGAAGAAGAAGAAGAAGAAGAAGAAGAAGAAGAAGAAGAAGAAGAAGAAGAAGAAGAGACACTCTAAATGGCCAAAGAGAGGAAGAAATGCACTGTAGAAACTCCCTGTCTGCTGTAAAATAAATGTTCTCACAGGATGGCTGTGAAGATTCAGTTATATAAAATGTGTGCGCTGATTTGTTTCAACTGTGAACTTGACATAATCAGGAATAACCTAGAAAGGGCAGCTCAATGAAAATATGTTTAAATCAAGTTGGCCCACGGGCATTCCCATGAGGGGTTTTCTTCTTAGGTGGATTAGTGGAGGTGCGATGACCCATGCTGCATGTGGGTGGCACTACTTCATGGGGCTGGGCCCTGAAATGAGAGAGGAGACATGTACTCTGTCTTCCTGATGATGATGGCTGCAGTGTGACCAGGATCCTCACATTCCTGCCGCTGTGATGCCCCTGCTGTGATGGACTGTCACCCGGAACTATGAGACAGAATAAACCCTTTCTCTCCTAAGGTGTCAGGTGTTTTGTCATGGGAAAGAAACCAAGACTTAAACACTTAACTGCCAGTTTCTACATGGTGACCCAGTGTAGGCTGCTAGGCCTGAAGTTATACTTCTGAAGGGAAACTATTCTATTTAAATACCACCTCATGCCACAGATGTCAAAAATAACTATTAAAAATATGCAACAGTAAATACGTTACTCCAATGGGGACCATTCTGGCTCATTTACCAACTGGGGCTTTAGCTTTATTGTTTTGTTTTGTTTTTTAATGGAAAACCTCTTTAAGGGACGAGGGAATAATTCTCACATAATGAAATATGCACATGAAGAATTCTGATGCACAGTAAAGAATGAATTAACCACTCCTAGTGGGCTTTCTAAACAAGAACATCTTAAACATCTGGGTATCCAGCATCTTGCCTTGTATTCCACGAAGTTAAAGCTAATCAGAAGTCTGCTCTGTGTCTGTTGCAGGGTACAATATCTTTGCCATCGGTGTGGCCGATGCGGATTACTCTGAGTTGGTTCAGATTGGCAGCAAGCCCAGCGCACGTCACGTCTTCTTTGTGGATGACTTCGACGCCTTTAAGAAAATTGAAGATGAACTAATTACTTTTGTCTGTGAAACTGCATCAGCAAGTTAGTTCTTTAGAACTTGTGTTCATAAGTATTATTTTAAAATCTAAAATATCTAATAATGGCCAAATGAGGAGTTCCATATGGAGCTGAGGAAGAACTATTGGCTCCAGGGCTGGTTATTGTGCAGATGTTAAGGACTGTGGTTTTGCACATATGAGGTAAACATCCTCTCTCCTGCCTTTAAAGGTTTAGGTTGATGAAGATCTTCCAAAGTTGACAATGCGCATTAAACACGGGAGTGTGAGACAGGATGATAGGCCCAAGTTTGAGGCCAGCTTGAGATATGTAGTGAATATCAGCCAAAGTTACATAGGAAGACCTTGTCTTAACAAACCAAAACCATAGCAAACCAATAAATGTAGGAAATAGTTTTCTAAGATGTCTTAATCAAAACTTCCTTCAACATGTGCTTTCTAGTAACAACCATTGAGTTAATGGATCCAGGAGAGTGGTTGAAAACTATGACTCTTTGGTTCTAAAGTGGGACAGTAGACAACCACAGCCACATTGAATTAGAGTTACCCCACAGGTCAGTGGTGGAATGCTTAGGGAAGTTATGTTCATTTCCTGTGCCCATAACACTGGAATCATGTATTTTGAAGAAATATGAGCTGGAGTTTATATTGCTTGCTTTGTTTTTCAGCCTGCCCAATGGTGCAGAAGGATGGAGTGGAACTAGCAGGTACGCAGCATCACAGTTTTCATTATATTTTTTTTATTGAAAATAGATTTTATTCACATGATTATATTCTGATTATAGTTTTCCATCCCCAACTCCTTCACGATCCTCCTTCCTCCCTTCTCATCTGAAATCCACACCTTCTCTGTCTCTCATTAGAAAACAAGTAGGCATCTAAACAACGATAATAAAATAAGTGATTATGAAACCAAATTAGAAAAAATAAGACAAAATAGGACCAAACAGACAAACAAACAAACAACAGAAAAGAAGCCAAAGAAAAAGTTCAAGAAACACATTTAGATATAAGTATACACACATTTGCGCATGTAGGAATCTCATAAAAACATAAAAAGAGAAGCCATAATATATATGCCAAGGACTTGTAAGGTACTAAAAAGGATCCCTGACAAGAAATGAGACAAAGAACCTCCAGAGATGCCAATGAGTTAATTTTGTATTAGCTTATAATGTTGAGCTTAGGGCCTGGCCTTGAGAGTGTCTCCAGTGATACTCCATTGGAGAAAACAAAAATTTCACTCCACAGTGGTTAAAATTGGAGATAGCTTCTGGGTTAGGCATTAAAGCCCGTATTCATTTCTCATAGGTCTGTGACCCTATCTGGTGCTGACCCATGTGTAGGTTTTGTGCGTGGTGCCACAGACTCTGAGTTCATATGCGCGTTTTTGTTGTGTTTAGAAGGCCCTGTTTCCTTGATGTACACCATCCCCTCTGACTTTTATACTCTTTCTATCTCCTTTTTCATGGGTTCCTTGAGCCACACAGGAAGGTATTTGATGGAGATATCTCACTTAAGACTGCATATGCCATGGTCTCTCACTTTCTGTATATTGGCTGCAGCTTTCTGTATTGTTTCTATCTATTGCCAGAGGAAGCTTCTTTGGTAATGACTAAGCAAGTCACTGATCTATGACTACAGGGGAATAAATATTAGGAGTCATTTTATGGCCATGTTCCTTTAGCAGAATGGGAGTGTTCCATTTTCTCCTAGGTCCCTGGCCTATTTAGTTTCAGATCGTTGGCTACATGAGGAGTTCCATCTCATGGGGTGAGCCTTACATCCAGTCAGATATTGGATGGTTACTCCCACAAGCCTTGCACTGTTATTGAACTAACACATCTTCCAGGCAGGTCATCACCATAGACCAAAGAGTTTGCAGCTGGGTTGGTTTTTACCTTTCTTCTTTGGTAGCATAAAGAATATGCTCCAGTACCAAGGACTGTAGTCCATAGGGGTTAAGACTCCAGGTAGGCAACAGCTCGACTTCTTCACATTTCCTGTGTTATCTATGTGTTTCCTTCAACAATAGGGCCTTACTGTCAGTTTATAGAGAGCAACCAACAGCCTTGGCAATAGTCTGGGTTGTTTAGGGGATTTCCCTGAGGCCCCTTTGGCCAACAATTCAATTAGATGTAATTCATTCCTAGTATTGGATGTTTCCTTCAGTGACAAAGATGTCTATTTGGGGCTCCCTCCCCCTGTTGTTTGTTGGTTTTATTTAGATCACCTTCATACATTTTTATATTTTAGGGTGCTTCTACTGTGTTAGGTTTCCTTATCATTCCTCAGATGGCCCTTACTTTTAGCTCACTCTTTCCATGTTCTCTCCCTTGTCCCTTTTATTCCTCCTGCTCCCCATTCACTCCTCCCATTCCTGCCCTCCTCTATCAATAACTATCTATTCTATTTTTCATTCCCAGGGAGACCCATTTCTACCCCCTAGTCCCTTGCTTTATACCTAACCTCGGCTGTTATAAGGGTCGTAGCTTGCTTATTGAACACTTAAGGAGATCAGGGGGTATACAAACAGGAAGGGAGAAGGCAAAGTATCTTTATCTATAGATGATATTATTGCATACATTAAGTGATCCTAAAAATTCTACCAGGAAGCTCCTGCAGCTGATAAACACTTCCATTAAAGTAGCTGGATACAAAGTTAACTAAAAAAAAATCAGTAGCCTTCCTGTAGGCAAATGACAGTTGTACTAAAAAAGAAATTAGAGAATCAACATCTTTCCCAGTGGCCTTAAAAAATATCTTGGTGCAACTCTAACCAAGCAAGTGAAAGATTTATGTGATAAAAACTTTAAGACATTAAAAAATGAAATCGAAGAAGATAACAGAAGATGAAAGGTCTCCGAAGCTCATGGATCCATAGGATTAGTATAGTCAAAATGGCTACAAACATAACCTACAGATTCAACACAATCCCTATTATTATCACAACATTTTACATACAAATGTTGATTAATGCTTGTTTTGGGTCCCTCTGTCTGTTTTTTAAAAATTATTTAGTAGAAAATTTTTAAAAATTTAAATTTCCTGCTTGCTCTTATGCTCCCTCTCTCACCACCTTAGGGTTTAAGATGATGGAAATGTTTGGTTTGGTTGAAAAGGATTTTTCTGCAGTGGAAGGAGTCTCTATGGAACCTGGCACTTTCAATTTGTTCCCGTGCTATCAAATCCACAAAGATGCCCTGGTTTCCCAGCCGACCAAGTATGTTTTCCTTGAGAGATGCTAAAGTCAGTTGTATGTTTATTATATCTCAATATAAAAATGATGTCAGTTTGTAATTTACTATAAAGTTTGTAGTAAGATTTATTATGATGGTTAGAGCAAATGATGTTTATAGTTCTTTGTTTAAAAACAGCCCTAGGGGTGAAAATATGGCTTAGTCAGCAGTTAAGAGCACTAGCTGTTCTTCCAGAGGTCCTGGGTTCAATTCCTAGCCCCCACATAACAGATCATACCCATCTGTAACTCCACTTCCAGGGGATCTGGTGACCTCTCCTGGCCTCTCTGCACATTAGGCAGGCATGTGTTGCACAGATCTATACGCAGGCAAAACACCCTTACACAGGACATAACTTTTTTGAAAAATGAACATAAAACCTCAGCTCCATTCTATAATCCCATTTGGAGTTTAGCTCATTTTCATCTGTGAAGACATGTAAAAGTAATTGATGCTGACATAGCAACACAGTGGCCCGTATGTTATTCTAAACACTGACATATGCTAGCTCTTAAGCCTCTGAACAACCCCAAAGTGAGAACTCAGAGAAGCCAGTGGCATGAGGTCAAATCCCTAGTTAGAGGCAGGGAGATGATTTAGTTGATACTTACGTTTGTCATGTAACCATGATGAACTGAATTCAGATACCCGGTACCCACGAGAAAAAAAAAAAAAAATGGATGCAGTGGCATCAGTCTGTAATCCAAGCGCTCCCAGAGTGAATTGGCGGGAGGGAACAGGAGCATACTCCCGGAAGCTGGAGAGCCAGACAGCCTAAATCAGTAGTCTGATGGAGATTGGTAGCAATCTCCTCTTGTTTTTCAAAGCCTCTATAGTGGAAATATGTTACTTTATGGTCAAAGGATAACTTTTTCAAGAAAAAGACAATAAGGCATTATTTTCTTCCCACTATCAGATATCTGCATCCAGAAGGATTGCCTTCCGACTACACGATGAGTTTCGTGTTCCGGATCCTTCCCGACACGCCACAGGAGCCGTTTGCTCTTTGGGAGATTTTAAATAAAAACTCTGACCCACTGGTTGGGATCATTTTAGACAGTAAGTATTTTTATGTGTGTAGCAGGTGCTGCATGCATGATTATGCATGTGGTGTGCCATCTTGCCATGCCATGTTGCAACATATGTAATGTATAAACAACACGTGGTAGATTATGAAATCATTGATTTGTTCACTGATTAGCATATTCTTTCAAGAAATGTTCCCCGAATGCCTGCTCTGTGCTAGAATTAACCACAAAGTGGTTCTCAACCTGTGAGTTGCTGCCATTAGAAAACACACATTTCAGATGGGCTTAGGAATATTTCACCACTCAGAAGCAAAATTACAGTTATGAAGTAGAAACAAAAATAAATTTATGGTTGGGGATTCCTAAGGCCATTGGAAATAAGAGTTTTCTGATGGTCACAACTCACAGGCTGAGAACCATTGCTCTTCATGGACGGTGAGCAAGGTGAAGCCAGACAACCAGTTTCTACTAGAGTGAAGACTTCAGGCAGAGCAAAATTGGGGGCACAGAGTTGTTTGGAGAAGTGGATGAGAAGTTCATTTATTGGACATTGATTTTACGAATACAAATGCCCATTTGCTATTCCACAGACTGCCAATTTGGCAAAATTGTATTTGGAAAAAATTCTTGGATAGAGATATAAATTTGGAAGGTGTGTGTGTGTATGTGTGTGTGTATGTGTGTGTGTGTGATACATGACACCAAGCTCTTATTGCCAAGAAAGTGAAGAGAAGAACATCTGTCCAGATGCTGGGAAGCTACAGGATTTGGAGGTTAGAAATTGAGGAGGTACCAGCAAGGGAAGCTTGCCCTGTCCTGCTCTGAAGTGTAGCACATAATGCCCAGTCTTTGATTCATGCCACTGAGTTTATTGGGTCTCAGAATTAGAATGAAGCTAGAAACCCAAACCCAGAAGGTGTGACTACCTACCGACAAGCATTTGATAAAGAGACTTTTGGTCTTATTTCCAAAAGAAATAAAGGAAAGGTTTAGTACATAGAAATCAACCAACATAGTAAGAGGAAAAGCTTTTGCTTTGATATCGAAGCTAAAGAGAATCTGCAGACTGAAAGGGCTCAAGTCATTAATTCCATATATGCTCTAGGCTCAAAAGTAAAGAAGTCTTAGAATTACTAAGTTGGTTTGCTGCTTGTTCTATTTAGCTTTAACTGTCACTTTGACATAGTGTGGAGTCACTTGAGAATGGAATCTCAAATAAGGAACTGCCCAAATTAGATTGTGGAGAACTGTCTTGACTGTTAATTGATATTGGAAGGTCCAGCCCATTGTGGGCGGCACCTTGCCTAGGCAGATGGGTCTGTACTACATAAAAGAAAGCTGGATAAAATGAGTCTGCTAATAAACCACCCAGCAGCATCTTCCATGGCTTCTGCTATGCCTGTTTGGTTGTGTGGAGTAGCAAATAGGCTTGGCCTTTGGGTCCTTGCCTTGAGTTCAGAGATAGACTTGTGACCTGTCAGCTTAAGTAAGCTTTTGCTCCCCTTGATTGCTCTTGGTCAGAGTGTTTCATTACAGAAAGGAAACTAGAATATTCTACTTAAAAGTAAAGTAGAAATTAAATTTTATTCTAAGAAAGAGCTGTTGAGAAAAGAGTATTTTTGAGTATTTTTGTTTTTAATAATTAAATATTCCTCGTAAGACAAAGGACTAAACATTAAGAAGCTTTTGTTTGTCTGTTCATAATAAAGGAGACATCTGTTTACTCCTTGCTTTACATATGTCCTGGGAAAGCTGGTGTTTGTGGTGGGCTAGTAAGACAAAGTGCCTAGTTTTTCTTTGCTAATATTTATTGATAGCACCCTCTCTCATTATCTTCTTCTACTCTAAGCTTTGATGGCGTCGGCCAGTAGGAGGCATGGAGAAGAGCTGAGGCAAAGCAGTGTAAGGGAAGGACACATACATGTTTCTGGTCTCCCCAGCATCACTTGTCATTTAGTCCCTGTGGTAGCCACCCGAAAGCTTGTAACAAAACTGGGGGCTCTTCAGTGTCTCATCCCATTATTTGGTTTTAGAAATGGTTTCCAAACAGTGGATCCACTATTTTCTGTCCAGTTGAGTTTTAAGAGCAAGCTATTCACCCACTTCGATTATTTCTAAGATATTTTGGCTTTTCTTTATTTGACTAGATGGTGGAAAAACTCTAACTTATTTCAGCTATGACTACACTGGCGATTTTCAAACTGTTACTTTTGAAGGACCTGACATCAGAAAGATGTTCTATGGAAGCTTTCACAAGGTTGGTGAGGGTTCCTGTGATGTAATTATTGATTCTATTTTCTGTTGGAGGGAGGGAAAACAGAAGTATGTGGAGTGTGTGTGTGTGTGTGTGTGTGTGCTTTGTTTTGTTTTGTTTTGTTTTTTGAGACAGGATCTTTCTGCATAGCTCTGACTGTCCGGGAACTCACTTTGTAGACCAGGCTGGCCTCAAACTCATAGAGATCCACCTGCCTCTCTGCCTCCCAAGTGCTGGGATTAAAGGCATTCTCCACCCACACCTGGCTCAGAAATACATTTCATAAAATTCATGGAGCTTTTGGTTTCAGAGTTTAAATGGAGTAAGAAGTACTTCTTTTGGGATGTGATAATGACAGCCATGATTCTGAGCTAGTAGGTTTGAGATGAGATACTGAAATATGCATTCCTAGCAGGCTCTCACAGGAGATATTGACAGATTTGGCCCTGAAACCCCCTTTGAGGAGAAAGCAACACATTATTAATCAACCAGTGCTCATTTGCTACATTACATAATATAACATGTAATGTGTAATATAGTAAAGATTGCTGGTCATTATAGTGACATAGCTTAGTGGGTAAATACACTTAGCATCAGGAACTGCAGGCTCAGTGACCTGAGATTCATCCCTGGGACCCATGTGAAAGATGGCCGGAGAAAACCAACACCACAGAATTGTTCTCTGACCTCTATACATATGTTAGTGAACATGTGTACACACACACATACACACAATACACACAGTACACACAGTACACACACACACTCATACTTAGAAAGGATTGCTGGTCTCTCTGGTCAGTTGAAGATGAGATATGATAGATATTGATTTTCATTCAAAAACTTATACCCAACAAGATAGGAAAGATGTTTACTCCAAGTTTGCCAAATGCAAATAGCCAAGTCACTATGAATGTAACATTTACATAATCCCTGGTTGTCTCGGGGTTCTTCCTGCTGTATGTAGTTTATTTTATTCATGTGTAATAATGTAAATGTATAGGTTAAAAAAGAAACAATAAAAAATGAAAAAAGGTAGCTCTTTCAAAGTCATGTCAAAATAAAGTTTTTTAAGAGATGATTCTTGAATGTTGAACAGTCACAGAAAAATGTACACAGAGACAGAATTCTTCCTTTCTCTACTTAATGATGAGTCAGACAATTACACGAGTTGGTTGATCCTTCTCCCCTAAAGGACTTCCTAAAACATCTTTTACTTTACATAGCTCCATGTTGTTATCAGCAAGACTTTGGCTAAAGTGGTTGTTGACTGTAAGGAAGTGGGCCAGAAGGCAATAAATGCATCGGCAAATATCACCTCGGATGGTGTGGAAGTACTAGGGAGAATGGTCAGATCAAGAGGACCAAATGGAAACTCTGCACCAGTAAGTAGATAAAGAAGTGAAACTGTGTGTCTGTTACAGGAAACATTCCTTTAATACATATTTAGCTTTTTTCAAGGGAGGGATTGATGGATACATGGATAAATGCATAGATAGATAGATAGATGATAGATAATAGAAGATAACATTAGATGGGTAAGTTGATAGATGATAGATAATTGATAGGTAGATTATAGGTAATTGATAGCTAGATGATAGATAGGTGATGACTCTTTAAGCTAACATAGATGTTCAAGGCAGTAGGCTTCCATCCATTATAAATTGACTGCTTCAGGTACTAGGCTAGCTAATTATCTAGATACATTTAATATTTTAATATTATTATATTCAGCATCTTATTTGTGACATAAGTGGCTTGTTAGTAGAATTCAAAACTCTTCAGGTATAAATTTATGCAAGAAAATAAAAATCCATACCAAGTTTTCAACATTATATCCAGGAAAGTGGTATATTGCCTCTAATTTGAGTTAGACTTGTATGTTGTTAAACTACTTTTTGCTATCAATAACCTTTTAATTATTAGAAGTTCCTTATGTAAAAATATATCTAAAATCATTTTTACATCATTAAAGTGGAACTTAAGTCTTAGAGACTTTCAATTGGCATATAAATCACATTCCTTTCACTCACTGCCCACATAAAGAATAGTATATACAGCATTTTGTTTTAACAGCATGCACTCAAAGCTAATTAGTAGTACTCTCTCATTTGAGTCATTCTAAAACTAGTTGCATTTGATTTCTCCAAAAGTACTGTGACTGCTCTTATCTGCATTTATCCTGTATGTAACACCAGACACTGTTTCCAAGAGAATGTAAAACTAAAGAATTAGGAAATTAAGGACATGCTGGATCAATAAATGCAAGGATGAATTTCAAAGAAGGGAGGGGGACTCTGGGCCCAAATCATTTAGTAGTGTTTTAATCTTCTTAAGTTTAGGCATGGTGCATCTAAAGTCCCTGACAGCAGTACTCAAAGGTGACCAGCTGTATTATATTACTTAGTGATGAAAATATTCACAACAATGAATTTTTCATCTTCCATCTCACCTTTTACAGACAACTAAATATTCATTTACAATCTGATTGCTGACTGTCACATATTTTTGTTTTTTATTTATTCATATTTTACATCTTTGGAGAGACTATAAAGTCCATGAAATAGAAATGACAGCATGGGCTTCTTTAAAAAAAATCATCACAGTGTCTGACACATTCTTACAAGCAGAATAAGGGCTTGAAAGAATAAGAATAGAAGTGGATTATAATCTCACACATAGGGTTTTGTTTTTGATTCTGAGGCTTGAACGTAGGACCCCTGACTGAGCTACATTCCTAGCTCCAGACTATTTGATTTACACAATTTCTTTCCTCAAAAGATGTTATCTGTGGTATACCCTATATATGGCTTTGACTGCAATCTCTTAATATACACCCTACTTGCCCCTATTTGTATTTTATAAATATAAATTTATAATAACAATTATAATAATTGTGTCTCAAATTACACCATGGTTAACAATGTGCTCCATATACATAACCAATAAAATATCAAAAATTGATTTCTACACCTAAAGGTGCCTGTCCCTCTTAGGTATGTTGATGATAATTTTTCACTTTGGGATACCAAAGCGATGTAGTTGAACAGTGGGTCCTTTGTGGCAGCTTGCAGCCAGTAGTAGACAAAGGGGAATTTATAGATGCCAATAACTAAAGAGTTCTTTGTAAGGCTACTAAGAAAAAAAAAGGCCGTAGCTTCTCTTATATTCTAGAAATCTATGAAGGACTCCTAAATAGATTTTTCAGTCTTCTCACTTACTAAAGAATTTGCTTGTGCTGAAATGGATAATATTAGGTTAAATCTTAAAAAATGCAGTGAGTAGTCAGCCTTGCTTTGGGAGGGGGCGTAGCTTGATGCTATCAGGGCCACATGAGAGACATCCTGGCCTTTGGATTTCAGTTTCAAAAAATATCCATCTCAGTGTTGGTCTTCCTCTGGCAACCAGCAAAAAGGAAGATGTAGTGGGCACCGTTCAGATAAGTCCAGGAGGGACAGTTATAATAGAGGCTCACAGGTCAGCGTCACCTGGTTCAGCGTGTTGGAGGACTGTTACGTTTCCCTTTCTAAAGAAAATGTGTCCTTTCAAGCCATGGTCAAGCAAAGGAGAGAGAGTTTAAAGTTATAGTAGCTACTGTATAGAAATTGCTTGCATTCCTAATAAAAACAACCCAGGCTCAGAAATGCAAGATTCTGTGGGCGGTGGCTGTCCCTAAGGAGACTGAACTAACAAGCAGGCTTAACTTAGCTGTCGAAACACATGTGCAAAGAAAAGTGGCTGCCTCTCCTTTCTAGTCTTTCTTCCTCAGAGGTTTGTTAATTTTTAATTTATTTTTATTTTTTATTTTTTTAAGTTGGAGGTTCTGGCATGGGACTATGTTTCTTAAAGTCGTTTTTTCTGCTCTCTGAATCTAATACTTAGGCAGTTATTCAGTTGGCATTTGTTCAGCCTCCTGCTATTTAAATAAAAGAGAAATATGCCAAGAAGCCACCTATAATTTTATACACCAGGTAAAAGTTTTTGGTGTAGAATTCAGCATGAGACCAGCTGATGTTCACTAGCCAAATGTTAATTTTCCTCTCTATTGAGAACAGGCTTCCCTTCACACACATACTCTGATCACATTTGCCCAGCTCCCAACCTCCGTCTTTCTTCACCCACCCATATCCATAGCCTTTCTTTCTCTTACCCATTAGAATACAAACAAGCATTCAAAAATATCAATAATAAAATAAGAAAAAACAAAGACAAACAAACCAGGATAAGGCAAACCAAAGAACACATATTTTAAAGAGAGAGAGCCTACCTACAGTTCTCAGAAAGAAAATGTTTTTCTAACTAGCCTACAACAGACAACCCATAAATACAAAGATAAAATTACACTATTGGCTTAATTCCAGGAAGAGAAAGAAAGAGTAACCAAAAGGGAAAACAGAATTTACTGACTGTGGAACACTTTTTTTTTTGCTAAGATGGGGTGATGGTTAAGGAGAATGGGGGCACTCAAATACACGGCTAATAAAAGTTACTCATTTGAACATATAAAGAAAAAAGGGCCAAAGATTAAGAAACACATACAGATGCGTGCACACACATGCATGTGCACGTGCGCACGCACGCGCACACACACACACACACACACACACACGAGAGAGAGAGAGAGAGAGAGACAGAGAGACAGAGAGTGAGAGAGACAGAGAGAGAGGAGAGACAGAGAGAAAGAGAGACAGAGAGACAGAGGCAGAGACAGAGAGACAGAGAGACAGAGGCAGAGACAGAGAGACAAAGCAAAAACTCATAAAAACCATATTTATAAACAAACCATCATCTGGACAAAGTGCAGACTCCAGAATGGGGAAAGATTTTTTTTTTACCAACTATACTTTTAATAGTGGGCTAATACCTGAAATATATAAAGAACTAAAACAAAATAAAACAAAAACACCTGACATTAAGAAAGTAGGTCCTAAATTTTAAAAAATTTTCCATGTTTTGCTTCTTTAAATCCATAAATTATAACAGTAGCTAATACATATGACTGCTATGGTCTAGGAAATATGTACTCCCTCCAAAATATCAATTAAATATTCTAAAGCTATAAGAAGAGATATTCATGTTGTTCACTTTATTGGTGGTAAAATGTAGGCTTGAAGAAGTTAATGAGAGCTCTCATAACAACAAAACAAACCTGAAGAAATTGAGGTATGAGGCTCTATCTTGCTACCGTTGGAAATCCAGTGTTGTCTTCCAATAGACCAGACTGACTCTGTAGACCTAAGGCAGCAGGGAAAAGGACGTCAAATCTGATCTGGTGACCATGTGCCCATCTGTTCTGTCACAGTTTCAAAGACTTACTATTTCAGTTACAAGCTTGCAAATAATTGTGGTCAAAACTTACCCTCAAAATATTTCTATACACAAACATTTAAATTTCTACCAACAGGCATAAAAATTGTTAACTTAATGTCTCAATTGAATTAGAACACTCATGTTTTCCTAAAATTTAATAAATTAAAAGCAAGCCAAAGCTCTACCACAGCAAATACCAATACTTCTTGCTTTGTTAATGAAGTCAAGGAGAAGTTGGACATTCATGAGAAATGGAAGAAGGCTTAGGTCCGCGAGGCTCTATCTATGGAGTGATCTTATACACAGAAAGCTTTTGATTTATACAACTACATAAATGCTCTTATATTCAAGAAAAAATAGAGGAAAAGTCTGGTACTGAGTGCAAAGTGGAGCCAAGAGAATTTTGAAATTCCCATTCATAGATCAAAATGATTCAAACTGCCGAAAAATATTTTAATCTTATTTTCTTGCTAACACTTGACCCCAAATGACTTTGCCTTTGAACAACACCCAGACAAAATGTCCAGTGATTGAAAAATGTGCATTGTAACTGGCTAAGTATTCTATTTGGAGAAATTAGAAAGTGTAATGTAAAAAGTAACATGTCTTTCCTTGTGTTTTAAAAATCCATTTTTTTAAATAGTTTTTGGCTCAGCAGAAGAAGGCTGTCTCTTTGTACTAACCGCCCTGAGTTAAACTTCTTTTGAACCATGATGTTTTGTATTCCAAGGCTCTCAAGTATGAGATGCTTTGACATAACATCGCTGTGCTACCTGCTGTGCCATTATATAGCTACATATGCCATTGCTTTCGGAATAAAAGCAGGAGTCTTTTTTTTTTTTTTTTAATTTTGTTGTTGCTGTTTTTTTTTTTTTTTTTAAATCCGTCTGTAGAAATGTGCCTTGGGAGAGAAGTCTTAAGTACAGGCTAAGAAATCTAAGCTATCACAGAGCCAAAACAACTGTGAATAAATTTGTTGTACTCAAAGAAAAAGCTGTTGATCCCATCCATTTAACTTGCAAAAGAAAAGGCAGCCCACACAGTGGCATTCCTCAAATGATAGTATTGGCCCCATTAAATACTTTGTGGACATTTGATCCCTTCAGTAGATAAACTGAGTTCATACAAATCCTAATCCCTCCACAGGGCAGAGGGCTGGGCAAAGGTTTACATGTAGACATTATGCAGCTACAGGTGCCCGAGCGTTGAATGTTTTTTGGAAAAAGTTCAAGAAGGCTTGATGTATAGTGGAGGTGGTGAAGGGCTTTTGCTTTAAGTCAATCTTTCCACTCAGTAAAATATTTGAACATGAGGGCTTTATCCTGGAATGTTAAATTTCTTAATGCCCAGAAGATTTCCAGACAGAGCTGACTATAGCTGATGCTTGCTATCCATAATGAGACCCATTGAATAAATGTTCTCAAATGGAATAGCATTAGAAAGTCATTTTAAGCATTTAACTCAAAGATCCATTTATTACTAAATAAACCACACTGCTTTAGACCACACGTTGGTTGTGCTGTTCAAATCTCAACTGGAATTGAGCTTTCATGATGTACTTCAATGACTTATGCTTTCTCAGTTTGGGTCCTACCAACCTGGACTGCAGAATGGACATGATCATCTCTGTGCTTGCTACACGGTGATCATCTCAGAAAAACGAAAAGACATATAGTGCTTAGAATAATACCCAGCACAGAGCTAATTTTCAAAACTTGTTGGTAAATATTGTTTTTTTTTCCCCACTGACATTTTTCAAAGTGGTCAAAATAAATAATAATTTAGAAGAAAACTATTCTGTATCTTTCCTTGCTACTGTCACTTTCACTTTGATTCTATGGTTTTGGCTTTGATGCTTTAAAAGTAAACTATGAGAGAGTCGTGCATTGAACTTTAAAGTGATATTTACTGTTAATTGCAGGTGTGTTTCAGACACTGGTCTATTACTCTTTTCATATTAACTCATTTGATCTTTACAACAAGCATGAGCTGCTAATAGAACTGAGCTTCTCTTTCCTGAAATCTGTGGAACCACAGAATTTGAAATCTGGAAAAGTCAAATATACACGATGAGGAATCTTGAAGACGGGATCCAGGTCTACACACTGAGCTAGTTATGTTTTGTGTGCACCTTTCGCACATATTCAATGGGACCTTTAGACATCTTATTTTCTTGCTAACACTTGACCCCAAATGACTTGCCTTTCAAGCTACACCCAGACAAATTGTGCATTTGTAACTGGCTAAGTATTCTATTTGGAGAAATTACAAAGTGTTAATGTAAAAGCTGCCCACATTTTACAAAAAAACCCACCAAGCAAGGCCGGATGTAGAATTTTCATCTCAACACTCAGAGAGCTTCGTGCAGTCAGAGTAGTGGTGCTCAACTATGTCTGCACACACTTTTACAGATGAGGAGAACGAGCATTTGAAACAGGAAATAATTTCTTCAAAACAACTTAGCTCACCAGGGCTGGACTCAGGACTGCTCTCAGCACCCTAGCGCCATTGGCTCCAGTGTTTGTGCTCTCTGAATTATTTCTTGTATTTTACATTTACATAAGTCTGATGCAGCACACTTTTGGAAATGTTTAATTTTTTAGTTTTCTTTATCATTATTTTGTTGTATGGTATCCCTTATAGAAAGCATTGCTTGCTGAGGGATGGTTGCAGATTAAAATGAAAATATTACCATCTTCCCATTCCTTTGATTGATAACATGCTTCAATATTTCAAAATTATACAGAAAGAAATAAGTAAAAATAATTAGGTCATTAAGTTAGTGTTAGCCCTCATTAATGTTATAAAGATAATATCTGTATATTTCACCTTGTACCTTGAATTATTATCAACATATGTGAGTGAAACAAGACTAAGCATTTACCATGTGACACATTACTAAAATGAAAATACACCAGGTCCATGCACCCATGGTACTCATTGTGACTCTGTCCTGGCGCCTTATTAAGTACAGTATTTGTAGGGAAGTCTACCATTCCTTATACGTTCTTCCAGCAGGACTGTTTGGTTTCCTGTGTTCACCATTGTCTCAGAAGAGGCTTTACAGCATCTTGCTTACAGTGGAAATGGTGGCACAAAGGAATGAACTGGCTTCATTCCTCTGATGCTCTGCATGTTTATTATGTGTTAGATACTGCGCTGAGTGACTCAGACGAGCAGTTCCCCTTACACGGTAGAATTTAAGTCAACGGTAATGGAAATGACTGAGGAATGGGTGAGAAGCGATCTGTATCGGTCGTCTAGAGCTTTATGATAGCAGAACGTCTGGCAGGAGTCATGAGGGGCTTCCAAGGAAGGCTTTGACCACAAAACGAAGCTTATTGCAGGTAGATCTGAGGAGGGGAAGGAAAGACAGGGAGGGGGGATTTAGACAGTAGATGGAACAACTACAGACAGCATGTTAGACGATCATGGTGTGTGGTTCAGGAGCAAAGCCAGTTTAAGTTTACTTTTAAGTTTATTCACTGGAATGTTATAAATATATTGGTATCTTATCTCTGACGAAATAATTATAGCTACGAACATGTTTTGTCTGTATCCCCCTTACTGACTGGTGATTATCTTTTTGAATTAGTTCCAGTTACAGATGTTTGATATTGTTTGTTCTACATCATGGGCCGGTAAAGACAGATGCTGTGAGCTTCCCGGCCTGGTAAGAATTCTTTCATCTCTATTGAAATTGAAATATTATTTTTACCTTGGCAAATGAGAGCCTGTTTCTCAACATTCATATCGCAGGCAATTCCTTTTGTGATGATACTTAAGGTAGGAAGGTTTAATAAAGAGACAGAGAAGGAGAAACAATGAGGCCATCATGTGTGATCTCATGTGGTTTGAACTGTGTACCACAGATGTTACTGACATGTACTTCAGGTGCTTCCACTGTTCCTGCTTCACAAAGCTTCTTAGGTCAAAGGAAATACTTTAAAGTTCCATTTACAAATGTTTAGTTGTAAGCCTCTTGCTTATCCTTACAGCTCAGTGGCCACAGAAAAATGGTATGCAGATATCGAAAGAAAAGTGCCTATTGAGCATGGCACTGTTGCCCTACCTTGACATCATACTAAGCCTGTTCCTCACTTCCTTTTGCACACTGACTTGCCCATGGTCTTGCTTTCCATCATAGCAACTGCTGGAAAACTAGGATTGCTAAGAGAGAACATCAAAAAGATGTTTCAAAATATGCTTTTGACTTAGTAGAGTGTTTTTTGTTTATACCTTTTGTTTTGTGAGAAGGGTATCATGTCATCCATGCTGAACTCAAACTAACTATACAGCCAGTGTCCTATTTAGCTTTGATTGTCAATTTGACAAAGCCTAGAGTCTCCTTAAAGAGAAAACCATCTACTGAAGATTAGGCTGTGGGCATCTCTATTGGGAATTGTCTTGCCTGTTAATTGTGGATAACACACCTCATATAGGCAGTCCTGTCCCCAGGCAGCAAGCTTGACTGTGTAAGAAAACTATCTAAGCATGGGCCTATGAATGAGCCAAGGGGCAGAGTTCCTTCATAGTTTCTGAGTCAAGTTTCTGCTTTGACTTCTTTCGATGTCAGCTGACAGCCCCTTCCTCCCTTAAGTTGGTTTTCCCAGAGTGTTTTTATCCCAACAGCAGAGATGAAACTAGAACAACAAGGATGACCTTGAACTCTGACCCTCCTGCCTCTACCTCCCAGTCCTGGGATTTGTAGCACCACCATGTCCAGGATGAAACTCTGAGCTAGTAATTTACATGAAGTCCAGTGGATGCCAAATGCTCCTGTGTTTTCCTTGAATTTTTAAAACATTCACATTATCAATAAATATTTAATAGACTGCCTCATGCTATCCTGTCACACAAATTTGGAACTTTAGTCATTTGGCTATTGTCCTATTTGACACTACCAGAAAACTAAGCATTCCTCATTATTCTCTCATAAAGTCATATCTATGTGTCTACATATAAACAGAAAAGGAGATTGATATCTTAGGCTCCTCATGGAAAGCAAGCTTGAATAGGAGCCTCAGCTGTGGATGGATGTTGGCATGTCTTAATAATTAAATCCATATAGTGAGCATAGTCAAGTCTTCATGAAATCCAGGGAATTTTATTTTAGAACCAGATTAAGACATTTATTGCAGGTGGTAAATTCTTGGGAACCTGTTTGAGGAAGCAAGTAACTCATTTGTTTTTCACCAAAATAAGTTTCTAAACTAGTGGTGAATTAAATAAGATGTTTTACTGCTATCCTTAAAAGAAGGTAGGTGAAGAAATGCAAGAGGAAACAGAATCTCATGCTGCATCAAGAAGAAAATGCAGCCACCAATTCTAGGAAGGTTCTAGGCCCTTTTCATTACTTTTCTCCTTGCTTTATTCACTGAAGGCTTATAAATTATGTACCAGGAAGACAGATCATTAGGATTTGAAACAGGATGCCCTGTGCCCAATTCATTTGGGAGATCTTTCGGAATACTTAAATTTATATTTTAATTTAGCTGATCAAGCATTAGAGCAGATAAGATATGTCAGCAGGAGATTTGAATGGAACTGTTTCCTTATTGTCCACCATTTAAAGAAAGGGCCAAGAAGGGAACATACGCCATTTGTTCAACTATTTTAGGGACTTTGTTTTTAAATATTCTAGAGACTTTCCTACTTATTGCCTGTGCCCTGATCTATCTAACCTCACTAGCCTGTGAGCTCTTAAATAACGAAGCCCCTTTTCATCTGTTTGACAGACTGAGGCACTCTCTGAAGTCCTGTAGTCTCCTTTCTCAGTGCTGAGGTTGTTTTGGCATCTGCTCCAAATGGGATATTTAGAAATTGCACAAGGCTGTTAACAGGCACTCCACCTTGCTCTTGGATTCCTTCAGCTGGACATTACCAACCATCCTCTAACACCTCAAGTCAGTAGATGTCCTGAGAGTGGAGAGAGGGGAGTCCACCCCAAAGCTTCAGGCCCATTGTGTTTTCTTAGTTTCAGCTACCGAAGCGGATAGACTTGTCCCAGGCCACAGATGTGCTTAAACAGTTTTAATTCTCTATTTTAATCCATATGTAGTAGTTTTGACTGAGCCTTTTAGTGAGTTTTCTTTTATTTTTTAAAACAGAAAAACAATGTAGCATAACGACAGTGGTTAGGGATTTTAGCTCAAGGAGCTCTGCTATTCTGGTTGAATTAAATAGAAGCCAAAAATATTCTCCACTGTCTCTGACTTTGCTGGTTCACTAAGCTAGTTTCAGCAAATCCCTCTAAAGCTGTGATAATTGGTGATCCAGGTGCACCCAGGCTGCTGTTTTCTTACTGAGAGACATGGTTGGGAACCATAATGTTCTCTTAAAACTTTAAAATGTCTCCTAAGGTATTTTCTTGGAGCTAGTAAAGCAATTTATGTAACTGTCTCGCTAACAATTATGCTTTTCCTCACTACTTAGCGGGATGAAGAGTCCTGCCCTGATCTTCCACGTTCCTGCGCTTGCTCAGCAACCAATGAAGTGGCTCTAGGACCAGCCGGCCCCCCAGTAAGTCTTGCCAGCTCATCCTTGAGTGTTCTTCAGTAACATTAACACCATCATTCTGGGGTCTAACATGTGCTGCCTACTGGACTAGAAGGCCATCAGCCAATTAATGCTAAGTAAACATAGACAGGTCTACAAGACGATCCTCTTCCTACCATGTCATCTGTCTCCCATTGCTTTATATATAAAATCCTCCCTTTAAGCCACTGTGGTTTATTTTCAGTGTGGGTTTCAGACTTTGGGCCTCTGCTGTACCTGTAAGACTGGCACATCCCCCTGCTGCCACTCTGTATAGAATGTTATATGTGTCCTGTTGAGACTGTCTAGTCATTTTCAAGTAAAGCTGCACACCCCATGAAATAAATTGGAATTGCACAGGGAGAGTCTTAACTCAGTTTCAGTGATCTTCAGTTCTTTTGCTCAACAGAAGGAAAAACGTCTGGTGTCTCATGGCCCACACTAATACCATTCACCTTCCTGCTTATCGTAGAGCATATTTTTGCTGTGCAGCCTTTAGTGAAGGCAAAACCTAAGTAAATTGAATAACATTATCAATACTGAATAATTTTTAAGGTAATCTAGTGTTTTAGCAGTATTCTTTGCTTTTACAAATATTTATTTAAATGCATTAGTCAATTATGCACACATGTGTGTTTAGATGTCTTTACAAACATGAGCCAATACATAAAGAATATACTCACATATTTATTTTGTAGCACATAGTTATGCCTAATAAAGAAAATCGCCACTAAAAATAGTACAGTTATTACATTAATATGTCAAAATGTCTTGGGAAGAAATGCAAATGATTGGAATTTCAGAAACACTAACTTAATTATTTCTATTTCTTTGTAAATAAATCGAGTTGAATTGTTGCTTTTTTTATTGACTCTTTATGAAGTTTTGGTATAAAACACACATAAATCTATGCCAATTGATTATTTTGTTCTTTTTATATGTTAACAAAAGTAGCATTATATAAGTTCTAAATAAACACACAGTACAAGACATCTTCAGGTTTAAAGGATCTGGAGCAAAGATTTTTCTGAGGTTATGAAATGATCTTCAGGAAGGGCCAGAACTGGGTGGGGAGTTTCCAGTTGAAGATCATGATGAAGATTACTAGTACACAATGTGTGGGCTTCATATAAAATAGATGACCTAATCCCATAGTATGAAGAAAGATGAATGAAGTATTCTTTTAGACTTGCCTTTGAGTTAATACTTAACATCTGTTTGCCAGGGTGGTCCAGGACTCCGAGGACCGAAAGGCCAACAAGGTGAACAGGGTCCTAAGGTAACACGTTCTCTCTTTGTCTCAATTAGCTATATCTTTGGAGCTAAATGTGACTTCATTTACTCTGGTGACTTACAGTATCTTACGCATTTGCAACACTCATGTCAAACAATTTTTACTTAGAGTGAAGATGTGGGGGCTTTTTAAAACTAAAAAAAAAATATTTAATGACTCAGTCAAAAGGAAGACTTTTGGGGCAGTCAAGAATGCTGGTGTTCTGTGTGGCTTGGTCTACAGGGTGGCTCTCTCAGGTGTATACTTCTCTTTCTCCATCTATAACAGAACTGTGTCTTAAGCAGAATCAGGAATTTCCCACATTTTAAATTTCTTCTGCACTATGTATAATCAGATACCAGCTTTGCTTTCTACCACCAGGTAGAACTCCAGGTCACGCACTGCAGAGGCAGCAGCCAGCCAGAGTGACCAGGTCATGCCAAGCCACATCAAAACACATGTTCATTTCCTTTGCACGAAGGCATCCTAAGGACTGGCGGAAGTTCAGCTACTAATTGAATACAGGCTTTATCTTCTCTTTGGATTCTAGAAATCTTTATCTGATCTCCTATTTCTCGTGCCTTGATTTTCTGATGGATTCTACACATCTGCTTTTAGATTAATTTCCTGAGAGTCTGTACTGTATTTATGCTTGTTTTAAAAAAATGCAGTCCTGGACCATAGTTTGGCTGTTGTTGGCATCATCTTCATGGCTCTTCCTTCCTTCCTTAAAGATTTATGTTATGTGTATGGGTGTTTTGCATGTATGTCTGTGCACCACTTGTGTGCAGTGCCTAAGAAGGCCAGAATACGGCACCGCATACCCCAGAACTGGAGTTATATGTGGTTATTAGGCACTGTGTAAGAGGTTACTGGGAACTGAACCCAGGTCCTCTGCAAGAGCAGCTAGTGCTCTTAACCACCGAGGCATCTCTCCTGCCTTCAAGATTCTTTCTAACCTGCTTCTCCATCCTGGTCCAGGGACATCACGCCTCATCACTTCCACACCATCTGCCTTACTGATTTAGTGCTTCGAATGCATTAGATTTACATTATTCATATAGAAGAGGCCATTACACTAAAAGAAGGTTTACTTTAAAATTGGAAACAGATGATGCAAGGTAGGATAAGATGTGAGCATGAAAAAGAAGTAAATGAAAGAAAGCTGAAGATAATCAAGTATTATCCAATTCAAAGACCATGGGAGGTTTCCTTTATGGTTTGGTTTGTTTTGCTTTCTGAGATGGGCTTGCTGCCTCTTTCTTGACTGCATTACTTACCGTGCTGTAAGAAAGGCCAGGGCAGAATACCTCCTCCCAGCAAGGTTGCTCTGGCTTTTTCTCTGGGTCCTCCCTGGCAGAGCCCAGGAACTCTTACGCTTTCTAGCTTCTGCCTCCTGGGGCCTCTCTCGTCAGGATACCATTATCTTTTCAATGTTGTCAGTGGACAGTGAATCTAAAGATGAATATGAATTAATTCAGAGACTTGATGACACTAAGGTAACCCATTTTCTCTAACGACTTATTCCCACTAGTACAGTTATTCCTCTTTGGCTGTTTTGACAAACGATACTAGTACGCAGTTGATTTTTGGACAACAGAGTATCACATAGCCACATTTGTGAGGACAGACAAGCCATGCCTTCCTTAGGGAAAGGCCCAACATGTGATTTTTTTTTCTCATTTCATTGCACCAAATAAGAATTTGGGTTAGAAAGCAATGGTCACTGATCTTTTCTGGTCTATTTGCTTTATATTTTAAAGAATAAAATGGACCATCTGCCTTCTGCCCTACTTTTATTTCCTTTTTAATTAATTAATTAGTTAATTAATTCATTAACTTTACATCCTGATCCTAACCCTATTCCTTTTCTCCTCCCAGTCCCACCCACACCCCCCTCCCCCACATTTCTCAGAAAAGGGGAGCCCCACTTCCAGTTCACTCTAGCTTATCAAATCACATCTTGGGTCACTTAAAGAAAACTTGGTTGCTCTTTGACATTTGGGAGACAGGAACTTCACCTTCCAGGTTTGCGCAAAGTAGCTTCTGGGCGAGCGGCTCTCCTACAACACACGTATCCGCAGCTGCAGGGAAGCACTGTACATGGTTCGCTTGACACGGGGTTTCCTGGAGCCCAGGCTGGCCTTGAACTTGCATGTAGACAAGGATGGCCTTGAATTCCTAATTCTCCTCACATCTCCCTCCCCAGTGCTGGGACAACATGCCAGGTTCATGCTGGGCTAGGAGTCGAACCTAAGATTTTGTGTGTGCTCTGCAAGCACCCTGGCAACCGAGCCGCATCGGCGGCCCCAGAAAGGCATTAAATACAGATTTAAAAAACAGCTCACTTGGGAAATGTAAGTTTTAATTGCATAATAAATCTGCATTGGATCTGCAAAAAAAAAAAAAAAAAAAAAATCAAATCACATCAGGACTGAACAAGTCCTATTTCCCTGTGGCCTGGCAAGGCAGTCCTGCTGGTGGGGGGAGCGGGATGACCAAAAAGCTCTGCCCTACTCTTCAACAATATACAAATGGTATAGTACTAAACTATTTCTGCTAATATTTGAAGCAATTGAAGAATAATGGAAGTAATATTTATAAGTTAGTACCCCCCTTCTCAAGCACATTGCATTTTCTGCACTCCAGCTCTTCCATATGAACTTCTTTATGAAGATAAGTATGGTCTGGTCCTCTTCAGTCTCCTTTCTTACACCGTTCTCAAACTATGTGGAGTTTCTGATCCCCTCGGCATCCTGTGAGCTTTTCTCACTAATGTCACCAGGTGTGACTGGTTCCAGAGGCGGTTCTTTGAAGCTTATCTTCCTTGAGATCTCTGCAATAGTTGACTCATTTGGCCAGCTCTCCATCGGAATTTGTTTCTTCTTTGCCATCCTGTCTTTGTCCTGGGTACTAACTTTTTGGCTTTTCCCGATTCTTCACTGGTTTTCTTCCTCCCCATCCCATGTGAATTGCCATGCAATTTCAACTTTCAATGTGCTGCTCAGAAAATATTTAAATTTAAATTAATTTTATTTGTATGTGTATGCGTGTTTTGCCTTCATACGCATCTATGGCATTATGTGCAGGACTCATGCCTATGTTCTGTCCAATCGACCAGAAGAGGCCATTGGAGCTCCCTGGAAGTAGAGTTACAGGCAGTTGTGAGCTACCGTGTGGCTACTGGATATCGAGCCTGAGCCCTTTGAAAGAGCAGGCAGTGTTCTTAACCACTGGCCCATCTTTCCAGACCTTTTCAATATGTTCTTTCTCACCTCATCTATGAATATGATATCAGTTGCCCGTAGTCTGTCCAACACAGATTTTTCCAGATATCCCATCTGCTGGACTTTTTCATGTGTTTTTTTTTTTTCATACACTCAATTTTAAGGAAAATTAGTCTGTCCTGATTATCTATCTGCACTTTACCCCACTAGAATTTTTATTCCATGTCATTTGTCTCAAATAATATATTTAGCAATTTCACATTTGACATGCTTGACAAGAGATATTCTGTGCTCTTGTGTTATCACAACAGAACTCAGTAAGTGGAAACAACCCAGTTACCCACCAAAAGATGAATTGATAAGGAAAGATGATGCCTGGACTGGATGAGATACTATTTAGCCATTTAATAAGGTCAAATCTGGTCATTTGTGAAAACATGGCTGGACCTATAAAACACATTAAATGAAATAAACCAGGCAGAGAAAGTCATGAATGATTTTACGTACATGTGGAATCTAAAAATTTTGTAAAAATTAAGACCAAGATAGTGGCTACCTAAGGCTCAGGGCTGGGGATGAAGAACAAGGCAAAACTGGCTGGTATATATGAAGTTATAGGAGAAATACTTTCTAGTATCCCACTGCATAGTAGAGTCTGTGGGTAACAATAACATGCTCTCAATATTAACGGAGCTAAAAGAAAGAAAATGTTTTACACACACACACACACACACACACACACACACACACACACATGCTTGTGGAGCTAGATGTTCTTACTATTGATTAATATATCACACATGCATGTGTGGAGAAGTGATGCCATATGGTACCGTGTTAATATACACAGTTACTAGAATAGGATGCTACCCAGGCACAGGAGATCTTAATAAAGGAATAGCCTTTGCTGTGGTCATGAAATTTGACAGGGAAGAAGAAATTGAGCATAAATAGATATTGTAAATCTAAGATCACTTGTTGAGTTGCTTAAAGCGCAATAGAGCCTGGAAGAAGTGGGAGCTAAGGATGTGAAGGGGATGCCTGACCCTGGATAGAAGGGGAGACGGTTTTGAGCGAGAGGTGCTTGGAGGCTGCAGAAGAGCCACACTGTGTTACTGCAGGGAGGTGGAGGAGAAAACGGGCTCTCAGATAGAGGCTGAGGTGCACCCAGGGTGGAAAGTGACAGCAGGGAGGAGGGATAAGAGGCCGTTTCCTTCCAGGAGGGTGGTCCCACAGGGAGTTCTCCTTTGGGAAGTGTTAGGCAGTTGTGGGCGGGCTACTTGCTCACATAGTTGGCACAACATTGTTATATAAAGTTGATGAAATCCTGGTGTGTTTATTCTATGGATTACTGATGACATTTTACCCCGGGAGGTAAATCATTTGAAGCTTGGTGTCTCGTTACCCTCTTGAGCATTTCATATCTTGGAAGTTATTTAGGATGTAAGTGTTGTATCCAGGAATGTCTTTCAGATATTAGAGGATTTTTATGGGTATTAGAGTGACTTTTCTCTTTTGCCTTCTAGGGACCAGAGGGCCCTCGAGGAGAAACAGGTCCTGCAGGACCCCAGGGCCCGCCTGGACCCCAAGGACCCAGTGGTCTGTCTATTCAAGGCATGCCTGTGAGTTGTGTGCACATACTGAGATGTGTTTTATTGTTATCCATTTTCCATGAGGACATGAAGAATGAGCTTTTATGTTCTGTGTCTTACCAATGAGTGCCAGTCCCTTTGGCAGTCACAACTGACTGAATTCATTAACTCCACAATCAATCGCTTGCTCAGTGATGGTGATCTTTCAACAGACAAGTGCATGGAAAGAAGTAAGCATAGCCACAGCATTGCGCCTAAGGCAAGGACAGGTCATATCCACAACATTGCGCCTAAGGCAAGGACAGGTCATATCCACAGCATTGCGCCTAAGGCAAGGGCAGGTCATAACCACAGCATTGCGCCTAAGGCAATAGCAGGTCAACATGAATAGCCTTTGCTTGCTATCTAAATTCTTTTGTAAATTTGTGTGTGTGTGTGTGTGTGTGTGTGTGTGTGTGTGTGTGTGTGTGTGTGTAATCTGCACTTATGCACTGTGCACGTGTTTTTGGGGTACACTGAATGCAGGTGTGTATGCATGCAAGTAGAGGCAAGAGACCAGTATTAGATGTCCTCTGGATTCACCTACCTTGGTTTTGTGAGACAGTGCTTTTGCTGGCCTTAAATCTCAATGAATGGGCTAGGCTACCTGGCCAGGGTGTCCCAGGGACCCACCCATGTCTAGTGTCCCACCACAGTGTTGGGATTACAAGTATATGATACCAGATTTTTGTTTTTAATATGAGTGCTAGGACTCAAACTCAGGACTTCTTCAAACTTGTGGGGCAAGCACTTAAGCCACTGACTTACTCTCCAGCCCTTGAGTTAACTTTTAACATCTAGAAGGTAACAACTATTATAGCAACTCATTATTGATGCATAGCCGTTGTGAATATAGAATATTAAAATGTATCATATACTTCCTTATTTCAATGGTCATCAGAATATAGTTCACTGAGTGAGTTTTAGAGCTTAGGTGGGGGCATTAAGTGGCTATTTTGAAATATTTAATATATTTGAAAAGAAATTTAATTCACTAAAATATATGATTTCTTTTTTTTGAAATTTTTTATTAATTTATTCATATTACATCTCAATGGTTATCCCATCCCTTGTATCTTCCCATTCCTCCCTCCCTCCCATTTTCCCCTTACTCCCCTCCCCTATGACTGTGACTGAGGGGGACTTCCTCTCCCTTTATATGCTCATAGGGTATCAAGTCTCTTCTTGGTAGCCTGCTATCCTTCTTCTGATTGCCACCAGGTCTCCTCATCCAGGGGACATGGTCAAATATGAGGCACCAGAGTATGTGTGAAAGTCATACCCCACTCTCCACTCAACTGTGAAGAATGTCCTGAAATTTTAAACTACAAATATCACTGAAATATTCACCTCTTCCTCTCATGTGTCAGCATTATCAGCTTGGCCATCTGGGGCGGCATACAATGCATTGGAATCGTTACTGTACATAAACATTAATTTCTGCAGGAATGTTTACATGAATGCATAGCATATGTGACAAGTGAAATAAGACATGTGGACGTTAGTGTAAAGGCAGTTTACTGCTGAAAATAATCTAATGGTGTATGGGTGGGTGGAGGGGCCAAGAACTTAAGTCTGTGAACCTAACTCTGTACTTTTGGATACTCAGGGAATGCCTGGTGATAAAGGAGATAAAGGAGATGCTGGCCTTCCTGGTCCACAGGTATTATTGTTGCTGTTAGCCTTTTGCCAAGGATAAAGACTTGCAGCTTCTGACATCATCTGTGACCTTGGCAAGGGTTTCTACGTTAGTGACATCTGCCTGTGTTGATTCACCTTTATGAAAGCCAGACTGGTTGAGGGTGGGAGCATCTACTTCTTAGTAGTAACTTCTAGGTCTCAGTTCCGTGTCACAGAGGGGTTCTCTTTATGCCAGTGGCTTTGTTTTAGAGGCTGTAGTCTTTCCCAGGGGAGCAGGGGAGCTGTTTGTGTGAAGCCGACTCTCTTCTGTTCTTTCTCTCCTTAGGGTGTCCCTGGAGGTGTGGGTTCACCAGGACGTGATGGCTCACCAGGCCAGAGGGTAAGAATTTGCCAAACTTTGGTTCTTGCCAAGGTAAACTTCCTGCCTAGTTACTTTGTTGCAGACAGGTTTTTAATAGATGGGCACCAAGTTAGGGTTTGTGTTTTTTTCTTCTGTCAGTCTAATTTCTATTATGTATATGTTTTTCTTCTACCATGTCTCCTGTCTATTTTTTTTTTTTCATCAAACTTACCCCAGTTGGCAGCATTCCATTCTGAATGCTCCCAAGCCTGATTTTTATTTCCACTGAATTGCGTCTAGTGGCTTAGTAGGTTTTTCTAGTTCTTTCAGACCCTTGAAGTACAGCCCTAAAAGAAAGTAACAACCACACTGATGGACATTTAAGTAGTGTGGCTTATAAAGGAATCTCCATTGGTTAAGTATATCTCAGTTATCTGTTCTTTTTATTGGTTCAAACAGACAGCAGCAAAAATAAAGCACAAAAATGAAGCGAGGTGCAGGCTGGGCCACCTGCGTGGGCTACATAGTGAAATAGGACTTTTGTTTTGTTGACAAGTTTTCACCAAGCCCAGTTTGGAGAGTTGTAATGTAGCAGGGACATTCAAATGTAAAAACTTTACCACACGTTGTAATTGGGTCAGAGACTTGTGGGAGCAAAGGGATGGATAATCGAGCCAAGCTTGGAGGGTCTGGGGAGGATTCCCCGAGGAGGTGCTGTCTAGGCTGCTTCTTGATTGAATGACTGAGGTGGCCAGGTAGATGAGGAGAGGAAAACTATTGCAGACAGGAAGAACTGTTTATGCAAATGATGGAAATTGAAACAATGGGCCATCTTTAATACTGTATGTGGCTAGAGACCATAAATCAGTGTGGGTAACTATGTGCTTGTGCCCACATGCCTGTGTAATGCACAGTTATGCAAGTTTATCATACAGTGCAGTCAGATTTACTTAGAAAAATCAATGTTTGATCTAAAAATTTGAACTTTAAGATGAAAGAAATAAAAAAAATCAGTATATCTTCAAGGGAAAGAGAAGCTATCTTCCTTTAAAAATATTTTTATTTATTATTTGATAATTTCGTATCTGTAAACAATGCATTTGGGTCATATCATTTTCCAACTTCCCTTTTAATTTCCCTCAGATCCTTACCACCAAGTCTCCTTCCCAACTTCCTAACCTCTCATTTTAATCTAGTGAGTTCAGTTAGTGTGGCCTGTGTACACATAGAACCACTCACTGGATGACGGACAGCTTCCCAGAAGCCGGATCCCTAAAGGAAACCACCTCTTTCCCAGAATTCATTACCTACCAATAGCTCCTCAGGAAGCGGAAAGGCTTTGTAAGGGCCTCCACTGAGCATGCTAGGATTTTGACTGACTTGGTAAGGTGTAGGTCATGTGCATGCACCTATAGCTGCTGTGACTTCACATCTGCCATCGCCCTGGGATGTCCACAACATGCTATTTTACAGCAGTCTCCCCCAACATCTGGCTATTCCACCCTTTCTGTTTCTTCTCTGATTTTTCCTGAGCCTTGGGGGAAAGGAGTGTGATATAGATGTTCAGTTTACATCTGAACACCACAGTCATTTATTCTCTGCATTTTGACTGGTTGTGAATCTGAATTAATTGGAAAAAAGAAGAAGAAGAAGAAAAGAAAAAAAAAAAGAGCAACTTCTCTGATGGGCATTAAAAGCTGAACTAATCTACAGGCATAGAGATAAATATCTAGAAAACACTTTGATACTGAGTTCGTTTATCAAATAATAGTAGCAGGTTCTCCCCTATGGTCTATGATCTACCCAGCCAATGGGCTCTTGGCCCAGAACAATAGCAGACATGAGTCCCATACTGTTGAGTGGGCTTAAATCCAAACAGAAAATGGTTGGTTATCCTGATAACATTCATATTACCATTGAGTCACTGGGTATATTTTGACAGAGAAGTCTCTATGGGAGCTTGTAGAGTTCACAGCTGGATAGTACCATTGCCAAATTTTCTTCCCTAGAGTCAACACAACATCTTCTGGCACTATGAAGGCTAGACCATAGGGAGGATGCTTCTATGTCAGTACCAACTTGATTTCTTATGTCTTATGACCTAAGCAGGTGTCTCTTCAGGGCTCTATCTTCCTAAACAATCACTGATTTAGACCTATGAAGAACCTTACCTTTCTCTAACACCTGTATAAGAGGGAACGGCAAGCACTTACATCATGTCCAGTCAAGATCAACACAGTATTCAAATAGCATTCCCCTTTGGATGACACACCTTAGGAGGCTAACACTGAAGTAGTAAAGTTAATGTCTACATTGTCAGGTCTGACTGTAGCTCCCTAACACTAGGCTGCTCAAGAATATGGAAGTGGGGAACTAGGCCTGGTGACACAAGTCTGTAATCCCAGGAGGCTGAGACAAAGGGATTGCACATTGAAGAGCTCCTTGGGCTAAAGAGTGAGTTCAAGGCCAGCCTGGGCAACTTAGGGAAGTCTTCTCTCTAAGTGGATAGGAAAAATAGCTTCTCAGTGGTAGAGTGCTTGGCTGGTATACATGGAGCCCTGGTTTCAATCCCTAACGCTGCAAAAAGGAAAAGAAAAGAAATTATAATTTTTCTTTGTGTGCACTGGTATAGAATTTGAAATCTCCTCTTACCCCACCTTTTTAACAGTGAATTGCATTTGTTCAAAATCTCAGTGCAATATATGTTTACCAAATGGGCTAGGCTATAGGCCATTTTAGACTAGTGCATCTGAAGAAGGCTGTCTCTGAAAGTTAGATTTATGTACAGCTCTTGTGCATATGGGAGGAGTATCTAGAAGTATTTATATGTTTTGGCCAAGCACATAGGCTAACATCCTGTGCGGTTACACACCTAGATTCCTTCAGGATTTCTGAAGCCCTGAAAACAGCTCGCCTGAAGATTTGGTTGAGTGGGTCTGGTTGATTTATCTATGCACAGAGCCCAGTCTTGGCAAAGAACTCTGAACCAAACCTGTCCAGTTAATGTTTGAATCCTTTGGCTTTAGAATTATTTTCCTTAAAATCCACATATGAAAGCATATTTTTAAAAAAATATAAATATTTTCCTATTTGCATGTGTTCTTCTTTCATAGTAAAGCTTCAGAGCTATCATAAAGTGACAAGGTAGCTCTAGTTGGCTTTCTTTGTTCTTTCTTCCTCCATTGGAAGTAAAGCTTTGAGAATGTGCCTGATGCTGGTTATGAAATCCTTCTTGGATGGGATCTGACTGTCAGCAACATTCATGAGTATGATACTATGTGTCTTTGAAAGATTGGGTGGATCCTGTGATTATTACCTTAGAGAAGTTATTTGAAGACAATGCCATCTGGTATAAAACTTAAGGAGATACCATTCACATGAAGTAGGATAGTGGTGCCATGGAACGTGAAGGAGCTGCTCTGCTTGAAGGAAGAACAACACATATTTTTTTTCAACCAGCTGAACACCTGCACCATGCCATTTACCACTGTTAGCCTGAAACGTTTCCCATTACTGTCTGCAGAGACGATTGGGAACACAAGAATAGCTTCAGTTGCTAAAGAAAGCAACCTGTAGACCACCTACAAATAGAAAAAGCAGGATAGGATCTCATGCCTAACACTTCCTGACAGGAAAAACAATGAGGTTTTTAGAGACAGTAGAGGAGGAAGGAAGGAGGGCTGCTGAAAGAAGAGTCACTTAGGGGACTCTGATCTATTTAATCAGATGATCTGAAGGCTGGGGTGGTCATAAAGGTCTAAAAGAATTACTTACCAAGTTGAGAACCACAGGAAACATACTCCATGGAGGGCCAGGTCCTTTTGGTTAGGCAGTGGTAGATACAGGGCTACTCAAAGAATACTGAGAACCAACACCTGGTGATTAACCCTGGTCCTCTGTAGGTTGCTATCAGCACTAACAATGACCACGTACTCTGCAGACTCGGGCAAAAGGAATGATGGGATTCACAACTGAAGTAACTCAAAGGACCCTTTTAAAATTACCCAGTTTTTCACCTTCTCTTGTTGACAGAAAAATATACAGCCCAAACCTCACATATCAATGCTGGTTCTCTTAGGAAAAAGGGTGACCTCTTTCATGAACCTAGAGCCAATGTTATCGCTGAATTTACCAAGAAGGTAGGAGGCCTTGAGAAATAAGAAAAAGGAGAAAATATAACCTTTTCTAGTATTTCTAGCGTATTCTGGCTTTTCTCAAGGGTGATCTTGGACTCTTGGAGACAACTCTTATTCAACATTGGGCCTGAGGCCATAAGCAAGTCTAGCTAGACTTCCTGGAGTAAGTTTCCGCCCCAGCCTTGGAGGCCAACAGACCAGCATGTTGGAAGTGATGGTTCAAGCTTACATTTGCAACTAATTCAGTCAGGCATTCAGGTTCACTCTAAGTCATTCCAACTAAACATTCTGGGCCTTTCTCCTTTTTCTATAAATCTTCCACCCTCCCCACTCCACCACTTACTTTTTTCTTTTCTTGGTATCGAGTGTAGGCCTTTCATGTGATCTTAAAATTCCTCTGATGTGGGATAGATCCTCAATCTCCATCCTCCACCCTACCATTAAGATTGGATAGAATAGGGAGGTAAGATAGATAGATAGATAGATAGATAGATAGATAGATAGATAGATAGATGATATATTGATAGTCAGATGATAGGTTATAGATAGATAGATAGATAGATAGATAGATAGATAGATAGATAGACAGACAGACATGGTAGACAGATTATATATCTATATGTATATATATGATAGAGATAAAACACATGGATAAAAAGAGACAAGATAGATAATAGAGAGAGAAAATAAATGATAGAGTTTAGACATAGGTTGTTGATAGATACAATATAGAGACACATGATAAAGG